>NW_027141852.1:4376363-4679393 GCF_036365525.1 Heterodontus francisci | reverse complement strand
GGGTTGGTTGGGTAGGGCCCATTGCGAACAGCGGAAGGGACATGTTATTTGATACAATCCACCAGTTTTGGGATGTACGGTCTAGAAACCTAGCATCACACTGGTATTAAAATTCATATATCACGTTACTTATTTGTGTGATAGGCAGGACGTCTCTTTTGCTTGATAGCAGCATCCTGTTAGTGGCGAACACCACACTTGTTGCTCCTGCATAGTAACAGCAGGAAACAGCTCGCTTCACCTGTTACTCAAATACTGGGGATATATTACCCTTCCAGGGTAATTTGAGGGAGACTGGGCACTTTTCAGGGCTCAAAATGACGTCCTTCAGCCCGTTTATAGGTTTGTGCGATATACAGTGAGAAATGATCTGATCAGTGTAGCCATTGTAATGCAGGATGTCTTTGATTCGCCCTATTTCAGCATCAAGCTTGCATGGTGAGCAAATGGCTCAGCCCTATTTATGAGGTTGTCGATAAGACCAATCTTATAGCGCGTGGAACTGTAATAATCCCAACGCGTGTATTGACCAGTGAAGGTAGGTTTGCGGTAAACCGTGGTAGAAAACCCCTTAGCAGATTTCTCAACTAGTACATCAAGGAAAGGGAACTCATTTGACTGCTCCATTCCAAAGGTGAATTTGAGTGTAGGATGGAGCCCATGAAGACGTGCAAGGAAATTATTTCATGCAGCTGCGGATTCAAATATAGCAAACGTATCATCTACATATTGGAAATATGCAAGAGGTAGGAGGTTAGGTGTCATTCCCTTAAAAACAGGTTTGTCATGGAATCCAACAAAGATGTTTGTGAGAGCTGGGCCGAGAGGGGATCCCATGGCAACACCAGCGATACATGGTGTCAATAAAACTGAACCCAACTGTGCAAGTTGCCGAGTTCATAAGTTCAATGAATACTGATTCACACAATGGTGACGGGTCTAGATCACCATGATATAGCACTGCAGTGCAAATATCTATGGCTTCCTGAAGTGGTACATTGGTGAATAGGCTAGCAATGTCAAATGACACATGGACACGGCATTGCTATCGATATGCAAGTCCTGTATGGTCTTCGCAAATGTGAAGGAATCCTTCACTGTGCATGTGGAGAACTTGCTCAAAAACCGGTTGTAACAATTTGTCCAACCATTTGGCAAATTCATTTCAGGATACTATTTACATTACTTCAAATAAAGGAAACACAACGACACAAAGAATTGAGCACAACGCTGAAAGTTTCACAGCAAATAGTCAAATGGGAAAAGGATGAAATACAGAAAGAAAAAGCCTAAAATACTGAAAACACTCAGCCAGTCCGGAACCAACTGTGGAGAAGAGAAGCTCGGGTTAGTGGTCCAGTTCTGTGACCCTTCTATAGACCTGAAACATTGCTCCTCCCTTCCTCTCTCCACAGATACTGCTGGAACTGCTGAGTGTTTCCAGAATCTTCTGTTATTATTCAGATTTCCAGTGTGTGCAGTATTTCTCTTTTTGAAAGTAAAATATTCCCTGAGAGGAATGGAACGTTACATAAAAAATAGGAGTGGGCCATTCGGCCCATCGAAATAGCTCTGCCATTCAATAAGATCACAGCTGATTTCCTACATCAACTCCATCTTACCACACTAGCACAGATCCCTTGATTCCCTCAGTATCCAAAAACCTATCGATCTCTCTCTTGGATATACCCAACGAGCATCCACATCTCCAGAGTCACAGAGACATACAGCACTGAAAAAGGCCATTCGGCCCACCGAGTCTGTAACGACCAACAACCAGCCATTTATACTAATCCTACACTAATCCCATATTCCTACCACATCCCCACCGACCCTATATTTCCCTCCCACCTACCTATACCAGGGACAATTTATCATGGCCAATTTACCTACCAACAAGTCTTTTGGCTTGTGGGAAGAAACCGGAGCACCTGGAGAAAACCCACACAGACACAGGGAGAACTTGCAAACTCCACCTAGGCAGTACCCAGAATTGAACCCGGGTTGCTGGAGCTGTGAGGCTGCGGTGCTAACCACTGCGTCACTGTGCCGCCCATAATGTGTGATCTCACCAAGGCTCTGTCTAATTGCAGTCAAACTTCTTTATTCTTATAAAAACTCTTCACAATGTTGAACACAACTATTAACTGCCATTCTGCTCTAAGAAGAAGGACCCCAGCTTCACACACCCCAGACCCCTATTCTTTCCACATTAGCTGAATTCCTGCATTTCTGATACCATTCCAGTAAATCTCCTCTGCACCCTCTCTAAGGCCTTGACATTCCTGCTAAGGTGTGGAGCATGGAATTAGACACAACGCTCTAACTGAGGCCTATAACCAGTGAGATTTATAAAGGTCCAGCGTAAATTCCTTGCCTGTGTCCCGTACTCCCATTTCTGGTTTCTGACTCAATGTCGGCTCTGAGCTGTTGAAACTGCCTGAATAAATATTTCCACCCAACAAAGCGCTCGGAATGTGAGAAGGGACAAAGTGAGTGACCAAGTACATCAACTCCAAGTAAAACTCCACCATGTAGTGAAAACACTCGAAACACAACGGCTCTTTTATGAGCCACCCACAATCGCTCTGAAAAAACTGCACCAACATCTCTCTAGAATTGGTTTATTTCATTGGTTTTAATGCTCAGTCACTCTCTGGAACTTTCTCACTGTCTTTGTGTTTTCTGTTTCAATCTGGTATGGAGATTCTGGGAAGATGAGTTTCACTGCCTGGGAGGATCTTTGTGTTTTTCCTGCAGAAACACAAAACAAAGTCTCTTTTCAGAGTCACCCACCGCATCATAGGGACAGCAGTGACCTGGGAACGGCAGCTGGGGTGTGTTTTATGCCGGAAATATCAGTTAATGATTTATGTTGTGCTCTCGTTATATTCCAATCTCTGAATTGAGCCTTTCCACCACACCAGGGTTTTGGGGAGAGTTTTCATCGTTTCTTTTCCAAACGTACAGACGATGTTATAAAGTTGCTGATTTACCCAGATGGCGGATTCTCCCCTCACAGTGAAAAGTAACATCGCACCTTCCCATTGTTTTATAATTGAATAATTAGTCAAATGGAATTATTTGTGATGTTAATTCCCCCGAGACAGTGTTTCCTGCAGTGAAACTGACCAGTTTCAGCTCAGTCATTCAGGGACCTGGAATTCCTGCAGTTTGAACCCGCTGTTCCACCAGCCCACTTCTGATTGGTCACCCTCTTCTCAGAAAGTCAGTGACAGCACATGAGGAGGCCATGCGCCTCATTAAGTCCATGTCGGGTTTCCAATCTGTTCAGTCCCCGACTCAATCCCCAAAGCCCTGCATAATCCCTTTGGGTCAAAATGACCGTGGCAGGACTCGAACCTGCAATCTTCTGATAACATCATCGAATATACTGAAGTCAGACGCCTTATCCATTAGGCCACACAGCCATTAGCTTACATGAATGATTCAATCAGAGAATCTCGAAGAACAAAATGCAAAAAATCGTTGGTTGAACCTGTCAACCTGGCAGAATATTTGAATTTGTGAAAGCCGCCAATTTCACTATGGAAAAGAAGTGATCGACTGGAAAAGTACATAAAAATCTATTTTCCCGTAGCAGTTTAAATAAACTTTTAAAACACAATTTTGCTTTTACCGACTCAAATTGCTGGTGCTATTTTATGAACAGCTTTATTTTGCCAATTTTTGTCAACTTCTCATCCGTAACTGACAGGAAAAGACTCCGTTCAGCAATCTTTCACACGACAAATAACTCAAACTCGGTGTGGAAGTAATAAATTACAGACTGTTGGTAATTCCCCTTCACACAGTCTTCAGGAGGACAGTGAGAAGCCACTGAAATAGTTGCTTCATCCTTTTAAAAGGTTCCCATTCTGTCCTGTTACTGACATGTTGGAATCAGATTTGTATTTAACAAGATATTTCTGTGAAAACAAAATCCTCAACAGACCAGCTGGGAATCTGGGAATCACTGTAGTAAAATAAAAGGCTTTTGATTGAGAAGACGGGACCTTCTCACCAGCAGCCGGGTTACATTCCCCTCACATCCTTATTCAGTGAGCAGCTCTTTCCCTCGAGAAATAGACAGCAGCAGTTGGAAGTTCAGTAAAAGGATCGGTTCATTGAGACAAGTTTCTGACTGACAGGTGGTGCTGAATATTAATACAAGAAGGTCCTGGAATGGGAAACAAGTGTCCAGAGTGGGGTCTGAAATCAGGACAGGGAAATGGCCAGCACTGACACAGATCATTTCATTATTACATTGATATCTGACTGTCTATGAGGAGAAGCGAGTTAAACACATGATGGTGAAAGGAATGGAAGATGACGCTGGTTGTTCTAGATGAAGAGGGATAGACAGAGGTGTGGGTACAGCAGACTTCAGACAGTAATCAGCCCTTTCAGATACTGTGGGTGGATCTGAAAAGAGCCTTTGGGATAGGGAAAAAAGCTCTTTGTTTAAAAACCCTCAAATAGCTACCTTGTAATTGGTCAGGTTACTAATGTTCTAGTTAGTGTAATTTATGAATAATTACTAATTAGAAAGTGCTGTTTGGACAGAGTGTAAAGCTGTGAGTTGATGTGTGAGGGACTTCACTGACTAGGGGAAGGAGGTGCTCTTTGGTCTCTTCTGCCTTTTCAGCCTCCATGGTACAGGGGAAGAAGCTGATCGGTGAGTAACTGGTAAATTATTCTACTTATTACACTTATTACACGAGCAATAATGAGTTTGTAAAGTTAAGTAATGGCAGGGCAGCTCGAAAAGTAAAAGTTCTAAATTGGAGGAAGGCAAATTTTACAAAACTGAGAGGTGATTTGGTGGATGTGGACTGGATACAACTACTTGAAGGAAACCCAAGGATGTTTTATCAGTCCATTAAGAGCAAGAGGATAACTAAGGAAAGGGTATGGCCTATCAGAGATGTACAAGGGAACTTCTGTGTGGATCCAGAAGATGTGGGCGGGGTTCTTAATGAGTTTTTTGTCTCTGCCTTCACAAAGGAGAGGGATGATGCAGAAATTGTCGGAAAAGAAGAGGGGTGTGAAATATTAGATACGATAAGCATAATGAAAGTGGAAGTACTAGAGAGTCTGACATCCTTGAAAATGACTAAATCACCAGGGCCGGATGGTTTGCATCTGAGGTTGTTAAAGGAAGCCGGGGAGTAAATAGTGGATGCGCTGAGGATCATCTTCAAATCCTCACTGGATATGGGGGAGGTGCCGGAGGATTGGAGGTCTGCGAACGTTGTACTATTATTTAAAAAGGATGTGGTAAGTCTGACCTCAGTGGTGGGTAAATTATTCGAATCAATTCTGAGGGACAGGATAAACTACCACTTAGAAAGGCACGGATTAATCAGGGATAGTCAGCATGGATTTGTTAAGGGAAGGTCATGTCTCACTAAATTTATTGAGTTTTTTGAGGAAGTAACAAGGAACATTGATGAGGATAGTGCGGTGGATGTGGTTTACATGGATTTTAGTAAGGCATTTGATAAGGTCCCACATGGCAGTCTGGTCTATAAAATGAAAGCCCATGGGATACAGGGGAATATGGCAGGTTGGATCCAAAATTGACTCAGTGACAGGAAACAAAGGATAGTAGTCAATGGATGTTTTTGCGAATGGAAAGCGGTTTTCAGTGGCGTTCCACAGGGCTCAGTGTTGGGTCCCTTGCTGTTTGAGGTGTATTTTACCACACCTGCAGCACAGTGGCGCAGCGGTTAGCACCGCAGCCTCACAGCTCCAGCGACCCGGGTTCAATTCTGGGTACTGCCTGTGTGGAGTATGCAAGTTCTCCCTGTGTCTGTGTGGGTTTCCTCCGGGTGCTCCAGTTTCCTCCCACATGCCAAAGACTTGCTGGTTGATATGTTAATTGGCCATTATAAATTGTCCCTACGTAGGTGGTAGGGAAATATTGGGACAGGTGGGGATGTGGTAGGAATATGGAATTAGTGTAGGATTAGTCTAACATGGATGGTTGATGGTCGGCACAGACTCGGTGGGCAGAAGGGCCTCTTTCAGTGCTGTATCTCTTCAAAAAAAATTAATTATTTGGAATTAAATGTGGGAGGTATGATTGGGAAATTTGCTGATGACACAAAAATTGACCGTGTAATTCATAGTGAGGAGGATGGCTGTTGACTTCAGAATGATATGAATGGATTAATTGAGTGGGCGGAAAAGTGGCAAATGGAATTCAATCTGGAGAAGTGTGAGGTAATGCATTGGGGGAGGGCAAACAAAGCAAGGGAATACACAATAAACGGGAAGATATTGAGATGGGTAGAAGAAGTGAGAGACTTTGGAGTGCATGTCCGCAGGTCCCTGAAAGTGACAGGATAGGTAGATAGAGTGGTGAAGAAGGCATATGGAATGCTTTCGTTTCTTGGTCGACAAAAGCAGAGATGTAATGCGAGAACTGTTTAAAACGGTGGTTTGGCCACAGCTGGAGTATTGCGTACAGTTCTGGTCATCACATTACAGAAAGGACATAATTGCTGTGTGGAGAGTACAGAGGAGATTTACAAGAATGATACTGTGGGTGGCTCTGAAAAGAACCTTTGGGTATTTGATAAAATCCTGGCAGATTGCCTTGGTTTTGGTGCCCGGAGCGCTGGTTTCCTTGGGCAGCAGCATGGCCTAGATATTAGGCAGCACCCAGCCCTGAGTGATGGTCACCCCTCCCAGCAGCTTGGTGAGCTCCTCGTCATTCTGGACAGCCAGCTGTAGGTGTCTGAGGATGTTGCGGGTCTTCCTGTTGTCCTGGGCCGCGTTACTGGCCAACTCGAGGATTTCAGCGGTCAGGTACTCGAGCACAGCAGCCAGATAGACCGGGACTCCGGCACCCACACGCTCAGCATAGTTGCCCTTTCTCAGGAGCCTGTGAACACGGTCCACCGGGAACTGCAGTCCAGCCCGGGAGGAGCGAGACTTGGCCTTGGACCGCGCTTTTCCGCCGGTCTTTCCTCTTCCAGACGTTTCTTTTCCAAAAATATACTTGAGGACATTCCGTGCAGACCACTGCCTGATGGATTGGTGGTCAAAGGTGTTTTTCCACACAAACATTTCCACGAACGCACAGTCCAACTGGATGGAGCGTTCCGTGGCAATGTGACCAGATCCATCCTTCGCAACACCGGGGTCAGATAGAACCTCAGCACGTAGTGACACTTGGTGTTTGCAAACTGGGGCTCTACGCACAGCTTGATGCAGCCACATACTAAGGCGGCCATCAGGTTGAGGGCGATGTTGAGGACATTTTTTCGCCTTTATCCAGAGGTTTGAACATCGTGTCCCTCCGGACCCTGTCCATTTTGCGTCTTCAGATAAAGCGGGAAATGGCTCGGGTGATCACCACAGCACAGGAGTGGGGTATGGGCCAGACCTGTGCCACTTACAGCAACAACGTGAGCACCTTGCACCTGATGACCAGGTTCTTACCCATAATAGAGAGAGATCGCTGCTCCCATTTGCTCAGTTTATGTTGTACCCTGGCTACTCGCTCCTCCCAGGTTTTGGTGCACGTCCCGGCCCTTACAAACCATATCCCCAGCACCTTCAGGTAGTCTGACCTGACAGTGAAGGGGACAAAGGATCGGTAAGCCCAGTTTCCAAGGAACATGGCCTCGCTTTTGCCATAGTTAACATTGGCTCCTGAATCCAGTTTGAACTGGTCGCAGATGCTCATCAGTCTGTGAATGGACAGCGGATCCGATCAGAATACTGCAACATCATCCATGTACAGGGAGGCTTTGACCTGAGTGACTCCACTGCCTGGGAATGTCACCCCTCTTATGCCCAAATCCTTCCAAATAGACTCAGCAAAAGGTTCGATACAGCAAACACACAAGGCAGGGGAAAGATGACAGCCCTGTCTGACTCCAGATTTGATTGGAAACTTTCTGATTCCCACCCAATTTTTTGGACTGTACTACTGATGTTTGTGTAGAGCACTTTGATCCAATTGCAGATTCCCTCCCCAAACCCCATTTTGGAGAGCATATCCATCATGTATGTGTGCGATATCCTGTCAAAAGCCTTCTCCTGGTCCAGGCTGATGAGGCAGGTGTCCACCCTCCTGACATAGGCGATCGTATCCCTGAATAGCACAACACTATCAGAGATCTTCCTCATGGGTACAGTACAGGTCTGGTCAGGGTGAATCACCAACTCCAGAGCAGTCTTGACTCGACTGGCGATGACTTTGGACAGAATTTTGTAGTCTACATTAAGCAGTGAGATGGGCCGCCAATTTCTGATTTCTGCCCTCTCCCCCTTCAACTTGTAGATGAGGGTGATGATGCCTTTCCTCATGGATTCTGACATGCTGCCGGCCAGGAGCGTACTCTTGTACACTTCCAGCAGGTCTGGGCTGACCCAGTCCCACAGGGCCGAATACAACTCAACTGGTAAGCCGTCGCTTCCGGGAGTTTTCTTCGTCTCAAAAGACTTGATGGCGTTTGTCAGCTTGTCCAGAGTTAGCGGTTTGTCCAGATTCTCCTGCATGCTGTCATCTAAGACCTCTGTGATAGATGACAGGAAGGACTGGGAGGCCATGCTGTCCATAGACTTCACGTCTTGCAGCCCAGCATTCAAGGATTTGCTAATCCTTAGTATGTCGGAGTGTGAAGTTGTGACAGAGCCATCCTCTTCCTTCAGGCTGCTGATCACAGTGCTCTCTCTGTGTACCTTTTGGAAGAAGAAACGCAAGCACGTCTCATCCTGCTCAATGGAGCAGACTCTGGACCGGAAGATGATCTTGGAGGCCTCCTTGGCAAAGAGCGAGGCCTGCTGGATCTTCACCTCTTGGAGCACCTCCTTGACCTCGACACCCATCGACTGCAGCCGGAGCAGATTTTGCATTCTTTTCTGGAGTGCGGACATTTCCCTCTGTCTCTCTCACCCTCTAAACACCTTTGGAGATAAAGAACCTCTTGATGTTCTCCTTGATCGCTTCCCACCAGTGCACCGGATACTCAAAGAGGGTCTCACTGTTCTCCAACTTTTTCAATCTCTTTTGAGTTCCACAATGTTCTCTGGGGTTAGCAGTGTAGCATTGAGCTTCGATGTCCCCCTGCTAACCCGCTGGTCATCCTGTAAGTGACAGTCAACCAGCAAGAGGCAGTGGTCGGAGAAGAACACCGGCTTGACGTCGGTGGATCTGACCGTGAAAGCAGGGGACACATACAGGAAGTCAATCCTGGAACGGGCAGACCCGTCCAATCTTGACCATGTGTATCTACGCTGCTCTCTGTCTGCAGGTTTGCTGAAGACATTGTGCAGTTTGGCATTTTTTACTGTTTCATTTAAGAATCTGGGCGTAGCGTCCAGTTTTCTGTCGTCACTGCCAGATCGTCCAGCTGCATCAATGATGCAGTTGATGTCACCGCCAAGAATGACCGGCCTGGAGGTCGCCAGCAGCAGTGTGAGTTGCTGGAGGATGTTCAGCCACTCGCTGCATTGGACCGGGGCATATACGTTGCTTAACTGGAGCGGAGCATTGTTGTACATTACATCTGCTACGAGAAGGCGACCGCCCACCAGCATCTTAACTTCAGAGATGGTTAAGTTGCCTCCCCGCAGCAGAATCCCCAGGCCGGAGGAACAGGAATCATTTCCCCTGGACCAGATCGATGGCCCGTGAGACCATTGCCTGTAAGTGCTGCGGTGCAGGATTCCACACTCCTGACAAAACAGTACGCCGGCTTTGACCATTGCGAAGTCATCCAAGGTTGAAACACATCACGTGGTGGATTTAACACAATGCATGTTAATCGAAGCATTCTTTATATCCACTATAAAGTTGGGTGTTGCTTACCACACCAGGTGTCCTTGCTAGTCCCAGTCCTTGAGTATGTTCCTGCATACCCATCGTGTCCGCAAGCTGTTTCACATTCGTTGAGCCCAGAAACCCCTCATGGTTATTCATGAGGGTTTTGTTCCACTGGCGTGACATTGGCAGTTGGGGGACTGGTCTTGTAGGCAGCAAGGCTTGGGTTGACCTCTGCTGTTGGTGTCTTTCCCCTCGGTCCCTCCTCGAAGACATCACTGTTCCTGACTTCCCGGAGCTGGAGCTGGAATGCGCAGGACACTTCGCTGCTCTCGGTCTCCCGGAGCTGGGGTGCACTGAGCATCTCCTTGGGTTCCATGCTTTTGGTTTGGGGTGCGCTGGGCGTGTCACAGCTTCCACTGCCCCGGAGCTGGGGGGCTTTATCTTCCAGCTCCTTTGAGTTCTGCTGCTTCTTTTGGAGGTGCCATCGTTCCGGCCCTTCCTCGTGCAGTGAGGAGGAGCTGCTGTAGTCTGTCTCAGACGGTAGCCTCCTCTTGCCATTGGTTTGGGTGGTGACCTGTTCTTTTTTTGGAGCTTTTTTCTTTGTGTTCTTCCTTTGTACCACCTGCCACTGACCTGTTTGTCCATCTGCTGCCTCCCCCTCCATTAATTCTGTCTGTGGAGGAGGAGTTTCCAGGCACGGAGTAGGTGTTGGGTCACTGGTTGCAGCTGCCTCCCCTTTCTTCTCTTTCTCAGATAGACTTTCATCGCTGTGGGGAGGATTGCTTGTTTCCCTCCCAGCACCAGACGTGTTCACCGTTCCTTAACCCGGTCTTTCCTTGGTCCTTGCTGCCTGAGCATAACTGAGGCAGCGTTTGGGGCAGGTTTTGTAGAGGTGGCCTGCCCCACCTCACAGGTTGCAGTACCTACAATGTTTACAGTCCTTGGTCTGATGGCCTTCCTTCTTGCAGTTCTTGCAGACGACTGTGCTGCAGTTAGCTGCCACATGACCAGATTTGCCGCAGGTACGACAAACTCTGGGCTGCTCCGCATAGACCATGAAGCCTCGACTTCCCCCGAAAGCGAAGCTGGAGGGAGGATGGATGATGGCTCCGTTGGCATTGACCTTCAAGGTCACCTTGACCTGACGCTTGCTGGTCCAAATCCAAATGGGTCCTTGACATCAGTGCTGCCGCCGGCCACCTCGACGTACCTGGTGAGGAAGGTGAGTTCATCCACGACAGGAACATGGAGGTTGTAGAGATGGCTTCTCACCACCCGGTCACGTTGCGATGGCAGTGTGAAGAGCGGCTCCATTGTGAGGATCGACAGCGGCGCCTGGTTTCCCTTCTCCTTGAACACCTTCAGGAACTTGATGCATCCGCCACGTACTTGGACGTCACGTCAAAATATCCACAGCTGGGGAAGTCCTGCAGGCAGAAGATGTTCGCAGCTTGGAATCCACAGCAATCAATAAGGATTTTCTTAATGTAGAAGGTACGATCAACCAGTGCATCCCCATCATTATCCTTCACTACCACCCGAACGGTGTTACACACTCCCTGGCCTGAAGTTACAGAATTGGTTACAGCCATTTTACTCAAAAACTTACCTGTGACAGGATCATGGTCTCTCCCCTGCTCCTCTTCCAGACATTTCCACAATCTCACAAATACTTTCACAAAGAGTGAGGAATTCCTCCCGCACTTCCCTGCTTTACCTTCTGGAGGAATGCAGTCCGGCTACTTTTGATTGGTTACTGTCTACTGAATCTCATTGGCTGGTTCATGTCACCAATCAGGTAGCTGCTATTTCGCCGATCATCAAAGGGCAATGAGAAAATGGGGCGGAGATTGACAGTGGCAAATTGTCAGAGCTGAAACCCATTCACAAATTTGAAAAGCCCGCCAAAATATTTGTGAAACAAGGAACAACTGAAATATAATAAATAATATCGTCTGAAGAGTAAAATGTATTTCACTCTCTCCTGATATTGTGTTTCTCCTCATTGTCCGTCACAGATACCAGACTTACTTTCCTTCCAGGAGCGGAGCGGAGGGGAGTGGACCTGTGGGGAGAGCACCAATAGCAGAACCAATAAATTGAGCCCAAGGATCGCGGACCAGTCACTCACCTTCCGGGAGAGGACTGGACCTGTGGGGAGAACACCGAGAGTGGAGCTGATAAATTGAGCCCGAGGATCGTGGCCCAGTCACTCACCTTCCGGGAGAGGAGCGGACCTGTGTGGAGAACACCGAGAGTGGAGCCGATAAATTGAGCCCGAGGATTGCGACCCAGTCACTCACCTTCCGGGAGAGGAGCGGAGAGCAGTCCAGGCACGCCGGAGTTTGAAAACAAAGTGAGCAGTGATGTCACAGGAAGGCTGCAAGGTGATTGGTTGGTGAGTATCTGCTGTTAGGGAGTTACTCGAAATAGCTGGGTAAGTAACTAAAAGTAAAGGGAAAGGTCTACAGTTTTTTCAATAAAGGAGGTCGTGTTTTTTGGGGGAGAATCAAGGTCCCTAGTGTAAATAATTTAATTTTTGGGTATTGTAAGGGGATAAATTAAGGGTAAGTCATGGCAGGGCAATTCGGCAATGTGGAGTGATCCTCCTGTGCAATGTGGGAAGTCAGGGAGACTTCAAGTATCCAGGGCGAACACGTGTGCAGGATGTGTCTCCAGCTGCAGCTACTCGAAATCCACGTTTCGGATCAGGAGCGGCGGCTGGAGATACTGTGGAGCATCTGCGAGGCTGAGATCATCATGGATAGCACGTATAGGGAGGTGGTCACACCGCAGGTAAAGACTGCTCAGGTAGAAAGGGAATGGGTCACCACCAGGCAGAGTAGAAGAACGAGACAGGTAGTGAAGGAGTCCCCTGGATCCATCTCCCTTTCTAACAGATTTTCCACTTTGAATACTGTTGGGGGAGATAGCTTCTCAGGGGAATGCAGCAAGAACAAAGTCTGTGGCACCACAGGTGGATCAGCTGCACAGGAGGGGCGGAAAAGGAGTAGAAGAGCTATAGTGATAGGGGATTCTATCGTAAGAGGTACAGATAGGCATTTCTGTGGCTGCAAACGTGATTCCAGGATGATATGTTGCCTCCCTGGTGCTAGGGTCAAGGATGTCACAGAGTGGCTGCAGGACAAGGGGGGAGGGTGAACAGTCAGAGGTCATGGTACACATTGGCACAAATGACATAGGTGGAAAGAGGGATGAGGTCCTGCAACCAGAATTTAGGGAGCTAGATAGCAGATTAAAAAGCAGGACCTCAAAGGTTGTAATCTCTGGATTACTCCCAATGCCACATGCTAATGAGTATAGGAATAAGAGGGTCGAGCAGATGAATGCATGGCTGAGGATATGGTGCAGGAGGGAGGGCCTTAGTTTCCTCGACCACTGGGTCTGTTTCTTATTCCTATCACAGAGACATGGTTGAGGGAGGGGCTGGACTGGCAGCTCAGTATTCCAGGGTACAGAATCTACAGGCAAGACAGGTGACGGGATAAAAGAGGAGGTGGCATTGCACTGTTGATCAAGGAGTCAATTACTTCAGTAAGGAAGGATGATATCTTAGAAATTCCTCAAATGAGGCCATATGGGTAGAACTTAAAAACAAAAAGGGGACAATCACTTGGCTGGGAGTGTACTACAGGCCTCTAAACAGACAGGAAGAGATAGAGGAGAAAATATGTCGGCAAATCTCAGAGAGGTGTAAGAATCTTCTTCTTCTTTGGCCTCCTTGTCTCAAGAAACAATGGGTAAGCACCTGGAGGTGGTCAGTGGTTTGTGAAGCAGCGCCTGGAGTGGCTATAAAGGCCAATTCTAGAGTGATAGACTCTTCCACAGGTGCTGCAGATAAAATTGGTTGTCAGGGCTGTTACACAGTTGGCTCTACCCTTGCGCTTCTGTCTTTTTTCCTGCCAACTGCGAAGTCTCTTCGACTCGCCACAGTTTAGCCCCACCTTTATGGCTGCCCGCCAGCTCTGGCGATCACTGGCAACTGACTCCCACGACTTGTGATCAATGTCACAGGACTTCATATTGCGTTTGCAGACGTCTTTTAAGCGGAGACATGGACGGCTGGTGGGTCTGATACCAGTGATGAGCTCGCTGTACAATGTGTCCTTGGGGATCCTGCCATCTTCCATGTGGCTCACATGGCCAAGTCATCTCAAGTGCCACTGGCTCAGTAGGGTGTATATGCTGGGGTTGTGTTGGAGATATGGTCCTGCCACCTGATGCCAAGGATTCTCCGGAGGCTGCGAAGATGGAACGAATTGAGACGTCGCTCTTGGCTGACATACGTTGTCCAGGCCTCGCTGCAGTAGAGCAAGGTACTGAGGACACAGGCTTGATACACTTGGACTTTTGTGTTCTGTGTCAGTGTGCCATTTTCCCACACTCTCTTGGCCAGTCTGGACATAGCAGTGGAAGCCTTTCCCATGCACTTGTTGATTTCTGCATCGAGAGACAGGTTACTGGTGATAGTTGAGCCTAGGTAGGTGAACTCTTGAACCACTTCCAGAGCGTGGTCGCCGATATTAATGGATGGAGCATTTCTGACGTCCTGTCCCATGATGTTCTTTTTCTTGAGGCTGATGGGTAGGCCATATTCGTTGCAGGCAGCCGCAAACCTGTCGATGAGACTCTGCAGCCACTCTTCAGTGTGAGATATTAATGCAGCATCGTCAGCAAAGAGGAGTTCCCTGATGAGGACTTTCCGTACTTTGGTCTTCGCTCTTAGACGGGCAAGGTTGAACAACCTGCCACCTGATCTTGTGTGGAGGAAAATTCCTTCTTCTGAAGGGTTGAATGTATGTGAGAGCAGCAGGGAGAAGAAGATCCCAAACAATGTAGATGCGAGAACACAGCCCTGTTTCATGCCACTCAGGATAGGAAAGGGGTCTGATGAGGTGCCGTTATGCTAAATTGTGCCTTTCATCTTGTCATGGAATGAGGTGATGATACTTAGTAGCTTTGGTGGACATCCAATCTTTTCTAGTAGTCTGAAGAGACCATGTCTGCTGACGAGGTCAAAGGCTTTGGTCAGATCTATGAAAGCAACGTAGAGGGGCATCTGTTGTTCACGGCATTTCTCCTGTAGCTGGTGAAGGGAGAACAGCATGTCAATGTTGGATCTCTCTGCTCGAAAGCTACACTGTGCCTCAGGGTAGACACGCTCAGCCAGCTTCTGGAGCCTGTTTAAAGCGACTCGAGTGAAGACTTTCCCCACTATCCTGAAAAGGGAGATTCCACGGTAATTGTTGCAGTCACCGCGGTCACCCTTGTTCTTATAGAGGGTGATGATATTGCCATCGCGCATGTCCTGTGGTACTGCTCCCTCGTCCCAGCACAGGCAAAGCAGTTCGTAGAGTGCTGGAAGTATAGCAGGCTTGGTACTCTTGATTATTTCAGGGTAATGCTGTGCTTCCCAGGTGCTTTTCTGCTGGCTAGAGAATGAATGGCATCACTGAGTTCCGATTTTGTTGGCTGTCCGTCCAGCTCATCCATGACTGGCAGAGACTGGGCTGCATTGAGGGCGGTCTCAGTGACAACATTTTCCCTGGAGTCCAGTTCTAGGTAGTGCTCCACCCAGCAGTCCATTTACTTCTGTTGGTCAGTGATTGTGTCCCGATTTAGATTTGAGGGGCGCGATCTTCTTGATGGTTGGCCCAAAAGCTCTCTTAATGCCATCATACATTCCTCTGATGTTTCCGGTGTCAGAGGCCAGCTGAATATGACTGCATATGTGTTGCCAGTAGTCATTTGCACAGTGCCTGGCTGTTCTTTGTGCAGCGCTTCTGGCTGCTTTAAGAGCTACGGATGTTAACTCGCTGGGGGCTTTCTTGTAGTTCTACAGTGCTATGCGCTTAGCGGCTGTGACAGGTTCCAGCTCTTCAAAGTGTGATTTAAACCAGTCTGCATTCTGCTTCACACGTTTGCCATAGGTGATCACAGCTGAGTCATAGATGGCATCTCTGATGTGGGCCCACTTGGTCTCTGCATCCCCTGTTGGAGTGTTTTGAAGGAATTTATCAAGTGAATTTAGAAACTTACGTAACAGCTGTGGATAAGAAATTCTGCTAGTGTTGATGCGCGGGCGGCCCTTCCGCTTGGAGTGATGCAGCTTCTTTGGTTTCAGTCTAACCTTGCTGCATACCACACACTGCACACCACACACATCCATGTCCACTCAACACAGTATCAGACTGGCAGTAAAGTAGCTTGTATGCAGCTTGCTGTGAAATGGCATGAGACTGACATCTCTTGGTGTGAAATAGAACTGCAAGAGGGAAATTGATTGTTAATAAAAAGCTCGGTGGGAATGTAAGCTGTGAGGGGGATACAAAGGGCTGGATTTTATTTGGTTCACTCCCCCCGAGATTCCGGCCTTGCTCCAATTCTGGTCTTTTGAGCATCGCTGATTTTTAGCGCTCCACCGCTGGCAGCTGTGACATCAGCTGTCCACGCCCGAAGCCTGAGATTTCCCTCCCTGAACTCTCCACCTCTCGACCTCTCTTCCCTCCTTTAAAACACTCATGGAAGCCGACTTCTGTGACCAAGCTTTTGACCATCTGCTCTAATACGGTCTTGTGTGGCTTGGGGTCCAAATTTGCTTTCCGACACTCCTGTGAAGTGCCATGGAATGCTGTATTACGTTAAAGGTGCTCGATAAATTTACACACAAGTTGTTGTTGTTTTTGGTCTGGAATGTATTGCCTGAGAGAATGGTGGAAGGAGACTCAATCGTAAAGTTGAAAAGGGAATTTTGATAAATAGTTGAAAGGAAATGAAAGAGCTGCTACAGGCACGATGGGCCGCCCTGGTTGTAGATGTCGTCGTGAGATGTGAGATGATGGACTTGCAGCAAATCCATTGGTGATGGGATAGTTTCCCATGGTGCACTTTGTCTGATAGCTGAAGAGGTCAATCTGTGAGAGGCAGGTTCTTCCACAAGTGCCACATATGAGGTGGGATTATCAGGTGTCGCTGTTTTCCATGTTGGCACCTGCTGTCAAGCTGCTGTAGTCACTGATCGTCACGGTGACGCACACACCAGTCCAGGGGTAATATCACCATTTCCCTCTGTTGTTGGCCAGTGTCTCCCATGTGTAAAAATCGATGTTTCGGGCCTTCATGTCCTGCTTGCAGGCATCCTTGAAGTGGGGCTTTGGGCATCCAACTGGTCTTCTGTCTCCGGTGACCTCCCCATACAGAATACCCTTGGGAATGTGTCATCTTCCATCCTGCAAACGTGCCTGAGCCAGCAAAGTCACCTCTGCTTGACGAATGTGAGCATACTCGGGAGATTTGCTTTTGAAAGCGTTGTTACATTTGTGATTTTGTCCAGTGTTTATTTGCGCAGTGTCTCACTGTCTTTTGCACAACTGCCTTGGCTAATTTCAAGTCACATAATGTTCTGGCTGCTGGTTTCATGTTGTGCATCAGGTCGGTTCTGCTTTTTGCTTCAATAACAGATGTCATCTCTGCTGAGTAGGTGGGGAAGAGACAGTTGCCCACCTCCTTCTGGAATGTGTCTTTGCAAAGCAGGTGTGGAAAGAGATGCAGCGGTTTTTGTCGAGGTTCATCCCAAGCAGCTCTGTAACACAGGAGTCTGTGCTCTCCTGGCTGTTCCCAGGGACGCACACCGAGACAAACATCAACTGCTGCTGGAGGAACATCAATTCGGTGAAAGACACTCTTTGGTCTGCCCTAACCTTGCTGGTCTTCCAGCGCAAAAAGTTGTCCACGACCGAGTGTTGCAGACTGGCACATTCCAAGGTCCAGGACTACGTGCTGAGGGACACACTAAAGCTTGGGGTAGCTGCTGCAAAGGCTTAATGGGGAAAGACCATTGTGTAAGGTCCTCCCACCATAGTGAACTAAGGAACTGGACCCATGGGAAACCCATCGCGCTGTATACACCAAATATGATTTTGCTGTAAAATGTACATGGCAGGTAAAATGGAATGGAAGGGTTGTGAGGCAACTCACTCCACTATTAAAGAAAACTGATTTCTTTCACACTTTTTGGAATGTCATAGAGTCATGGAAAGATACAGCACTAAAACAGGCCCTTCGGCCCACCGAGTCTGTGCTGACCACCAACCACCCATTTGCACTAATCCTACATTAATCCCATATTCCCTACCACATCCCCACCTTCCCTCAATTCTCCTACCACCGACCTACACTCGGGGCAATTTACAATGGCCAATTTACCTATCAACCTGCAAGTCTTTGGCTGTGGAGGAAACCAGAGGACCCGGCGGAAACCCACGCGATCACAGGGAGAACTTGCAAACTCCACACAGGCAGTACCCAGAACCGAACCCGGGTCGCTGGAGCTGTGAGGCTGCAGTGACTTTTTCCAGATTTTTATGAATAAAGTATATTTTGGAAAAACAAAATTCTTAATGAAGTCGGCGTAGTCGATGGGTGCTACTCCTCCTCTATCCTTCACCGCCACCCTAACAGTGTTACGCACCCCCTGGCCTGGAGCTCTGGTGTTGGTTGCAGCCATTTTTACTTGACGCTTTCCTGGGACAAGTACTAAATCCTCAACTGACAGGGAAACCACCACCACGATAGATCTCCAATCCCAAAGGGCGGAATTCCCTAAATACGGTGCTGAAACCACCTCCCACCCCCAAAAAAACACAAAAACAGCACCTGCATTATCAAACGCCACTGATCACGGTCTCTCCCCTGCCATCTAAGTCCAAGCATTGAGGTGGAGAAGTGCGTACTTGGAGCTGCGAAGAAACGAGCACGAGTGTTTATAGCAAAAAATATTTGGGAGCAGAAACACTGTCCAGCAACAGCTAGTAAATTCTATTTTTGATTCATATAATCAGGGGTGAGCGCAAAAGCAGACCCCCAACTATCACAAATTCTGCAGTTGAGTATCCCACATTTGAAGACATCACAGGCATCGGCAAACCCACAGGACAATAGGTTAGCCACATCCTGGGAGAACTTTCTTTTTTATTTCCAAAATATACTTTATTCATAAAAATCTGTAAAAATTACATTCCCAAACAGTTTAAAACAGCATCAAGTCAAAAAATACAAACAGTGCAAAGGTGATCAGTTTCCTTCTATACAATCATGAGTTGCCTCACAACTCTTCCATTTCATTGTCATTTTACATTTACAGCACACAGAATTTTCCCGATACAGTTCGAGGGGTTTCCCATGGATCCAGCCCCTCAGTTCAGCTTGGTGGGGGGACCTTACACTGTGGCCTTTCCCCATTGAGCCTTTGCTGCGGCTGCCCCAAGCTTAAGTGCACCCCTCAGCACGGAGTCCTGGACCTTGAAACGTGCCAGTCTGCAACATTCCGTCACAGACAACTCTTTGCACTGGAAGAGCAGCAAGTTTCTGGCAAACCAAAAGGCATCTCCCGCTGAATTGATAGTCCTCCAAGCAGTTGATGTTTGTATCAGCGTGCGTCCCTGGGAACAGTCTATAGAGCACAGACTCCTGTGTTATCAAGCTGCTTGGAAAAAACCATGACAAAAACCACTGTATTGCTTTGAACTTTTTTTTAATTTCCAAAATATACTTTATTCATAAAAATCTGCAAAAATTACATTGCCAAACAGTTTCAAACAGCACCAAAAAATAAAAACATTGCAAGGGAGATCAGTTTCCTTCTATACTATCATGCGTTTCTTCACAACCCTTCCATTTCACTATTGTTATGCCAATTACAGTTTCACATTTACAGCAAAAGAAAATATCAACAAAACAGTTCGAGGAGTTTCCCATGGATCCAACCCCTCAGTTCAGCTTGGTGGGAGGAACCTTACTTTTTTTTTCCAAAATATACTTTATTCATAAAAATCTGTAAAAATTACATTGCCAAACAGTTTCCAAACAGCACCAAAAAATACAAACATTGCAAGGGAGATCAGTTTCCTTCAATACTGTCATGAGTTTCTTCCCAACCCTTCTGTTTCACAATTGTCATGTCAATTACAGCTTTACATTTACAGCAATTGAGAATATTAACGATACAGTTCGAGGGGTTTCCCATTGATCCAGCCCCTCAGTCCAGCTTGGTGGGGGAACCTTACACTGTGGTCTTTCCCCATTGAGCCTTTGCTGCGGCTGCCCCAAGCTTTAGTGCGTCCCTCAGCACGTAGTCCTGGACCTTGGAATGTGCCAGTCTGCAACATTCGGTGGTGGACAACTCTTTGCACTGGAAGACCAGCAAGTTTCGGGCAGACCAAAGGGCGTCTTTCACCGAATTGATAGTCCTCCAGCAGCAGTTGATGTTTGTCTCGGTGTGCGTCCCTGGGAACAGCCCGTAGAGCACAGACTCCTGTGTTACAGAGCTGCTTGGGATGAACCTTGACAAAAAACCGCTGCATCTCTTTCCACACCTGCTTTGCAAAGGCACATTCCAGGAGGAGGTGGGCGACCATCTCTTCCCCACCACAGCCAACACGGGGGCATTGTGCGGAGGGGCGAGACTTCGGGTGTGCATGAAGGATCTGACGGGGAGGGCCCTTCTCACCACCAGCCAAGCTACATCTTGGTGCTTGTTTGAAAGTTCTGGTGATGAGGCATTCCGCCAAATGACTTTGACGGTCTGCTCGGGGAACCATCCGACATGATCCACCGTTTCCTTTTCCCGTAGGGCCTTGAGGACATTCCGTGCAGACCACTGCCTGATGGATCGGTGGTCAAAAGTGTTTTCCCGCAGAAACTGCTCCACGAAGGATAGGTGGTACGGCACCGCCCAACTGCATGGAGCGTTCCGCGGCAATGTGACCAGGCCCATCCTTCGCAACACCGGGGACAGATAGAACCTCAGCAGGTAGTGACACTTGCAGTTTGTGTACTGGGGATCTACACACAGCTTGATGCAGCTGCACACGAAGGCGGTCATCAGGATGAGGGCCACGTTGGGTACATTTTTCCCGCCCTTGTCCAGAGATTTGAACATCGTGTCCCTCCGGACCCGGTCCATTTCCCTGCTGCTGGAGGACCATCAATTTGGTGATAGACACTCTTTGGTCTGCACGAAATTTGCTGGTCTTGCAGCGCAAAATGTTGTCCACGACCGAGTTTTGCAGACTGGCACATTCCAAGGTCCAGGACTACATGCTGAGGGACGCACTTTTATTAAGGTTGTTAAGATAAAGGTTCTTTCTCTTCAAAGGTGATCAGAGGGCGAGAGAGAGACAGAGAGAAATGTCCCGACTCCAGAAATGAATGCAAAATCTGCTCTGGCTGCAGTCGAGGTCAAGGAGGACTTCCAAGAGGTGAAGAACCAGCAGGCCTCGCTCTTTGCCACGGAGGCCTCCAAGATCATCTTCCGGTCCAGAGTCCTCTCCATTGAGCAGGATGAGACGTGCTCACGTTTCTTCTTCCAAAATGTACACAGAGAGAGCTCTGTTATCAGCAGCTTGAAGGAACAGGATGGCTCAGTAACGTCTTTGCAATCCAACACAGTGGCGCAGTGGTTAGCACCACAGCTTCGCAGCTCCAGTGACCCGGGTTCAATTCTGGAGACTGCCTGTGTGGAGTTTGCAAGTTCTCCCTGTGTCTGCGTGGGTTTTCTCCGGGTGCTTCGGTTTCCTGCCAAAAGACTTGCAGGTTAGTAGATAAATTGGCCATTATAAATT
This sequence comes from Heterodontus francisci, assembly GCF_036365525.1. NCBI lineage: Eukaryota > Metazoa > Chordata > Chondrichthyes > Heterodontiformes > Heterodontidae > Heterodontus > Heterodontus francisci. Next base: position 4,657,967 of record NW_027141852.1, on the reverse strand, counting down.
GCCCCGAGTCTCGGTCGGTGGTAGGGAAATATAGGAACAGGTGAGGATATGGTAGGAATATGGGATTAGTATAAATGGGTGGTTGATGGTCGGCACAGACTCGGTGGGCCGAAGGGCCTGTTTGAGTGCTGCATCTCTAAAAAAATATTAAGGATCAGCAAATCCTTTAATGCTGGGCTGTGAGACGCGAAGCCCACAGACAGCACGGCTTCCCAGTTCTTCCTGTCATCAATCACAGAGGTCTTGGATGACAGCAGGAGGGAGAGACTGGACAAGCCGCTAACTCTGGACGAGCTGACAAAGGCCATCACGTCCATCGAGACGAGTACATCTCCCGGAAGCGACGGCTTACCGGTCGAGTTGTACTCGGCCCTGTGGGACTGGGTCGGCCCGGACCTGCTGGAAGTATACGAGAGTATGCTCCTGGCCGGCAGCATGTCAGAATCCATGAGGAAAGGCGTCATCACCCTCATCTACAAGCGGAAGGGGGTGAGGGCGGAAATCAGAAATTGGCGGCCCATCTCACTGCTTAATGTAGATGACAAGATTCTGTCCAAAGTCATCGCCAGTCGAGTCAAGTCTGCTCTGGAGTTGGTGATTCACCCTGACCAGGCCTGCACTGTACTCAGCAGGAAGCTCTCTGATAGTCTCACACTACTCAGGGATATGGACATCTGCCTCATCAGCTTGGACCAGGAGAAGATTTTTGACAGGATATTGCACACATTCATGATGGACGTGCTCTCCAAAATGGGGTTTAGGGAGGGAATCTGCAATTGGTTCAAACTGCTGTACACAAACATCAGTAGTGCAGTCTCAATCAATGGGTGGGAATCATAAAGTTTCCTGATCCAATCTGGAGTCAGATAGGGCTGTCCTCTCTCCCCTGTCTTGTCTGATTGCTGTATCGAACCTTTAGCAGAGTCCATTAGGAAGGATGCAGGCATAAGAGGGGTGACAATCCCAGTCAGTGGACGCACTGAGGTAAAAGCCTCCCTGTACATGGACAATGTTGCTGTCTTCTGCTCGGATCCACCATCCCCTCGCAGACAGATGAGCATCTGCGACCAGTTCGAACCAAAGTCAACTATGGCAAGAGTGAGGCCATGTTCTTTGGGAACCGGGCCGACCGATCCTTTGTCCCCTTCACCATCAGGTCAGACTACCTGAAGGTGCTGGGGATACGGTTCGGAAGGGCCGGGGCCTGCTCCAAAACCTGGAAGGAGCGAGTGGCCAGGGTGCACAATAAACTGAGTGTGTGCGAGCACCGATCTCTCTCCATTGTGGGTAAGAAAATGGTCATCAGGTGCGAGGCACTCTCGTTGTTGCTGTACGTGGCGCAGGTCTGGCCCATACCCCACTCCTGCACTGTGGCAGTCACCCGAGCCATTTTCCGCTTTATCTGGAGATCTAAAATGGGCCAGGGCGGGAGGGACACGATGTTGAAACCTCTGGACAAGGGCGGGAAAAATGTACCCAACGTCGCCCTCATCCTGATGACCACCTTCGTGTGCAGCTGCACCAAGCTGTGTGCAGAGCCTCAGTACACAAACACCAAGTGTCACTATGTGCTGAGGTTTTATCTGTCCCCGGTGTTCCGAAGGATGGGCCTGGTCACATTGCCGCGGATCGCTTCATCCAGTTGGACTGTGCCATACCAGCTATCCTTCGTGGGAATGTTTCTGCGGGAAAACAGCTTTGACACCAATCCATCAGGCAGTGGTCTGCACGGAATGTCCTCAAGGCCCTACGGGAAAAGGAGATGGTGGAACCGGTCGGATGGTTCCCCGAGCAGACTGCCAAGGTCATTTGGCAGAATGCCTCATCACCATAACTTTCAAACAAGCACCAAGATGTAGCTTGGCTGGTGCTAAGAAGAGCCCTTCCTGTCAGATCCTTCCTGCATGCCCGAAGTCTCACCCCCTCCACACGCGGCCCTCGAGGTGGCTGCGGTGGGGAAGAGGCAGTTGCCCACCTCCTTCTGGAATGTGTCTTTGCAAAGCAGGTGTGGAAAGAGATGCAGTGGTTTTTGTCGAGGTTCATCCTAAGCAGCTCTGCAACACAGGAGTCTGTGCTCTCCTGGCAGTTCCCAGGGATGCACACCGAGATAAACATTAACTGCTGCTGGAGGACCATCAATTTGGTGATAGACACTCTTTGGTCTGCCCGAAACCTGCTGGTCTTGCAGCGCAAAGAGTTGTCCACGACCGAGTTTTGCAGACTGGCACATTCCAAGGTCCAGGACTACGTGCTGAGGGACGCACTAAAGCTTGGGGTAGCCACTGCAAAGGCTCAATGGGGAAAGACCACTGTGGAAGGTCCCCCCGCCATAGTGAACTGGGTAGCTGGACCCATTGGAAACCCTTGTGCTGTATACACCAGATATGGGTTTGCTGTAAAATGTCCATGTCAGGTAAAATGGAGTGGAAGGGTTGTGAGGCAACTCACTCCTGTATTGAAGAAAACTGATTTCCTTTGCACTTTTTGGAATGTCAACTTGGTGCTGTTTTGAACTGTTGTATAATGCATTTTTTACAGATTTATATGAAGAAAGCATATTTTTAGGAATAAAAACCTGGGGATTCATATGCATAGTTCTTTGAAGGTGGCAGGACACATTGAGAAAGTAGTTAGCAAAGCATATGGGATCTTGGGCTTCATAAATAGAGGTACTGAGTACAAAAGTAGGGAAGTTATGCTGAACCTGTATAAATTTCTAGTTGGGCCACAACCAGAGAATTGCATCCAGTTCTGGTCAACACACATTTGGAGGGATGTGAGTGTCCTTGAGAGGGTGGAGGAGATTTAACAGAATGGTTCCAGACATGAGGGATTTTAGCTGTAAGGTTAGGTTGGAGAAGCTGGGGTTGTTCTCCTTGCAGCAAAGGAGATTGAGGGGAGATTTGATAGACATGTACAAGATTATAATAAATATGACAGGTTTAGATAACTTACAGGGCGATGGGGATAGAGCGGGGGAATGGGACTGAATGGATTGATTTACATGGGCTTGATGGGCAAAATGACTTCCTGTACTGTAGTGACTCCATGACTCAATGACTCTCTCTCCTTCTCTCTCTCTCTCTCTCTCTCTCTCTCTGTCTATCGCTTCACCTCTCTCTGCCTCTCTCTCTCTATCTGTCTTTAGCTGGTCCTCGAACTTTCTATTGCACTCTCTCTCTTTTTTTTCACTCTCTCTCTCTCCATTACACACATATTTGTCAATCACATGTCAAAGAAGGAAGCGTAATGAAGGAATGGCTGCGCCCTTGAAAATGTTTCCAGCAGAATAGTTAAATGTTTAAAGTTTCTGTAGGGAGTTTGACCTGAGATGGTGAGACACAAGGATGTGAGGTTATTAAAGTCTTCACCAAATGTAATAGGGAATAATTTTCTTCACTGGTGAACCCAAAGGAACAAATATGGCACAAGAATGAGAAAAGTCAGAGGATTGAGAAACATCCAATGGTTCTTCACATATACAAGTCAGCAGACCCACAGAAAAACAGTAGGTTGAGAGTTCAGATCCAGTGATAGACTGGACAAATATCGAGCCAGTGCTTTTTTCTTTATAAACCTGACATCTGTCCACTTGGCTATTGCACCTCGTCTCGATGTATCTGATAATACTGATACTATTTGTATTCCACAGTTGCTTTGAAATCACAGGCAATATAATTGGATTGGGAATGTCAATGGTCAGGAACCATTAATGGATTGGGAAAGTCAATGGACTGGAAAATATCAGTGGATTGGAAAATTCTATAGACTGAGTTATTTCAAAGGATTGGGACAGTTCAGTACATTGTGAAACATCAATGGATTAGGAAACAGGAATTAAAGGGACAGATGGAGTTCAACCTGGAAAAGTGTGAAGTGATTCATTTTGGAAGGTCGAATTTGAATGCAGAATACAGGCTTAAAGACAGGATGCTTGGTAGTGTGGAGGAACAGAGGGATCTTGGGGTCCATGTCCATAGATCGCTCAAAGTTGCCACCCAAGTTGATAGGGTTGTTAAGAAGGCGTATGGTGTGTTGGCTTTCATTAACAGGGGGATTGAGTTTAAGAGCCGCGAGGTTATGCTGCAGCTCTATAAAGCCCTGTTGAGACCACACTTGGAATATTGTGTTCAGTTCTGGTCGCCTCATTATAGGAAGGATGTGGAAGCTTTAGAGAGGGTGCAGAGGAGATTTACCAGGATGCTGCCTGGACTGGAGGGTATGTTTTACGAAGAAAGGTTGATGGTGCTAGGGCTTTTCTCATTGGAACGAAGAAGGATGAGAGGTGACTTGATAGAGGGGCACAAGATGATGAGAGGCATAGATAGAGTGGATAGCCAGAGACTTTTTTCCAGGGCAGAAAGGGCTATGACCTGGGGGCATAATTTTAAGGTGACGGAGGAAGGTTTCGGGGAGATGTCAGAGGTAGGTTCTTTACACAGAGAGTGGTGGGTGCGTGGAATGCACTGCCAGCGGTGGTAGTAGAAGCAGATACATTAGGGACATTTAAGCGACTCTTGGATAGGTACATGGATGATAGTAGAATGAAGGGTATGTAGGTAGTTTGATCTTAGAGTAGGTTAAAGGTTCGGCACAACATCGTGGGACGACGGGCCTGTACTGTGCTGTACTGTTCTATGTTCTATGTTCCAGATGAAAGGATTGCATTAATCAATGGATTAGAATGTGGAGAGGCAGGAGAAAATGATGCCATTTTAAGTAGGGGGCCGGGCGTTAGTAGAAACAGACCATGGCTATTTTACTCTCTATCTCACTCCTTTCTTCTATATGGCTCATTATCACATCCTCTCTCTCTCAGAGCGGTGGGAATCACTGGAATCCACACTTGTTGCTCAGGTTGTTTGGTTCCGGGAAAATACAAGGTCCACATCAGATTGACAGGGAAGATAAATGTGATTCAGAGCCAATCATATTCCTTTTGGTGATGTGTGCTCAGCCTTGTTATATCAGCAAAGGCAGCAGGAAATGCAAATCCTGAAGAGTTTTGATAGAGTGAAGAAGGAGAAAGTGTTGCCACTGACAGAAGGGTCAGTAACCAGAGGAAACACATTTAAAGTAATTGACAAAAGAATTAGAGTTGTGATGAGGAGATTGTTTTTTCAGCAGTGTGTTGTTCTGGTCTGGAGTGCAATCCTGAAAGGTCAGTGGAAGCAGATTCAATGTTAACTCTAAATGGAATTGGATAAATACCTGACATGGAAAATATAACAGGGCAATGGGGGAAAGGACAGGAGTGCGGGATGTGGGATTAATAGAATAGCTCTGTTAAATATCAAGCAAATGCACAGTAATAAGGTTCAGTGCTTGGACCTCAGATATTTTCACTCTATCAATGGCAGAGAAAGCTCAAGGGACCATGTGGCTACTCCTCATGTTCTTCCCAGTGTCCAGGATAAAGTGTAACATGACACTGATTTCCAGATGGCCGACACAAATGCAACAGACATCTTTTCTGGAAACATCACATTTAAAGTGAGTAACTAATCAAAAAGCACGTACGGGGATTGAACCCGTAATCTTCAGTTTACAAGACTGATGTCTTACCACTTGGCCACCATGCCTTTTCTTAATGGACATCTGAGGCTCCAGAGGAGGATTTGTGATTCTTTTTCAATTTGGTTGAAACAGCATCGAGAAACATGCACAGAAATAAAGAGGGATTGTGGAATGGGAAACAGATCAGCCTCATTTACATCATCAGCATCATGAAATCTTCATTCAGACGTTCCATTCCCATCCTCAGATTTTCTCACATCTGTACAATAGTATAAGAGTGGACATTGGGTTGTTACTGGGCAGATTATATAAATAGACTATGTGCATCATCACAGGAAGTGATGTAATATAATCTGTACAGCACCTCATGGAGAGTTGTCGATGAAACCTTCAATGCAAGATGTGCAGAGTAATCTCAGGTTATTTTAACCGTCAGATTCTTATAAATTCTGTACTGAGCCTTGACAGATATCAGAATATTATATGGGGGCCACAGTAAACCAAAGCGAAGATGGAGAAATCTTTGCCTGCACCTTTGAAAAGGTCACTGGACTGAACCAAGCCGAGGAGTGGCCGAGATGGTTCCAGAGGTTTGCAAGGTATCGTACTGCATCGGGTCTCGTGCAGAAGCCAGACATGGAGCAGGTCAGTACGCTATTGTCTGCAATGGAGGGAGTGTGCAGGCAACATCCTCATGAAGAACAGAAGGCTACATGTGAAGAAGTTATTAAGGCACTCAAGACCTATTTTAATTGAGGAAAAAAATGTCATCGTGGAGCCAAAGTAAAAACGCTGCATTTGCTGACAACGCAACCACCAGGTGACGCTGTACTAGCACATGCGCAAATGCAGCCTCTTCCACTGAAACGTCACTGTCTGTGACATTCAGGCAGCTGCCAGGATTAAAGATGGAGCTACTCAATTTATCACAGAAAACAACTTCGACCCAAAAATTCCCTCAAAGGTTGCCATCACCGCCTCCGTCCCACCCCAACAGTCCCCCGCTACCTCTTGCGCATTCGCCAGTTATATAGTACCAAGTCACCTTAATTCACCTAAAGTGAATTATTTTAGGAGCAGTGACTGTCGTTTCATAAGCAAATATGGCACATTTCTACACAATGGACATGTTTTGGTTGATACTCGGAGAACGTTGCGCTATTTGAAGTCTCATTAGAAGGACAGCACCTCTGACAGTGCTGCACACCTTCTGTAATTCAGTGAGGTTTCATGGAGTCATAGAGTTATACAGCACAGAAACAGGCCCTTCGGCCATCATGTCCGTGCCGGCCATCAAGTACCTATCTATTCTAATTCCATTTTCCAGCACGTGGCCGTAGCCTTGTATTCTGTGGCGTTTTGAGTGCTCATCTAGATACTTCTTAAATGTTGTGAGGGTTCCTGCCTCCACCACTCCTTCAGGCAATGTGTTCCAGATTCCAACCACCCTCGAGGTGAAACATTTTTTCCTCAAATCCCCTCTAAACAGTGCCATCCCATTCTCCGGACGATCATTCCCCGCTTCCCCCCATCCCACTCTCTGACTGCTCACTCCCCGCTTCCCCCACCACCACCCCCATCCTGCTTTATGGCCGCTCACACTCCAGGCCATGGGCTCTGCCGCTTCCCTCCTCTCGGCCACTCGCTCCAACATTGCCCCATCTCCCCTCGAGGCTCGCCTTGCTTTATCGGGTGGTGCGGTGAAGAATGATCGAATGTTGGAGCGAGAGGCCGAGAGGAGGGAAGCAGCATGGCTTCGAGCTAGTGTCTGGAGGGACGTGGGGGGGAAGCGGGGCGTGAGTGGACGGAGAGAGGGCAGTGCCGGGGTGGGGGGGTAGCAAGCGGCCGGAGGGCGGGGCAGCGGGGTAGCGAGGAGCGGGCTTGTGAGCGGCCTGGAGTGAGTGGCTGAGAGGGGGTAGAGAGTTTTCCCGCGCATGCGCCACTTCGTCCTGGAAGACGTAGGCTGAGCATGCGCAGCATCTCAGAGCGCAGGAGAGAGTTTGTGCATGTGCGCAGCTTGGAGCACTCTGATGACGTCGGCTGGCTGCTGCATTGTCAGGAATCACTTTGAATTTAATAAGCGTACAAAACAGAAAGGGGAGAGTATTCATTCATTTATCAATGACTTGTACAATCTCACGGAGGATTGTGAATACCGCAACTTAAGAGAAGAGCTGAATGGAGACAGGATTGTGTTCGGGGTATTAGACAACACCCTTTCAGATCATCTACAGTCCAGGGCTCATCTCACATTAACGAAAGAGTATCAATTGAGCAGACAAACAGAGGTTAGAAAGTTTAACCAATCCGTTGTCCGAGGGGACAGGGAGAGTCTGATCTCGAGAGTTGCAGACTCAATTGAATTTGTTAAGAAAGCAAAAGGAAAAATTAGTGGTAAAAGACAAGAAAGACGGGAAGAGCATCTAGTTGTAGCTGCAACCAATTGCAGTAGGTGTGGCCGAGAGAGACACAAGTGGGAAAACTGCCTCGCCAAAGAAGCTGAGTGTTTTTCCTGCAGAAAGATGGGACACTTTCAGTCAGTGTGTGGCAGTAAAATACCAGCACTGAATATAATTAAAGGGAAATCCCGAGAGAGAAAAACATTAATGAAGTACAGGATATCCAAAGTGTGGAAATACATTTTTTAGGCGAAATCCAGGAAATAAAGTGAGAGTTGCTGGACGACAGAAATTCTGAAATATTTTAAGATAGAGGTTGATAGATTCTTGATAAACAAGGGGGTGAAAAGTTATCGGGGGCAGGTGGGAATGTGGAGTTGAGGTTGCAATCAGATCAGCCATGATCTTATTGAATGGTGGAGCAGGCTCGAGGGGCCGAGTGGTCTACTCCTGCTCCTAATTGGTATGTTTGTATGTAAGAAAATATGTTCCAGATACAATGAGAACTATCATTTGTTTGGAAATGGATTTGAACCCCCTTTTATCAAAAGGTTATAGAGCTTTAATTTTTCTACAATTAACAGGCAAATCCTTGTGGAGTTGAGTTTGACAGAAACAATGGGCTGGATTCTGTAGAGCCCTCGACGTCGAGATCTGTGGTGGGGGTGGGGTGGGGGCCGCCTGAAGATGGCCCCGGATGAGACCCGCCACGGACCTCAACGCCGGCAGGGCCTGGCTCGATATTGCCGGCGACGGCGAGGCCTTGTGGGGGACCTCCACCACTCGGCAACGGGACCACAAACCTGCATTAATTATTATCCCATCACTTCCTGATGTTCCGCTGCGATCTTCAGCCCACTGGCCGGCACTGCCGTGCCTTCGGAGCCCCATCCGGGCAAATGAGGTGCAACACTGGTGGGGAGGGGGGAGAAGGTAAGATTATCAGTGTGGGGGTGGGGGGGCGGAGTCAAATTAATGTCATGGGTGTCGGGGATGGTTGGAAGGGTTACAGTTTACAGTTTGTGCAGTTTTGGGTGGAAGGTCAGATGGTAAAGGTAGGTTTTGGGAGGGAAGGGCAAATAATTAATTTAACTGTTATTGGGGGGATGGGAGAGAGGCAAAAACAATGTATTTATTTTATTTCATTTAATCTTCCTTTAAATATTTTCCAGTAGGACTAACAGCCCTTTAAAAATCGCTGACATTCCAGTACAGTACTAAGGCAGTGCTGCACTATCAGAAATGCTGTTTCTCAAGTGAAACAGAAAACTGAGGATCCCTCTGCCCTCTCAGGTGGATGTTAAAGGTACCATGGCACTATTTCAGAGAATAGAAGGGGAATTATTTCTGGGATGCTGGTCATTGTTTAACCCTGAATCAACATCACCTAAAAACAGATTATCTCGTTTTTATCACGTTGTTGTTTCTGGGAGCTTGCTGTGCGCACATTGGCCACCATGTTTCCTGCATGACTACAGTGACTACACTTGGAAAGTCCTTAATTGGCTATGAAAGGCTTTGCAATGTCCTGTGGTCGTGAAATGCACGTCTTGCTTTTTCCATTGTTATCAGTGTCATTGTGATCAAAAGATAGGATTCGTGAGCACAAAATTTAAATCACTTTTGATTAAAATAATGTAAAAGCATCTATATTCTTGCACTGTACTTAATAATCTCCATCTTCCTATCCTTATAGAGTGCAATGTCATCGACCCTGAAATTGATTCCAGAATCTCATAGAATCTTAGACTCATAGAAAGTGAAGGCACAGAAAGAGGCCACTTGGCCCTCAGACAATTTCAGCCCAGTTCTGATGAAAGGTCACAGACCACAAACGTTAACTCTGTTTCGCTCTCCACAGATGCTGCCAGACCTGCTGAGTATTTCCAGCATTTTCTGTTTTTATTTCAGATTTCCAGCATCTGCAGTATTTTGCTTCTGTGTTAATTTGAAAGTTAAAACTGACCCACCTGTTTACAATTCACACTGGGGTCTCCCATGAAATGATTCTGTATAATATTGATATAATGAATACAGATTCCGACACAGAGCTTCCTGTGGGGAATTGGGGATATGAAAACCAGCAGACTCTGCAGGGATTTCCACTGGGAGCACAAATTCACAAAATCTACCTTTTATATATCGATTCATTTTGATTGTCCTTCTGGAAAATTATTTTGCAACAATTTAAACATCAACCCACAGCTCCATGACTGGGTCAATTATGAGGTCATCCTCTGACAGGTCATGTGACAGCTGGAGCCACAAGACATCAGAACCAGATTTGTGACTGGATTAAAACCCGGAATCCTGTCACAAAGGCTTTTCAAATAAAGCTTTTGCTGTTTGAAAACACCGCAGTTAAACTTTCTGCCTGACCATGAGGGGAGCGAGGGAAAAATTTACAAAACTCAATCCTTCAACAAAATAGTTCAAAAATCATTAATATCGAAATCATGTGAGGATTTATATGCAGGAGAAACAAGCAGAATAAAGAAAATACAGAGGAGAGCTGAAAAAGGAAATGAGATCAGCAAGAGAATGTATGAGAAAAGATTAGCAGGTCACATAACTGGGAACACTGAAATCTTTTACCAACATATGGACAGTCAATGAAAGGGTGGGTCAATTAGGAGATCCTGTGGAGGCAGAGGGTGTGGCTGAGGCACTGATTAAGTATCACAAAATAAGCGGATGCTGCAAATGTCACAGTAAAGGAGAAGGAAGTGAAGAAATTGGACAGGATGAAAATAGATAAAGAGGAGACAATTACAAGGTTGGCAGCTCTCACAGTAGAAAAGTCACCCAGTTTGAATGGGCTGCATCCTGGGTTGCTGAGGGAAGTAAGGGTGGAAATATCAGAGACTCGAACCACAATCTTTCAATCCTCCTTAAATATGGGAATGTTGCCAGAGGACTGGAGGATGCAGGTAAGCTTGGGTAGTTCGATCTTAGTTTAATTTGACCATTTTTATCATGTATCCATTGTAATAACTAACAAGGTCAAGAAAGCCATTTTATAATTAACACATGACCAAAGGAGCCATTTTGTGTTCAGTACTAATGTGCCGTGTAGAGGACACTATTTGTGCTTAAACATTAGCACAACACGGGAAGAAACGGTTACCGATTATAAGCTCTCACTCAATTGGTGCAGAGTATGAGCGCCAGGGGTTACTTCTGACAGTTGAAGAGATCATCGCATCTCATTGGATAGCTACCACCCACTCCAAGCTGGGTAGCTCCCAGTCAGTTAGGTGCTGTCCTGCCACAACCTGCTTGCTTCAATGGGTGCTTGGAGCTTAGAGAGTCATCTCTCAACAGGCGGATCGATAATCAATGCACCAAGAAAAACAAGCTCAACAAAGAAGACACCAGTCCTTCGCATCGCAAGCTGGAATGTGAGGGCCATGTGTCCTGGCCTTACTGACACCCTTCTGCAGGTTGATGACACACACAAGACAGCTGTGATGGACAAAGAACTCACAAGGCTCAATGTGGACATTGCTGTTCTGCAAGAAACTAGACTCGTTCAAAGTAGATCCCTCAAAGAGAAACACTACACCTTCTTCTGGCAGGGGAAAGCCCAAGAGTCAACTCGTGAGCATGGAGTGGTTTTCACAGTAAAAGACACGCCACTTGAGATGAGTGAACCAGCCACAGTAGGCTCAGAGAGACTTCTTACTCTTCACTTGTCAACAAGCGTGGGCCCAGTTAATCTCATGTGCATCTATGTCCCGACACTCACCTCCACCCCAGATGTCAAGGATCAATTCTATGTGACACTTGATACTGCCATCAGTAGGATTCCCAGCACTGAGGGACTGTACCTTCTAGGAGACTTCAACGCAAGCTTGGGTCCTGACTGCAGCTTGGCCAACAAGCATAGAGCACCAGGGGATTGGCAAGATGAATGAAAATGGACAGAGGTTGCTGGAGCTATTCTGTCACCATGGATTCTGTGTGATGAACAGCTACTTCCAGGTCAAGCTGTGCCACAGGGTGTCCTGGAGACATCTGAGATCACACCACTGGCACCAGCTAGACCTTATCATCACCAGACATACCACCCTCAGCAGTGTCCTCATCACTCACAGCTATCACAGCGCTGACTGTGACACTGAGCACTCCCTGGTGTGTAACAAGGTCATGCTTCAGCCAAGGAAGCTTCATCCATCCAAGAAGAACGTCGTCCTCAGATCAACACTTGACGAACCACTGATCCAGAAAGGACCCAGGAGTTCCTCAACATCCTCGATCAGGCTCTTTCAGACAACAATGCTCAAGGTCTCAGTGCGGTGTCAAAGTGGAATCATCTGTTAACAAGCAGATGGAAAGGTGAGTGGAGCATTACCTTAAACTCGACATAACGGAGAATATTGTCATTGAAGTGGCTCTCAGTGCCATTCCAGACTTCCCTGTCATGGAGGAGCTGGACAGTGACCCCACCATAGTGGAGCTCAACAAAGCCATTGACCATCTTGCCAGTGGTAAAGCCCCGGGAAATGATGGTATTCCACCTGGAATCATCAAAAGTGGAAAAGCGGCTCTACTGCAGCATCTCCATAAACTTCTGTGTCTCTGTTGGAAGGAAAGATCTGCACCTCAAAACATGCGTGATGCAAACATTGTCACCTTGTACAACAATAAGGGGAATCGCAGTGACTGCAGCAATTAGCGAGGCATCTCCTTGCTAAGTATTGTGGGGAAGGTCTTTGCTAGCATTGCTCTGACCAGATTGCAGACCCTGGCATCACACATCTATCCTGAGTCTCAGTGCAGCTTCAGAGCTGGTAGATCGACAGTCGACATGATTGTCTCACTTCGGCAGTTACAGGAGAAGTACTGTGAACAGTACAGACCACTCTACATTGTCTTTACATATGAACATACGAATTAGGAGCAGGAGTGGGCCACTCGTCCCTTCGAGCCTGCTTCACCATTCAATAAGCTCATGGCTGAACTGATTACTCCACATTTCCATCTACCTCCGATAACATTTCACCCCCTTGCAGATAAAGAATCTATCCATCTCTCCCTTAAAAATATTCAAAGACTCTGCTTCCACTGCCTTTTGAGGAAGAAAATTCCAAAGACTCACGACCCTCTGAGGGGGAAAATTGCTCCTCATCTCTGTCTTAAATGGGTGACCCCTTATTTTTAAACAGTGACCCCTAGCTCCAGATTCTCCCACAAGGGGAAACATCCTTTCCACATCCACCCTGTCAAAACCCCTCAGGATCTTGTATGTTTCAATCATGTCGCCTCTTTCTCTTCTAAACTCTAGTGGATACGAACCTAGCCTGTCCAATCTTTCCTCGTAAGACAGCCCACCCATTCCATGTATTAGTCTAGTAAACCTTCTCTGTACTACCTCCAATGTATTTACATCCTTCCATAAATAAGGAGACCAGTACTGTACTCAGTATTGCAGAAGAGGTCTCACCAATGCCCTATATATCTGAAGCATAACCTCCCTACTATTGTATTTAATTCCCCTGGCGATAAATGATAACATTCTATTAGCTTTCCTAATTACGTGCTGTATCTGCAGACTAACCTTTTGCGATTCGTGGACTAGGACACCCAGATCCCTCTGCATCTCAGATCTCTGCAATCTCTCACCATTTAGATAATATGCTTTTTTATTCTTCCTGCCAAAGTGGACAATTTCCCACTTTCCCACATTATACTCCATTTGCCAGGTCTTTGCCCAGTCACTAACCTATCTATATCCCTTTGTAGCCCCCTTATGTCCTCTTCACAACCTACTTTCCGACCTATCTTTGTCATCAGCAAATTTAGCAACCATACTTTTGGTCGCTTCATCAAAGTCATTTCGAGAATTGTGGAAGGTTGAGGCCCCAGCACAGATCCCTGTGGACCACTCGTTACTTCTTGCCAACCAGAAAATGACCCATTTATGCTGACTCTCTGTTTCCTGTTCGCTAGCCAATCTTCTATCCATGCCAATATGTTACCCCTGACACCATGAGCTTTTATTTTCTGCAATAACCTTTGATATGTCACCTTCTCCTTCTAGAAATCGAAGTACAATACATCCACCGGTTCCCCTTTATCCACAGCACATGTAACTCCCTCAAAGAACTCCAATAAATTGGTTAAACATGATTTCCCTTTCACAAAACCATGTTGACTCTGCCTGGTTACCTTAATGTTTTCTAAATGCCGTGCTATAACATCTTCAGTAATCGCTCCTAACATTTTCCCTAAGACAGATGTTAAGCTAACCGGCCTGTCGTTTCCTGCTTTCTGTCTCCCTCCCTTTTTGAATAAATGAATTACATTCGCTACTTTCCAATCTAACAGAACCTTCCCGAAGCGAGGGAATTTTGGAAAATTAAAACCAGCGCATCAACTATCTCACCAGCCACTTCAGGACCTGGCGACTTGTCAGCCCGCAGCTCCAACAATTTGTTTAGTACCACTTCCCTGGTGATTGTAATTTTCTTGAGTTCCTCCTCCCTTCCATTTCCTGACTTACAGCTAATACTGGGATGTTATTTGTATCCTCAATAGTGAAGACCAATCCAAAGTATCTGTTCAATTCTTCTGCCATCTCTTAATTATCCATTATTAATTCCCCAGACACACTTTCCATAGGACCAACACTCACTTTGTTAACTCTTTTCTTTTTAAAATATCTATCCAAACTCTTACTAGTTGTCTTTATATTTCTTGCTCGCTTTCTCTCGTATTCTAATATTACCTTCCTTATCAATCTTTTAGTCATTCTTTGCTGTTTTTTATATTCTGTCCAATCTTCTGACCTGCATCCCACCTTTGCACAATTATAGGCTTTTTCTTTAAGTTTGATAGTATCTTTAACTGTTTTCATTAAACATGGATGGTGAGTCCCACCTTTGGAATTTTTCTTTCTCGTTGAAATGTATCTATTCTGTGTATTCTGAAATTTTCCTTAAATGTCTGCCACTGCATCTCTATTGACCTATCCCTTAACCTAATTTGCCAGTTCACTTTAGCTAGCTCTGCTTTCATGCCCTGATAATTGCCCTTATTTAAGTTTAAATACTAGTCTGGGACCCACTCTTCTCTCCCTCAAACTGAATGTAAAATTCAATCATATTATGATCGCTATTACCTAGGGGCACCTTAACTCTGAGGTCATTAATTAATCCTATCTCATTGCACAATGCCAGGTCTAGTATAACCTGCTCTCAGGTTGGCTCCAGAACATATTTTTCCAAGAAATTATCCCAAAAACATTCTGTGGACTCCTCATCTAGGCTACCTCTGCCCATCAGAATTTTCCAGTCTATATGGATATCAAAATCCACCATAATTATTGCTGTACCTTTCTGACAAGCTGCCATTATTTCTTTTTTTATACCCCATCCTGCAGTGTGGTTAATGTTAGGTGGCCTGTACACCACTCCCACAAGTGACTTCTTGCCTGTATTATTTCTCATCTCAACTCAAACTGCTTCGACATCGTGATCTCCTGAACTTAGGTCATCCCTCTCTATTACGCTAATACCATCATTAATTAACAGAGTTACCCCACCACCTTTTCCAAGCTTCCTGTCCTTCCAAAATGCCATGGAACCTCCAATATTCACATCCCAATCGATGACGCCCTGCAGCCAGATCTCTGTAATGACTATCGGATCGCACTTATTTATTCTATTTGTGCTCTCAGTTCATCTGTTTTGTTTCGAATGCTCCATGCATTCAGATACAGAGCATTTAGTTTTGTCCTTTTATTATTTTTGTAACCTCTAGCCTTATCTGTTGATTTACTCTTAGATTTGTCTGCTCTGTCCCTTCCTGTCACAGTCTGTTTATCATTTCCCATATTTATACCTTTCTCTCTTGCCTTGTCTCTCCTCCTTGATTCACCATATCTTCCCAAATTTGATCCCTTGCCCCCACTATTCAGTTTAAAACTGTCTCTACTTCCCTCGTTATGTGGCTCGCTAGAACACCGGCACCAGCACGGTTCAGGTGTAGAGCGTCCCAACGGTACAGCCACCACTTTCCCCAGTACTGGTGCCAATGTCCCACGAACCAGAATCCACTACTACCACACCAGTCTTTGAGCCACGCATTAATTTCTCTAATCTTATTTGTCCTATGCCAATTTGCACATGGCTCAGGTAATAATCCAGAGATTATTAACTTTGAGGTTCTGCTACTTAATTTGCTGCCTAGTTCCTCATACTGACTTTGCAGAACCTCTAACCTTGTCCTGCCTATGTCATTGGTACCGACATGGACCACGACGACTGGATCCTCCCCCTCCCATTGGATGTTTCTCTCCAGCCCTGAGCAGACGTCCTGAATCCTGGCACCGGCAGGCAATACAGCCGTCTGGACTCTTGCTCTTTGCTGCAGAGAACAGAGTCAATCCACCTGACTATACTGTCCCCTACTACCACTGCATTCCTTTTTTATCACTCTTTGAGCCGCAAACTTTTTTTTTTATTTCCAAAATATACTTTATTCATAAAAACCTGTAACAATTACATTGCCAAACAGTTTAAAACAGCATCAAAAAATACAAACATTTCAAGGGAGATCAGTTTCCTTCAATACTGTCATGAGTTTCTTCCCAACCCTTCCGTTTCACAATTGTCATGTCAATTACAGTTTTGCATTTACAGCAATTGAGAATATTAACGATACTGTTCGAGGGGTTTCCCATGGATCCAGCCCCTCAGTCCAGCTTGGTGGGGGAACCTTGCACTGTGGTCTTTCCCCATTGAGCCTTTGCTGCGGCTGCCCCAAGCTTTAGTGGGTCCCTCAGCACGTAGTCCTGGACCTTGGAATGTGCCAGTCTGCAACATTCGGTGGTGGACAACTCTTTGCACTGGAAGACCAGCAGGTTTCGGGCAGACCAAAGGGCGTCTTTCACCGAATTGATAGTCCTCCAGCAGCAGTTGATGTTTGTCTCGGTGTGCGTCCCTGGGAACAGCCCGTCGAGCACAGACTCCTGTGTTACAGAGCTGCTTGGGATGAACCTTGACAAAAACCACTGCATCTCTTTCCACACCTGCTTTGCAAAGGCACATTCCAGGAGGAGGTGGGCGACCGTCTCTTCCCCACCACAGCCAACGCGGGGGCACTGTGCGGAGGGGGCGAGACTTCGGGTGTGCGTGAAGGATCTGACGGGGACGGCCCTTCTCACCACCAGCCAAGCTACGTCTTGGTGCTTGTTTGAAAGTTCTGGTGATGAGGCATTCCGCCAAATGACTTTGACGGTCTGCTCGGGGAACCATCCGACATGATCCACCGTTTCCTTCTCCCGTAGGGCCTTGAGGACATTCCGTGCAGACCACTGCCTGATGGACCGGTGGTCAAAGGTGTTTTCCCGCAGAAACTGCTCCACGAAGGATAGGTGGCACGGCACCGCCCAACTGCATGGAGCGTTCCGCGGCAATGTGACCGGGCCCATCCTTCGCAACACCGGGGACAGATAGAACCTCAGCACGTAGTGACACTTGGAGTTTGCGTACTGGGGATCTACACACAGCTTGATGCAGCCGCACACGAAGGTGGTCATCAGGATGAGGGCCACGTTGGGTACATTTTTCCCGCCCTTGTCCAGAGATTTGAACATCGTGTCCCTCCGGGCCCGGTCCATTTTAGATCCCCAGATGAAGCGGAAAATGGCTCGGGTGACTGCCACAGCGCAGGAGTGGGGTATGGGCCAGACCTGCGCCACGTAGAGCAGCAACGTGAGCGCCTCGCACCCGATGACCAGGTTCTTACCCACAATGGAGAGAGATCGCTGCCCCCACATGCCCAACTTTTGTTGTACCTTGGCTGCTCGCTCCTCCCATGTTTTGGTGCACGCCCCGGCCCTTCCGAACCATATCCCCAGCACCTTCAGGTAGTCTGAGCTGACTGTGAAGGGGACAAAGGATCAGTCAGCCCAGTTGCCAAAGAACATGGCCTCGCTCTTGCCGTGGTTAACTTTGGCTCCCGAGGCCAGTTCGAACTGGTCGCAGATACTCATCAGTCTGCGCACGGACAGCGGATCCGAGCAGAAAACGGCGACGTCATCCATGTACAGGGAGGTTTTGACCTGAGTGCCTCCGCTGAATGGGATTGTCACCCCTCTTCTGCTCGCATCCTTCCTAATATACTCAGCAAAGGGTTCAATACAGCAAACAAACAAGACCGGGGACAGAGGGCAGCCCTGTCTGACTCCAGATTTGATCGGGAAACTTTCAGATTCCCACCCGTTGATTGAGACTGCGCTACTGATGTCTGTGTAGAGCAGTTGGATCCAATTGCAGATTCCCTCCCCAAACCCCATTTTGGAAAGCACGTCCATCATGTAGGTGTGCGATATCCTGTCAAAAGCCTTCTCCTGGTCCAGGCTGATGAGGCAGGTGTCCACCCTCCTGTCCCGTACGTCGGCGATCGTATGCTTGAGGAGCGCGAGACTATCAGAGATCTTCCTGCCGGGTGCAGTACAGGTCTGATCGGGGTGAATCACCAACTCCAGAGCAGAATTGACTCGACTGGCTATGACTTTGGACAGAATCTTGTAATCAACATTAAGCAGTGAGATGGGCCGCCAATTTCTGATTTCTGCCCTCTCCCCCTTCTGCTTGCAAATGAGGGTGATGATGCCTTTTCTCATGGATTCTGACATGCTGCCGGCCAGGAGCATACTCTCGTATACTTCCAGCAGGTCCGGGCCGACCCAGTCCCACAGGGCCGAGTACAACTTGACCGGTAAGCCGTCGCTCCCGGGAGTTTTACTCGTCTCGAAAGGCTGGACGGCCTTTGTCAGCTCGTCCAGAGTTAGCGGCTTCTCCAGTCTCTCCCTCCTGCTGTCATCTAAGACCTCTGTGATAGATGACAGGAAGGACTGGGAGGCTCTGCTGTCTGTGGGCTTCGCGTCATACAGCCCAGCATAAAAGGATTTGCTGATCCTTAGTATGTCGGACTGCGAAGACGTTAGCGAGCCATCTTCTTCCTTCAGGCTGCTGATAACAGAGCTCTCTCTGTGTACCTTTTGGAAGAAGTACCGCGAGCACGTCTCATCCTGCTCGATGGAGCGGACTCTGGACCGGAAGATGATCTTGGAGGCCTCCTTGGCAAAGAACGAGGCCTGCTGGCTCTTCACCTCTTGGAGGTCCTCCTTGACCTCGACCCCCATTGACTGCAACCGGAGTAGATTTTGCATAATTTTCTGGAGTCGGGACACTTCCCTCTGTCTCCCTCTCGCCTTCTGAACACCTTTGTGGATGAAGAACCTCTTGATGTTCTCCTTAATCGCTTCCCACCAGTGAACTGGAGACTCAAAGAGGGGTTTCACGGTCCTCCAACCATTGTAATCCCTTTTGAGTTCCTCAACGTTCTCTGGGGTCAGCAGTGTCGCATTGAGCTTCCACATCCCTCTGCCAACCCGCTGGTCGTCCTGTAAGTGACAGTCGGCCAGTAAGAGGCAGTGGTCGGAGAAGAACACTGGCTTGACGTCGGTGGATCCGACCGTGACAGCACGGGGCACAAACAGGAAGTCAATCCTGGAACGGGCAGACCCGTCCGATCTTGACCATGTGTATCTGCGCTGCGCTCCGTCTGCAGGTTTGCTGAAGACGTCGTGCAGTTTGGCATCTTTAACTGTTTCTATTAGGAATCTGGACGTAGCGTCCAGTTTGCTGTCGTCACTGCCGGATCGTCCAGCCGCATCGATGATGCAGTTGAAGTCACCGTCTAGGATGACCGGCCTGGACGTCGCCAGCAGCAGTGGGAGCTGCTGGAAGACGGTCAGCCGCTCGCTGCGTTGTACCGGGGCGTACACGTTGATCAACCGGAGCAGAGCGTTGTTGTACATCACGTCTGCTACGAGGAGGCGGCCGCCCACCACCTCCTTAACTTCGGAGATGGTGAAGTTAACTCCCCGCAGCAGAATACCAGGGCCGGAGGAACGGCAGTCATTACCCCCCGACCAGATCGATGGCCCGTGGGACCACCATCGCGACCACTGCCTGTAGGTGCTGAGGTGTGGTATTCCACACTCCTGCAGAAACAGTAGGTCAGCTTTGACCTTGGCAAGGTAATCCAAGGTTGAAACACATCGCGTAGTAGATTTAATGCTACGCACATTAATGGAAGCAATTCTTACACCCATTTTGTACTAAAATTAGTTGTTGCTTCCCATACCATTTGTCCTCGCTAGTCCCAGTCCTTCCCCTTCTGGAAGTTCCTGCATACCCATCGTATGCGCAAGCAGTTTCACGTTGGTTGGGCTCAGAAACCCCTCCTGATTTTTCATGCAGGGTTTGTGGCGCTCGGGTGACATCGGGTGGGGGTCTTGTAGGCAGAGAGGATTGGGTTGTCCTCAGCTGCTTCCATCTGTTCCTCCTCGAAAACATCACAGCTCCCGGTCTCCAGGAGCTCAGGTGCGCCAGACGTGTCTTTGCTCCCGGTGTCCCGGAGCTGAGATGCGTTGGCCACGTCGTTACGTGTGGTGCATTGATGTTGGGGCACGCCGGGCCCATCACAGCTTCCAGTGCTCGGGGGCTGGGATGCTCCATCATCCATCTCGGAATTCTGCCGCCTCTTTTGAAGGGGCTGTCGCTCCAGCATTTCCCCGTCCAGTGAAGAGGAGTTGTTGCAGTCTGATTCAGAAGAGAGCCTCCTCTTGCCACTGGTTTGGGTGGTGGCTTTGGGATGTTTTTTCTTTGTGGTTTTCCTCTGGACCACTTGCCACTGACCTGTTTGTCCATCTGCTGCCTCCTCCTCCATTGATTCTGTCTGTGGAGGAGGGGTTTCCGGGCGCTGGATAGGTGCTGGGTCGTTGGTTTCAGCTGCCTCCCCTTCCTTCTCAGGTTGAAGTTCCTCGCTGCGGAGAAGGTTGCGTTTCTCCTTTCGAACAGCGGACGCCTTCGTCGAAACTTCTCCCGGCCTTTCCTTGGACCTTGCCGCCTGAGCATAGCTGAGGCAACGTTTGGGGCAGGTCTTGTAGAGATGGCCTGCCGCACCGCACAAGTTGCAAATCTTAGTCTGCTTACAGTCCTTGGTCTGATGGCCTTCCTCCTTGCAGTTCTTGCAAACAACCGTGCTGCAGTTGGCTGCCATGTGACCAGATTTGCCACAGGTGCGGCAAACTCTGGGCTGCCCAGCGTAGACCAAGAAGCCTCGACTTCCCCCGATAGCGAAGCTGGAGGGAGGGTGGATGATGGCTCCACTGGGATCAACCTTCAAGGTCACCTTGACCTGCCGCTTGCTGGTCCAGATCCCAAAGGGGTCCTTGACATCAGTGATGCTGCCGGCCACCTCGACGTACCTGGCGAGAAAGGTGAGTACATCCACCACCGGAACATGGGGGTTGTAGAGGTGAATCGTCACCACCCGGTCCCGTTGTGACGGAAGCGTGAAGAGCGGCTCCGCTGTGAGTATCGACAGTGGCGCCCGGTCCCCTTTCTCCTTGAACGCCTTCAGAAACTTGATGCATCCCGCCACGTTCCGGAACGTCACGTCGAAGTATCCACTGCTGGGGAAATCCTGCAGGCAGAAGACGTCCGTCGCTTGAAATCCGCAGCAATCGATGAGAATTTTCTTGATGAAGAAGGTGCGATCGACCGGTGCATCTCCTTCCTTGTCCTTCACGACCACCCGAACAGTGTTGCGCACTCGCTGGCCCGAAACTCGAAAATTGGTTATAGCCATTTTACTCAAAGTTCCCCCAGGATCAAAAGGCAATGATCATGGTCTCTTCTCAATCAAATAAGCACTGATAAGAACAGATACTACACTTGCTGCAGATGTGTTTGCTCTGGATCACACTGGCATCCAGGAGCTCCCACATGCTGCAGCTGTGACACATCACCTGTCCTGTCATCCTTAACGTGTTTCAATTAACTACTTAATTATTTTGTTCAATTGTTTATTTTACTGTATATTGTATTAAGCTTACTACTAGTTTGTTTACTATTTTAAACATTTGGACTAAAATGGACCTTAATCACTTACCAGATACTCATCAAACATGCAGCTTTTTCCAAACCAATCAACTACCTGCTTGCCTGTGATGTCACAGCTTACCAGATCCTCACCAAACAGCTCCTTCCACTGCACCGAAGCAAGAACCAAATCCTGTAAACTCACCCCAGCGGCTCTCTGTTTCCCTGCTCTCACTCTCCATTGTGATGTCACTCCTTGATTTTTTTCCCCCTGCTCCGCTCCTGCTGTGCTCCTCTCTCTCTCGCTCTGTCTCTGAGTCGGTGCTTTTGACACACTTGTTAACTCTCTTTTCCGTTGTGCTCTTCTGTCTCTGGTCCAAAATCTGACGCTGGTGGGATTTGAATCCACAACCTTTGAATGCCTTCTTTATCATTATTTAGAAGTCCAACACACTATCCATTGCGTCACAGAGCCACACATATTTTGAATGACATCACCAAGGCCTTTGATCTTGTCAGCAGAGACTGAATCTTCAAACTGCGATGGAAACTCGGCTGCCCTCCTGAACTCTTGGGCATCATCTCTTCTTTCCACGAGAACATGCACAGTTCCATCAGTTACAATGGAGCAACATCAGACACTTTCAAGATCAGCAGTGGGGTAAAGCAGGGCTGCGCGCTGGCGCCAACTCTCTTAGGAACAGAGGAACATAGGAGTAGGCCATTCAGCCCGTCGAGCCTGATGATCATGGCTGATCATCTACCTCTATCTGCCCCTTTCCCGTGCTATCCCCATATCCCTTGATGTCATGAGTATCAAGATTTCTAACAATTTCTGTCTTGAACATGCTCAATGATTGAACTGCCACAGCTCTCTGGGGTAGAGAATTCCAATGATTCACCACCGTCTGAGTGTAGAAATTCAACCCTATCTCAGTTTTAAATGGCCTACTCCTTATTCTGAGACTTGGTCCCCTGATTTTAGACTCACCAACCAGGGCAAACATCCTATCTACATCCACACTGTCACACCGTGTAAGAATTTTATCAGTTTCAATGAGATCACCTCTCATTCTTCGAAACTTTAAGGAATACAGGCCCAGTTTCAGTCCCACCATCCCAGGGATTAGTCTGGTGACCCTCTGTTTCACTCCCTCTATGGCAAGTATATCCTTCCTTAGATGAGGAGACCAAACTATACACAATACTCCAGCGTGGTTTCACCAAGGCTCGATACAATTGCAACAAGACATCTTTACTCCCGTACTCAAGACCCCTCGTGTGAAGGCCAACATACCATTTGCCTTCCTAATTGATTGCTGCACCTGCACAAGAGCTTTTAGTGTCTCATGAACAAGGACACCCAGGTCCCTTTGGACATCAACACTTCCCAACCTCTCACCATTTAAGAAATACTCTGTCTTTCTGTTTATTCCAACAAAGTGGAAGTGGTGGGGTTTCCGGTATCGAGGCTTCTTGGTCTACGCTGGGCAGCCCAGAGTTTGCCGCACCTGTGGCAAATCTGGTCACATGGCAGCCAACTGCACTTATTCACACTTATTCACATTATATTCCATCTGCCATGTTCTTTCCCATTCACTTAGCCTCTCCAGGTTCCCTGGAAGCATCTCTGCAGGTTTGCTGAAGACGTCGTGCATTTTGGCATCTTTAACTGTTTCTATTAGGAATCTGGACGTAGCGTCCAGTTTGCTGTCGTCACTGCCGGATCGTCCAGCCGCATCGATGATGCAGTTGAAGTCACCGCCTAGGATGACCGGCCTGGACGTCGCCAGCAGCAGTGGGAGCTGCTGGAAGACGGTCTGCCGCTCGCTGCGTTGTACCGGGGCGTACACGTTGATCAACCGGAGCGGAGCGTTGTTGTACATCACGTCTGCTACGAGGAGGCGGCCGCCCACCACCTCCTTAACTTCGGAGATGGTGAAGTTACCTCCCCGCAGCAGAATACCCGGGCCGGAGGAACGGCAGTCATTACGCCCCGACCAGATCGATGGCCCGTGGGACCACCATCGCGACCACTGCCTGTAGGTGCTGAGGTGTGGTATTCCACACTCCTGCAGAAACAGTAGGTCAGCTTTGACCTTGGCAAGGTAATCCAAGGTTGAAACACATCGCGTAGTAGATTTAATGCTACGCACATTAATGGAAGCAATTCTTACACCCATTTTTTACTAAAAATTAGTTGTTGCTTCCCATACCATTTGTCCTCGCTAGTCCCAGTCCTTCCCCTTCTGGATGTTCCTGCATACCCATCGTATGCGCAAGCAGTTTCACGTTGGTTGGGCTCAGAAACCCCTCCTGATTTTTCATGCAGGGTTTGTGCCGCTCGGGTGACATCGGGTGGGGGTCTTGTAGGCAGAGAGGATTGGGTTGTCCTCAGCTGCTTCCATCTGTTCCTCCTCGAAAACATCACAGCTCCCGGTCTCCAGGAGCTCAGGTGCGCCAGACGTGTCTTTGCTCCCGGTGTACCGGAGCTGAGATGCGTTGGCCACGTCGTTCCGTGTGGTGCATTGATGTTGGGGCACGCCGGGCCCATCACAGCTTCCAGTGCCCGGGGGCTGGGATGCTCTATCATCCATCTCGGAGTTCTGCCGCCTCTTTTGAAGGGGCTGTCGCTCCAGCATTTCCCCGTCCAGTGAAGAGGAGTTGTTGCAGTCTGATTCAGAAGAGAGCCTCCTCTTGCCACTGGTTTGGGTGGTGGCTTTGGGAAGTTTTTTCTTTGTGGTTTTCCTCTGGACCACTTGCCACTGACCTGTTTGTCCATCTGCTGCCTCCTCCTCCATTGATTCTGTCTGTGGAGGAGGGGTTTCCGGGCGCTGGATAGGTGCTGGGTCGTTGGTTTCAGCTGCCTCCCCTTCCTTCTCAGGTTGAAGTTCCTCGCTGCGGAGAAGGTTGCTGGTCTCCTTTCGAACAGCGGACGCCTTCGTCGAAACTTCTCCCGGCCTTTCCTTGGACCTTGCCGCCTGAGCATAGCTGAGGCAACGTTTGGGGCAGGTCTTGTAGAGATGGCCTGCCGCACCGCACAAGTTGCAACACTTAGTCTGCTTACAGTCCTTGGTCTGATGGCCTTCCTCCTTGCAGTTCTTGCAAACAACCGTGCTGCAGTTGGCTGCCATGTGACCAGATTTGCCACAGGTGCGGCAAACTCTGGGCTGCCCAGCGTAGACCAAGAAGCCTCGACTTCCCCCGATAGCGAAGCTGGAGGGAGGGTGGATGATGGCTCCACTGGGATCAACCTTCAAGGTCACCTTGACCTGCCGCTTGCTGGTCCAGATCCCAAAGGGGTCCTTGACATCAGTGCTGCTGCCGGCCACCTCGACGTACCTGGCGAGAAAGGTGAGTACATCCACCACCGGAACATGGGGGTTGTAGAGGTGAAATGTCACCACCCGGTCCCGTTGTTGCGGAAGCGTGAAGAGCGGCTCCGCTGTGAGTATCGACAGTGGCACCCGGTCCCCTTTCTCCTTGAACGCCTTCAGAAACTTGATGCATCCCGCCACGTTCCGGAACGTCACGTCGAAGTATCCACTGCTGGGGAAATCCTGCAGGCAGAAGACGTCCGTCGCTTGAAATCCGCAGCAATCGAAGAGAATTTTCTTGATGAAGAAGGTGCGATCGACCGGTGCATCTCCTTCCTTGTCCTTCACGACCACCCGAACAGTGTTGCGCACTCGCTGGCCCGAAACTCGAAAATTGGTTATAGCCATTTTACTCAAAGTTCCCCCAGGATCAAAAGGCAATGATCATGGTCTCTTCTCAATCAAATAAGCACTGATAAGAACAGATACTACACTTGCTGCAGATGTGTTTGCTCTGGATCACACTGGCATCCAGGAGCTCCCACATGCTGCAGCTGTGACACATCACCTGTCCTGTCATCCTTAACGTGTTTCAATTAACTACTTAATTATTTTGTTCAATTGTTTATTTTACTGTATATTTTATTAAGCTTACTACTAGTTTGTTTACTATTTTAAACATTAGGACTAAAATGGACCTTAATCACTTACCAGATACTCATCAAACATGCAGCTTTTTCCAAACCAATCAACTACCTGCTTGCCTGTGATGTCACAGCTTACCAGATCCTCACCAAACAGCTCCTTCCACTGCACCGAAGCAAGAACCAAATCCTGTAAACTCACCCCAGCGGCTCTCTGTTTCCCTGCTCTCACTCTCCATTGTGATGTCACTCCTTGATTTTTTTTCCCCCTGCTCGGCTCCTGCTGTGCTCCTCTCTCTCTCGCTCTGTCTCTGAGTCGGTGCTTTTGACACACTTGTTAACTCTCTTTTCCGTTGTGCTCTTCTGTCTCTGGTCCAAAATCTGACGCTGGTGGGATTTGAAACCACAACCTTTGAATGCCTTCTTTATCATTATTTAGAAGTCCAACACACTATCCATTGCGTCACAGAGCCACACATATTTCGAACGACATCACCAAGGCCTTTGATCTTGTCAGCAGAGACTGAATCTTCAAACTGCGATGGAAACTCGGCTGCCCTCCTGAACTCTTGGGCATCATCTCTTCTTTCCACGAGAACATGCACAGTTCCATCAGTTACAATGGAGCAACATCAGACACTTTCAAGATCAGCAGTGGGGTAAAGCAGGGCTGCGCGCTGGCGCCAACTCCCTTAGGAACAGAGGAACATAGGAGTAGGCCATTCAGCCCGTCGAGCCTGATGATCATGGCTGATCATCTACCTCTATCTGCCCCTTTCCCGTGCTATCCCCATATCCCTTGATGTCATGAGTATCAAGATTTCTAACAATTTCTGTCTTGAACATGCTCAATGATTGAACTGCCACAGCTCTCTGGGGTAGAGAATTCCAATGATTCACCACCGTCTGAGTGTAGAAATTCAACCCTATCTCAGTTTTAAATGGCCTACTCCTTATTCTGAGACTTGGTCCCCTGATTTTAGACTCACCAACCAGGGCAAACATCCTATCTACATCCACACTGTCACACCCTGTAAGAATTTTATCAGTTTCAATGAGATCACCTCTCATTCTTCGAAACTTTAAGGAATACAGGCCCAGTTTCAGTCCCACCATCCCAGGGATTAGTCTGGTGACCCTCTGTTTCACTCCCTCTATGGCAAGTATATCCTTCCTTAGATGAGGAGACCAAACTATACACAATACTCCAGCGCGGTTTCACCAAGGCTCTATACAATTGCAACAAGACATCTTTACTCCCGTACTCAAGACCCCTCGTGTGAAGGCCAACATACCATTTGCCTTCCTAATTGATTGCTGCACCTGCACAAGAGCTTTTAGTGTCTCATGAACAAGGACAGCCAGGTCCCTTTGGACATCAACACTTCCCAACCTCTCACCATTTCAGAAATACTCTGTCTTTCTGTTTATTCCACCAAAGTGGAAGTGGAGGGTTTTCCGGTATCGAGGCTTCTTGGTCTACGCTGGGCAGCCCAGAGTTTGCCGCACCTGTGGCAAATCTGGTCACATGGCAGCCAACTGCACTTATTCACACTTATTCACATTATATTCCATCTGCCATGTTCTTTCCATTTCACTGAGCCTCTCCAGGTTCCCTGGAAGCCTCTCTGCATCCTTCTCACAGCTCACACTTCACCTAGCTTTGTGTCATCTGCAAACTTGGAAATATTACATTTAATCCCCACATCCAAATCATTTATTTCGGTTGTTAACAGCTGTGGCTCCAACACTGATCCTTGCAGTACCCCAATAGTAACAGCCTGCCATCCTGAGGAGGACCCGTTATTCCTGCTCTCTGTTTTCGGTTTGTTAACCAATTCTCAATCCACACCAGTATATTATCCCCAATCCTATGTGCTCTAATTTTGTTTACTCACCTCCTGTGTGGGACATTACCAAAGCATCCACTGGTTCTCCTTTATCTGTTCTACAGGTAACATCCTCAAAAAACTCAACGGGTTTTTTCAAGCCTGTTTTCCTTTTCATATATCTATGTTGACTCTGCCCAATCATATCATTATTTTCTAACTGTCTAGTTATCACATCCTTTATAATTGGTGTATTCTTCTCCATGCTGCCATTGTACACTTTCAGTGACTCAGATGGGGGTGTTCACCTGTATATCAGAGCTGACGACAAGCTGTTCATCTTTTGGCAAGACTCCACTTGAACGTAGAGATTTGGACGTAGAGACTCCACTTTCCATCAACATTGACAACCTCACTTTGGAGGTTGTCAACAGTTCACATACCTTGGATCAACAATCACCAGCAATCTGTCCCTTGATGCTGAAATCAGCACCAGGATTGCCAATGCTGCAGCTGTCATGTCAAAGTTGAGAAGACGGGTGTGAACCGACAGCAAACTGACCGAAAATACAAAACTCCATGTGTACCAGGCTTGTGTTCTCAGCACCCTCCTTTATAGTAGAGAAGCATCAACAACTGATACAAGCCAAGAAAAGCAGCTGAACAGCTTCCACCTCCACTGCCTCAGATGGATATTGGGCGTCTCCTGGCAGGACAGAGTGCCGAATGAGGAAGTACACCAGCGTGCAGGGATCCGAAGCATGTTTGCCCTCTTGAGTCAGAGGCGGCTCTGTTGACTGGGCCAAATGAATGACAGTCACATTGCCAAATACATGCTCTGTGGTGAGCTTGCTATAAGCACAAGACCAACAGGTCAGGGAAAAAATCAAGTCATTTGGAGAGGTTTGAGTTAATTAAGGAGAGTGGGCATGGATTTATAAATGGAAGTTCATGTTTGATGAATCTAACTGCATTTTTTGATAAACTATCTGAGAAAGTTGATGAAGGGAATGCAGTGGATGTTGTTTATGTGGATTTTACAAAAGCATTTTATAAAGTACCACATAAAAGGGTGGTTAACAAAATTGAGGTTCATGGATTAGGAGGGTCAGTGTCCATTTGGATAGGAAATTGGTTTAAGGACAGAAAACAGCGAGTCATATGAAATGGTTCTTGGTCAGACCGGAGGATAGTCGACAGTGGTGTTCCCCAAGGGTCAGTGCTAGAACCATTGCTTTTTTTTGCTACAGATTAATGACTTGGATCTTGGAATATCGAGTCGAATCTCAAAATATGCCGATGACACCAAACTTGGAGGAGTGGCAAACAGTGAGGATGATATGAACTGCCTGAAACAGGATAGTTATCGGCTAGTAGGATCGGCAGATAGGTGGCAGATGGAATTTAATAGTGACAAGTGTGAGGTGATGCATTTTAGCAGAAGAAATAGGGAGAGGCAATATATACTCAATGCTACAGTTCTGAAGAGTGTGCTGGAATAGAGGGACCTGGAGTACATGTCCATCATTCTTTGAAGTTGGCAAGACATATTGCGAGAGTGGTTAGCAAAGCATGTGGGATCTTGGGCTTTATAAATAGAGACATTGAGTACAAAAGCAGGGTTGTTATGCTGAACTCTGGTTAGGCCCCAATTGGAGTGTTGCATCCAGATCTGCTCACCAATCTTTAGAAAGGATGTGCGGATTCTTGAGAGGATGCAGAGGAGATTTACCAGAATAGTTCCAGGGATGGAGGGTTTTAGTTTCAAGGTTAGGTTAGAAAAACAGGGTTTCTTCTGCCTGTATCAAAGGAGATTGAGGGGAGAATGGATAGAGGTGTCGAAGGCTATGACAGTTTTAGATAAGTTGGCAAGGAAAAATTGTTCCCATTAACTATTGGTACAAGGACTAGGGGATTCAGATTGAAGGTTTTGGACAAGAGACGCAGGGGGAATGTGCGGAAGAGCTTTTTTACACAGTGATTGGTAATGATCTGTAACTCGCTGCCCCCGAGGGCGGAGGAAGTGGAGAAAATCGTTGGTTACAAAAGGAATTTCGATGGGCATTTGAAGGAAATAGATTTACAGGGCTAGGGGGATCGAGCAGACGAGTGGGACTGACTGGATCGCTCCATGGAGAGCTGGCCTGTACTCGATGGGGCGAATGGCCTCCTTCTATACCACAAATGACCCAATGACTCGATGAGTCTATGTCACTCTCAGAATCAAGACAACAGAGTGACAGATTTAACACAACATTATAACATATGTTTGGTTTGACAAATTCAATAATAACTCGTCTCCACTCCTAGTATTTCTAAATCCCACACATTCACTATAATGTGAACAATTATTTCCTGTTGTGTCTCTCTCACATTTGTGAACTTCACCATATTGGAGAGAGGTGACATCTACTGGCGGGAAGCAAGAACTGCAATCAAGCAGCAGAAACTCCACAGTCTGTCAGGGTTAAAGAAACATTGCAATATGAGGAAATAGTGAAGGGGTTTGATCGGGTTGATGGAAACATGATTCCACTTGTGGTATCGTATGAAGCAAGGGCCGGAAATATAAAATTGTCATTAATAAAAGAAATGAGGAATTCATGAAAAATGCATTTGCTTCGAGAATGGTTATAGAGATATACAGCACTGATATGGGCCCTTTGGCCCACTGAGTCTGCACTGACCATCAACCACCCATTTATACTAATTCTATGTTGACCCAGAATTTCCTACCACATCCCCACATTTCTCCTATCACCTACCCTGGGGCCAATTTACAACAGTCAATTTATCTATCAACCCACAAGTCTTTCGTTGTGGGAGGAAACCAGAGTACCTTGTGGAAGCCCACATAAACAACTTGCAAACGCCACACAGGCAGTATAGAGAACTGAATCGGGGTCATTGAAGTTGTGAAGCTACAGTGCTCACAACTGCACCACCCTTAGAATGTGGATAGAGGAAAAAGTGAGATTGGATGGACAGAAGCAGTCTGAAAAGATGGCTCAAACAAAAGGTGAAAACCCTGAAATGTTAACTCTGTTTCTCTCTCCACAGATGCTAAGAGGTGCTGAGTATTTCCAGCACTTTCTGTTTTTATTTCAGCTTTGTAGGATATTGTTTTGATCTGAAAAAAATGCATGATCGGCTGTGGGTGCCAGTGAAATTCCACAGGAGCGAATAAAAACTATGCCAACGGTGGCTCGTTGGTCTAGGGGTATGATTCTCGCTTTGGGTATATAAGTGATTAATATGTGAGAGGTCCTGGGTTCAAATCCCAGACGAGCCCTTCTCTGTTGCCATTTTTAGTTGAAGGTCATCGATTGCTTTCAGCCTTCCAGAAAGCGGAATCGATTTCCAAACTGAGCCTGCTTGAGGACAGGGGAACTGGATTCAAAGAGCTTGTCGACAAAATTGAAATGAACAAAATATACAGATTGTCAAGTGGGAATATAAGGTTGCAACAGTAACTAAAGGCCTGCTCGGGTTAGCAAATGAAACCCGACCCAAGCCTGACAGCACCACATCCGACCTGGTCCGAGTCCTTTCATTTTTTTCCCGTGCCCGAACTGACCACCAGAATGTTCAGTTAAACTTGCTTCCATTTTTCACTTTTTAAGCTTGTGCAGGTAAGGCAACAAAAACTGTAACTGGACTTGAAAGGTTGTTTAAATGTGCATTAAGATTAGAGCTACGTACCGGATGTGATGAGCTGAAGATTGTTACAATAGAAGTTAGTGATTGTGAGGTCACTAGTTAAAGAGAAAGTCATGGAGTTGTGCCCAGACAGGTTGTCCCACACTGTATTGATTAAAATATTGCCCGAAGGCGAGAAAATATCATTATACATTCCCTAGACTCCTGCTTTACAGGTTGAGATACTTTCTGCAAGTTTATCCAGAGAACAGGTGAGATGCAGAGACCAGGAAGGTCTTGAGTGATTAATTATTATAAAATATACATTCTTATATTAAAGAGATTGTGCTCTACCTTCGATGGAATCGCTCACTGCAGACTCGTGCGGAGTGTTTCCCGCCTTGACGTCCTGGCTGTCACTGGATCTTGAGTCCAGGCCTCTGGATTACTGGTCCAGTAATCTTTGACATTTCTCCCTTGATCGAATATTTTAATCTGGTAAGTCAGATTTTACAAAAGAAAATTAAATGATTTAAGACTGCTTCATGTTCAGCAGTGCCAAATGAACAAAGAAATTCAAATATATTCAAAATTATATATGAACTATTAAATACTAATGCGCAGCTTTGAATAAAAAAATGCCTCCAATTGTGTTCTGGTCTGGAATGGAATTCTTCAGTGTTTCTGTTTAGCTTGGATTGACTCATCGATTTTCTTGTTTTTCACTTTGTCGATGCCTTTGAATAATTGTGGATCCTTCTTCAGGGAGTCTTCTTTCACCAGGTAGTTCTGACCTCTGATGATGTTGATCGTAATCAGCTTCAATTTGCTGATAGCTTTGGAAGTGAGCAGATTTCCTTTGCTTGAGTTTACAACATGGAACTTAGTCTGACGTGTGGACCCATGGGAGGATTTGAAAGCTGCCCTTGCATTGGAGCATACAGTTGCATCCATCCAAACAGAGGTACAGTAGAAGTGACATATTCAGTTCAGTCTGTCGATCATGGGACTTTTAATCTCAGGGTTGTGAGTTTGAGCGCCATTTAGTTTTTCCATTTTTTAGGCTTCATTAGCAGAGAGTACAAGGAGTGTTTGAAATGAAATTCAACAACAGTATGAGAAACTCTCTCTTTCATTCGGGACTCTTAACTCTCTGCAGCATCTCGCTGTGAAAGATTGAACTTTATCTCATTTCTTTTTCAGCTGGGGGTCAGTGCAGCTCAGTGGGACTTCTGGCTGTCTCCCACCTCACAATTCATCAGTGCTGAGAAAGCAATGGGAAATATTACGCATGGCTGAGTAAGCAGAGGACACCGATTTAAGGTGAATGGGAAAAGAACCAAAGGCAACATGAGGAAAAACCTTTTTTATGCAGCAAATGGTTAAGATCTGATACTTACTGCCTGAGAGTGTGACGGAGGAAGATTCAACCATAGCTTTCAAAAGGATATATGATAATTATCTGAAGGGAAAAAAAATTCAGGTTTTCATGGAATACATGAGGATGTGGCATGAGCTGAGTTGCTTGTGCAGAGAGGCAGCACAAGCACGATGAGCTGAATCCCTCCTTTTGTGCTGTAAGTATTCTGTGATCTATGATTCTATACAAAGTGAAACCAACACTCACATATGAGAAACTGACAGGTACAGTGTAAACCCCACACTAACAAACCAGCAAATGCCAGCGACAGAGTAAAACCAACAGTCCTAGACAAGAAACTGACAGATACTGTGTGAAACCCAAAAATCACTTATCAGGATTTGGCAGTTAATGTGTAAAAACCTCTCTTCAATATCCATCCTGCAAGGTACAAAGAAAATTAGGTACAAACCCAGGCTCATACTTCGAAGACTGAGAGATGAAGAGCAAAACACAGACTCACCTACAAGAGGCTGACAAGTACAGAGAATAAAACAGAGGGGGTGCAGATTAAAAACACATGCATGTAACGGATACTGATAGGGATAGAATCAAACCCTTTCTCACACATGACATGAAAATTGGTGGTGTCGTAAATAGTGAGGAGGAAAGCCTTAGATTACAGGCCAATATAAATCGTCCGAGGCAGAGAATATAAGAGCAGGGAGGTTATGACGGAGCTGTATAAAATGCTAGTTAGGCCACAGCTGGAGTACTGTGTACTGTTCTGGGCACCACACTATAGGAAGGATGTGATTGCACTGGAGAGGGTACAGAAGAGAGTCACCAGGATGTTGCCTGGGCTGGAGCATTTCAGCTATGAAGAGAGACTGAAAAGGCTAGCGTTGTTTTCCTTAGAGCAGAGAAGGCTGAGGGGAGATAAGATTGAGGTTTACAAAATTCTGAGGGGCATTGATGGGTTAGATAGGAAGAAACATTTTACCTTAGCGGAGGGGTCAATAACCAGGTGGCATAGATTTAAGGTAAGGGGCAGGAGGTTTAGATGGGATTTGAGGAAAAAAAATTTACCCAGAGGGTGGTTGGAATCTGGAACGCACACCCTGAAGAGGTGGTAGAGGCCGGAACCCTCACAACATTTAAGAAGTATTTACATGAGCACTTGAAATGCTATAGCATACAAGGCTACGGGCCAAATACTGGAAAATGGGATTAGAATAGTTAGGTGCTTGATGGCCAGCACAGACTCAATGGGCTGAAGGGCCTGTTGCTGTGCTGTATAACTCTATGACTCTATATCAGAAACTGATAGATCTGGACAAAAGCTGATGTTCACATACAAGTAGTTGAAAGATATGTGGTGAAACTCACATTTTTTTTTTATTTCCAAAATATACTTTGTTTATAAAAATCTGTAAAAATTACATTCCCAAACAGTTTAAAACAGCATCAAGTCAAAAAATACAAACAGTGCAAAGGTGATCAGTTACCTTCTGTACAATCATGAGTTGCCTCACAACCCTTCCATTTCATTGTCATGCCATATACATTTTTACATTTACAGCGCACAAAATTTCTCCGATACAGTTCGA
Organism: Heterodontus francisci; assembly: GCF_036365525.1. Taxonomy (NCBI): domain Eukaryota; kingdom Metazoa; phylum Chordata; class Chondrichthyes; order Heterodontiformes; family Heterodontidae; genus Heterodontus; species Heterodontus francisci. Next base: position 4,623,748 of record NW_027141852.1, on the reverse strand, counting down.
GGGATTTCCCATGGATCCAGCCCCTCAGTTCAGCTTGGTGGGGGGACCTTACACTGTGGTCTTTCCCCATTGAGCCTTTGCTGCGGCTGCCCCAAGCTTTAGTGCGTCCCTCAGCACGTAGTCCTGGACCTTGGAATGTGCCAGTCTGCAACATTCGGTGGTGGACAACTCTTTTCGCTGGAAGACCAGCAAGTTTCAGGCAGACCAAAGGGCGTCTTTCACCGAATTGATAGTCCTCCAGCAGCAGTTGATGTTTGTCTCGGTGTGCGTCCCTGGGAATAGCCCGTAGAGCACAGACTCCTGTGTTACCGATCTGCTTGGGATGAAGATCGACAAAAACCACTGCATCTCTTTCCACAAAGTTAACTCACATAGCAATAGCAGAAACAGGCACAAACCAAAAACTGAAACATACAGAGTAAAAACCCACATTCTCACACCAGAAATTCACGGCTACAAAGTGAAGCTGACTCTCTCCTCCCAGGCACTGACAGGTACAAAAGAAAACACGCACTAACATACCAGGAAATGAAATGTAGGAAATAAAACCTGATTATCATGTCAGAGATTGGCATTAATGACAGTTGTGGTACGCAGAATGCTCTGCGCTCCAGAATTTGCCTTGTCTCTGATAAGGAGCAGGCGCGGTAGAGGCTGAGCTCCATCTGCAGCTGGAGCGGAATATTCACCAAGTGCAGGGAGACCGCGCCCGTAGCGGGTGCACACAGCTGGAGCAGGGCGTCAAGGCCACAATAGGATGGAACAATCCCGTTTGTGTCCCTGCTGTTGGCGGTGAAGCTTTTCCCTGTGAGGCTTCCCGAAACTGCCCGCCAGCAAGGTCAACTGGTCAGAGAGCGTCTGTAAATGGATAGGAATTGGGGATTGGGCAGGGAGCGTCTCTAAATGAATAAGATTTGGGGACTGGGCAAGGAGCGTCTGTAAATGGATAAGAATTGGGGATTTGGCAGGGAGCGTTTTTTTATCCGTTCGTGGGATGTGGGCGTCGCTGGCTCGATCTCAGCTACAGTAATGTGTCCAGTTCTGGGCACCAGGTTTGAGAAAGGACATCAAAGCTTTTGAGACAGTTCGGAGGAGATTTACGAGAATGATACCAGAGATGAGGGGTTTCAGTTCTCTGGACAGGGTGGTGAAGCTGGGATTGTTGGCCAAAAATGTCAAGGGGAGGTGAGGAGAGATCTTTTTACCCAGTAACTGATTCGGATTTGGAATGAATTGTTAGACAGGGCGGTGGAAACAGATTCAATTATAACTTTCATAAAGGAATTGGACAAATATTTCAAAGTGAATTTCTCCAGGACTATGGGGAAATAGGCAAGGGGTTGGATTAATTGCATCATTTTTTCACAGATTCAGCACAGGCACAAAAGACCGATTGGCCTCCTTCTGGGCTGTATGATTCTATGAAATAGTGACAGTCAGGGCAAGTCTGTATAAGAAGGAGAAATGGAGACAGGTCAGGGAGAGCACATCACCAAAACTGGGAGATACTACATTGGACAGGGAGGGTCGGAGGGGGAGAGAGCACGTACATACAGTCAGAATCAGCACCTTCAGGGGAGGAGAGAGAGAGGAACCAGTGAGTGTAGAACTGAACCCAGCCAGAGTCAACCTGCTGAAACACCAGTGAGTTCACACTGGGGAGAGATCATTTACCTGCTCCGTGTGTGGGAAGGGGTTCACTCAGTCATCCAACCTCACTGAACATCAACTTGTTCACACTGATCAGAGACCTTTTCAATGTCCTGACTGTGAGAAGAGCTTGAAAAGCAGTAATGATCTGCTGAAACACCAACACATTCACTCTGGGGAGAGGCCGTTCCCCTGCCATGTGTGTGGGAAGGGATTCACTCAGTCATTCAATCTGCTGCAACATCAGCAAGTTCACATGTAACTGCAGGGGTTGGATTCTGCTGTTGTTGCTGCTATTCATCACTTTCAGAGACAAAGTTGGGTCTTACTTTATAACCAGTGTAGTCCAGAGCAAAAGCGTCTTCTTAATGTTGAGATAAACGGGAGAAGAAACCGGGAAGTGGCGGCGAGGATGGGGGAGGTGCTGCACCATCACTTTAATGGTGCACCCTCCCTCCCCCGGGGTCCTTGCTGCACGCCCGCCAGGCCTGGCGGCTCTGATTGGGGTCGTGAGAGCCCCTGAGACTCGGTGCAGCTGAGGCTGCGCTCACCCCCGCTCAGCTCTGTTGTGATATTTAAAATACGAAAGGCCTGTTGGACTGAGAGCTGATCTGGAATTTAGAAAGCAGCATTACTGGAGGCTCATTGCAGCTCAGCACAATCTCACCCCCGATCCTGGGAATTGTTGATTCTACACCCTGTAGTTCAGTTCTTCACTTAACTAGAGGGGGAGATGTGTGAGCAGAAAAACAGAGCAAATTAAAAAACACAGCTGGACAGATGTGCAACAGGTCAACCACTGTTACAATAACTCCATCACTGACTCCCTCCTGACAGTAACCAGCCCTTTCACAGAGACTGTGGGTGGCTCTGAAAAGAGCCTTTGGTTTATTAGATGACATTTTGGCCGCCTTACTTTTTCTGGGAGCTCTGAGCCCTGGTTTTCTTGGGCAGCAGCAAGGCCTGGATATTAGGCAGCACCCCGCCCTGAGCGATGGTCACGTTTCCCAGCAGCTTGATGAGCTCCTCGTTGTTGCGGACGGCCAGCTGCAGGTGTCTGGGGATGATGCGGGTCTTCATGTTGTCCCGGGCCACGTTACCGGCCAGCTCGAGGATTTAAGCGGTCAGATACTCGAGCATTTTGCAGCGCCAACATCATCACATTTCCGCAACAAATCCATCTTCGTGCATGCGTGATAAAGCGTCATTGGGTATCTAGCCACCCCATCCCCCCACCACTTGGCTGGAGGAAGTGGCTGAATGGGAGATTTTGAAGCTGTAGCTCTCCCCCCTCGGCAACTCACTCCAGGCTTCGACGATTCCCCCCCTCAGCCGCTCGCTCCAGACCTCGCTGCTACCCCACCCCATCACTCCCCCGGCCAGTTGTTCCTCGCTTCGCACCACCCCACTCTCTGGCCACTCGCTCCAGGCCGTGCCGCTTCCCTCCTCTCAGCCACTCACTCCTACGTCGCCCTGTCACTCCTTGCGGCCCTCCTGCTTCTACAGGTGGCTCCTGGTGAAGAAATGTGGGAGCGAGTGTCACGGCCAGAGCTAGCAGCTGTGGGCTGGGCTGGGACAGGGTGGGGGTGCGGAGAGCGAACAGCCAGAGTGCAGAATTTCGCCAGTAGGGAGGAGGGGGAGAAAGCGAGTTGCAGAGGGGGGAGAACGGTCAGTGGGGTGGGAGCTAGTAGCTGCGTTCGGGTGAAGTCAGTCCTGGTCAGTTATATAAACAAATCACAATAACGAATTGGCAGCACATTTTATCCTCTGCCCGATTTTCCTTTCCATCGATCGGGGTGCTAATTCACTATCTTCCAATGGAAATTCAATCATAAAATTCCTTTTGTATTTAATAGGATTACTGAAATGTTAAATGGATCTGAGGATTACAGTTAGTATTAGCAAACGCACCCGAGTGAATTAGCACCCCAATCGATGGAAAGGAAAATCGGGGAATGTAGAGAATGTGCTGCCAATTCGTTATTGAGATTCGTTGAGTAATTCAATTCTGCCCAACACTGAAATTGGCGGCTTTTTTGAATTCAACCTTTCTGCCAGGACGACAATTTAAGCCAATGATTTGCTGTATTTTCTAATTCGAGGCTCGGCAATTGGTTAAGACATGCGAATGGGAAGAGGGTGACCAATCAGAAGTGGTCTCTGGATAGCGCGGGCTCAAACTGCGGGAATTCCAGGTCCCTGAATGAATGAGCTGAAACTGATCAGTTTCACAAACCCTGTCAGTTTCAGTGCAGGAAACACCGTCTCGGGGGAAATAACATCACAAGTGGGTCTGGTTCCAGTGACCGATTTAACGGCTGCTGCAAAACTCCCGGCTTCCCTCATTGCAGCGAAATCATTTTGAAATTCGATGAAAACAATGAGTGATTCTGGAGGAGTGATGTGGCTTTTCACTGAGGGTATGTGTGGACTGGGGAAATAACTAATTGTAGAGCCTCGGGCACTGTTTACACAGCCCGTTTAGAAAATCAAATCCACTGCACATCCTTGCTACAAATGAAATGTCAAATTTGGGGATTCTAGTTTTGTATCTCGAACACAGCACAGATTTATTCCAGACAGTTCTAAACAGCCTATCCCAGCTCCCGTTTCCAGGTCACTGCTCTGTCTGTGAGGCGGTGGGTGGCTCTTAGAAGAGCCTTTGTTGTGTTTGCTGGAAAGGGTCGAGTTGTTCAGCCGCTGAATCCGCAGAGAGTGCGGCCCTGCCGTTTCAGAGCGGACACCATGGCAGTGACCGTCTTGCACTTGGCGTGTTCAGTGTAGGTGACAGCATCCCTGATCACATTCTCCAGGAAAACCTTCAAGACCCCGCGAGTCTCCTCATCGATCAAACCCGAGATCCGCTTGATCCCGCCACGGCGAGCCAGGCGGCGGATTGCTGGTTTGGTGATGCCCTGGATATTATCAGGAAGCACTTTCCGGTGCCGCTTTGCTCCGCCTTTGCCCAGTCCTTTCCCTCCTTTACCTCTGCCAGAATTTCTTTTATTATTTTCCAAAATATACTTTATTCATAAAAATCTGTTAAAAAAAATACATTACAAATCAGTTCCAAAAAGCACCAAGTCAAACAATGCAAAGAGTGCAAAGGAGATCAGTTTCCTTCAATACAGGAGTGAGTTGCCTCACAACCCTTCCATTTCATTGTCATGCCATGTACATTTTACAGCAAACAAATATTTTCTGGCTACAGTTCGAGTGGTTTCCCATGGATCCAGCTCCTCAGTTCAGCGTGGTGAGGGGAGCTTACACTGTGGTCTTTCCACATTGAGCCTTTGCTGCGGCTGCCCCAAGTTTTAGTGCGTCCCTCAGCACGTAGTCCTGGACCTTGGAATGTGCCAGTCTGCAACATTTGGTCATGGACAACTCTTTGCGCTGGAAGACCAGCAAGTTTCGGGCAGACCAAAGAGCGTCTTTCAACGAATTGATAGTCCTCCAGCAGCAGTTGATGTTTATCTCGGTGTGCGTCCCTGGGAACAGCCCATAGAGCACAGACTCCTGTGCTACAGAGCTGCTTGGGATGAACCTCGACAAGAACCACTGCATCTCTTCCACACCTGCTTTTCAAAGACACATTCCAGAAAGAGGTGGGCAACGTCTCTTTTCCACCACAGCCACCTCGAGGGCTGCGTGTGGATGGGGTGAGACTTCGGGTGTGCAGGAAGGATCTGACAGGGAGGGCTCTTCTCACCATCAGCCAGGCTACATCTTGGTGCTTGTTTGAAAGTTCTGGTGATGAGGCATTCTGCCAAATGACTTTGGACTTCTGCTCAGGGGACCATCCGACAGGATCCACCATCTCCTTTTCCCGTAGGGCCTTGAGGATATTCCGTGCAGACCACTGCCTGATGGATTGGTGGTCAAAGTTGTTTTTCCACAGAAACTTTTCCATGAAGGATAGGCAGTACGGCACAGTCCATCTTGATGGAGCATTCCGCGGCAATATGACCAGGCCCATCCTTTGCAACACTGGGGACAGATAGAACCACAGCACGTAGTGACACTTGAAGTTTGCAAACTGGGGATCTACACACAGCTTGATGCAGCCGCACACAAAGGTAGCCATAAGGATGAAGGCGACGTTGGGTACATTTTTCCCGCCCTTATCCAGAGGTTTGAACATCGTGTCCCTCCGGACTCGGATCATTTTGGATCCCCAGATGAAGCGGAAAATGGCTCAGGTGATCGCCACAGCGCAGGAATGCGGTATGGGCCAGACCTGCACTACGTACAGCAATGTGAGCGCCTCGCACCTGATGACCAGGTTCTTCCCCAAAATGGAGAGAGATCGCTGCTCCCACATGCTCAGCTTATGTTGTACCCTGGCTACTCGCTGCTTCCAGGTTTTGGTGCACGTCTCAGCCCTTCCAAACCATATCCCCAGCACCTTCAGGTAATCTGACCTAACGGTGAAGGGGACAAAGGATCGGTCAGCCGAGTTCCCAAAGAACATGGCCTTGCTCTTGCCGTGTTTAACATTGGCTCCCAAGGCCAGTTCGAGCTGGTCGCAGATGCTCATCACTCTGCGCACAGACAGTGGATCCGAGCATAAAACGGCGACGTCATCCATGTAGAGGGAGGTTTTAATCTGAGTGCCTCCGCTGCCTGGGATTGTCACCCCTATGATGCTCGCATTCTTCCTAATAGACTCAGCAAAGGGTTCAATACTGCAAACAAACAAGACAGGGGAGAGAGGACAGCCCTGTCTGACTCCAGATTGGATCGGGAAACTTTCTGATTCCCACCCATTGATTGAGACTGCACTACTTATGTTTGTGTAGAGTAGTTTGATCCAATTGCAGATTCCCTCCCCAAACCCCATTTTGGAATGCACATCCATCATGTAAGTGTGCGATATCCTGTCAAAAGCCTTCTCCTGGTCCAGGCTGATGAGGCAGGTGTCCACCCTCCTGTCCCGTACATCGGTGATCATATCCCTGAGTTGCGCAAAGCTATCAGAGATTGTCCTGCCTGGTATAGTATAGGTCTGATCAGGGTGAATCACCAACTCCAGAGCAGAATTGAATCGACTGGCTATGTCTTTTGACAGAATCTTGTAGTCAGCATTAAGCAGAAATTGGGCCACCAATTTCTGATTTCTGTCCTCTCCCCCTTCTGCTTGTCGATGAGGGTGATGATGCCTTTCCTCATGGATTCTAACATGCTGCCAGCCTGGAGCATACTCTTGTTCACTGGCAGACATGTTGATTCTTTCCTCAAATCAGTGCACAATAAAAGAGACTGATTCTGTCAGGCTCCTTTTTATGCAGGCCACCTGGACCTGGCTGAGAAAGGCAGAGTGAGAGCAGGGAGGGGAGGAGACAAGAGTGAAGATTAAACAGAGAGCTAGATGGAGGAGACACCCAGAGTGACAGACAGAGAGAGAACGGCCCCTCATCTTTCAGCTCCACCTCCAGTTTCCTCCGGGCTGCCAATTTCAAACCCTTTATTAACAGTAGAACCAAAACCCAGCTCTCCACACAAACCCTTCCAGACTCGGCCTTCATAGTCAAGGCTTTCCAGAAAGCCGGAGCTTTTAAATATGGTCCCGATGCAATTAACACTCAGTAATATTCCCACCTAAACACAGTCCATTCTATACTAAGAAACCTCCTCAGTAACATCACCATTTCCTCACACATCCGCTTCCTGCAGTTTACAAACACCTTACTGCAGCTGTTTGGGGAATCTCCTGTGTTGAGATTGGAGTTGGAAAGTGGCCTTTACCCGGCAGTGTTATCGTCTCACATTGAATCTGCTAGACATCCTGTTCTCTTTATTGTGAGAGAGAAAGCACGGATTTAGGAAATGTTCATTTGAAATGATCTCTATTGAGAACGAGCCCGGCCGTGGGACAGGTATTCCAGTGCAAAGAGCTGTCCATGACCGAGTGTTGCAGACTGGCACATTGCAACGTCCAAGACTATGTGCTGTGGGACGGCATTAAAGCTTAGGGCAGCCACCATGGAGACTCAATGGGGAAAGGCTGCAGTCTGAGGCCCTAGTAGTCCATAGTACAGTGAGGGGCTGGAACCTGTGTAAAACCCCTCGGGCTGTTTGCACCAGAGAATGTTTGATGTGTAATGTAAATACTGTAAATATAACCTGTGCAGGCAGGGATAGTGAGATACATCATGTACATTATTGAAGGAAACTGATCTGTATTGTACCTTATGTAATATTAAATTTGAACTGCTTTGCAATGTAATTGCACAAATTATATGAATAAAATACATATTGTGCAAATGAAAGCAGCTTTCCTGTCAACACACACCTTGTCTCAGGGCACAACTTTCCTGTGATCTTGTCATACCCAACTTCGCTCTATATCTTCTGACACACACACTTTACAGGCTGTCATTTCCAAAAACAAGCATTCTAAAATCAAAAGACCTTTTGTTTATTTCTCCTTTCTTTTCATTTCTCTTCTATTCTTCTCAATCACTCCCTTCAACAGTCCTATTCAGATCAAGGTGGAATGTGAATAGTGTCACAACTCACCTGACACTATTATTACCCTTCTTTTCTCTTGTCTCATTCAATGGGAAAGTTTTATGCACCAGTCTGTTGCTGTTTTACACTCTTGCCATACCATCTGGTATTGCATCCATCTGAATTCTGTGCTTTCATGGCCTTACATATCTTTTCCTCTTCTGGATGATTTGTTTGCTTCAGTTCCATTCAACCAGGCTGGACCACAGGGAAGCTCAGAACCTTTGCCTTGGACGGGTCCACGTTGATCCATTACATTCAGAATCACCTCCTTGAAATAACTCCATAGTACAACTACAGTAACCACACAGAATCTGCTTCAAACACTCCACATTTTATCTGTTCTGACTGTCAACACCTCCAGCTCTTTTGTTTAAGTGGAACCCATCAGGTGTGTATAGGCTCCTTCTATTCTGAAAGCTGTAGCACTGGTTCAGGGAATTCAGCCCTGTTTCTCTACTCGAAAGGATCAGCCATGCTTGATCTGCCTCGTATTTTGCTTTTCTTGCAACGTTACAAGACCTCCAATCATCTGGCACCACAACTGTATCCAGTGAGGGATTGGAAAATGATGGTCAGACCTTCCACTATTTCTTCCCTGGCTTCATTCAACAGCCTGGGGTACATTTCATCTGGTCCTGGTGATCAATCCACATTCAAGGATGCTCATCCCATTAAGACTTCCTCTCTCCTTACGTTATCACGTCCAATACTTCACACTCCTCCTCCTTCATAACAATATCTGCATCACCCTCTCATTTGAGAAGACAGTAATGTATTCATTAAGGATATTGGCAACATCTTCCACCCCGATACAAAGGTTACATTTTTGAGCTTGTATGTGCCCTGCTGTTTGCTTAGTTGCCTCTTACTCTAATGTTTTGTTGCAACATCTTTGGGTCCATTGTTATTTTGTTCGTCCATTTTCTTTCCTGCTTTTTCTTTGCTTTTTGCCGCTGCTCCCAAATGCCTCCAGTTCAGTCAAAACACAAGGTGTCAGAAGTGGGATTCGAACCCACGCCTCCGATGGAGACTGCGACATGAACGCAGTGCCGCAGACCGCTCGGCCATCCTGACCGCCTACAAGATATTATTAATGCAAAGGAAATTATTCATTCTTTGTGGAAAGTATTTGTGAGATTGTGGAAATGTCTGGAAGAGGAAAGACCAGCGGGAAAGCTCGGGCCAAGGCCAAGTCTCGCTCCTCCCGGGCTGGACTGCAGTTCCCGGTGGGCCATGTTCACAGGCACCTGAGAAAGGGCAACTATGCTGAGCGTGTGGGTGCCAGAGCCCCGGTCTGTCTGGCTGCTGTGCTCGAGTATCTGACCGCTGAAATCCTCGAGCTAGCCGGTAACGCGGCCCGGGACAACAAGAAGAGCCGCATCATCCCCAGACACCTGCAGCTGGCCGTCCGCAACGACGAGGAGCTCAACAAGTTGCTGGGACGAGTGATCATCGCAGAGGGCGGGGTGCTGCCTAATATCCAGGCCGTGCTGCTGCCCAAGAAAACCAGCGTTCAGAGCTCCCAGAAAAAGTAAAGCGGCCAAAATGTCATCTAATAACCCAAAGGCTCTTTTCAGAGCCACCCACAGTCTCTGTGAAAGGGCTGTTTACTGTCAGGAGGGAGTCAGAGATGGAGTTATTGGAACAGTGGATTGACCTGTTTCACATCTGTCCAGGTGTGTTTTCAGTGGGGAAGAGACGGCCGCCCACCTCCTCCTGGAATGTGCCTTTGCAAAGCAGGTGTAAAAAGAGATGCAGTGGGTTTTGTCAAGGTTCATCCCAAGCAGCTCTGTAACCCAGGAGTCTGTGCTCTACGGGCTGTTCCCAGGGACACACACCGAGACAAACATCAACTGCTGCTGGAGGACTATCAATTCGGTGAAAGACGCCCTTTGGTCTGCCCGAAACTTGCTGGTCTTCCAGCGCAAAGAGTTGTCCACCACCGAATGTTGCAGACTGGCACATTCCAAGGTCCAGGACTACGTGCTGAGGGACGCACTAAAGCTTGGGGCAGCCGCAGCAAAGGCTCAATGTGGAAAGACCACAGTGTAAAGTTCCCCCACCAAGCTGGACTGAGGGGCTGGATCTATGGGAAATCCCTCGAACTGTATCGTTAATATTCTCAATTGCTGTAAATGTAAAACTGTAATTGACATGACAATTGTGAAACAGAAGGGCTGGGAAGAAACTCATGACAGTATTGAAGGAAACTGATCTCCCTTGCAATGTTTGCATTTTTTGGTGCTGTTTGGAAACTGTTTGGCAATGTAATTTTTACAGATTTTTATGAATATAGTATATTTTGGAAATAAAAAAAAAGTTTTCAGTTCCCTCTCTGGATTTCGCTCTGTTTCTCTGCTCACACATCTCCCCCTCCAGTTAAGTGAAGAAGTGAACTACAGGGTGTCAGAATCAACAATTTAATAAATCCCGCTGCCTTCGATTTGATAAATCCCGAGATTATCCCGGTACATTAACGGGAACTGGTTCGGAGCTGATGAATTAATTTAATAATGGAAGTGTCCGGGTTAATTCTCTGTTTTTCATTTGGACAGTTTGAATTGTGTTTTTTTTTTTCTCTCTGGTGATCTGAGCGCCGCTTCTCAATGAGAATCTGCTCCCGGAACAGAGTAAATGCAGGAAGGAAGAGGCCATTCTCGGGCTGTGTGTTTCTCTCCTAACCTGATCTGCTTCGACCGCACTGTTCCCAGAGGACGGAATCAGTGAGAGTTGTGCACACACAGGAGCTGAGTCCATTGCAGCGCTTTAATATGTGCCTTCCCCCCGGCCCTCCCTATTCTCCGGACACAGAGCTGTCTGTTTCCCCCGGCGGCGGGAGAGAGTCGGGGATTCTCTCCCCGCAGTGTCAGGGTCTGCAACCCCGGGGAACTGGCGGTTTCAGTCAGAGTGACCGAGCTGCCTTACATATCCTGTGTACTGATCTCCAATGGATTCAAATATTAGTGAACTCATTGGGTAATGTCTGTAAATAACCCTCATGTGAATGGACCCGGCTCCATTAATGCCTTCCAAATAAAACTGGGATCCATTTCTTTTCCCCAAATGCCAGCTAACGGATCCCAGGAGCGGGGTTGAGATTGTGCTGAGCAGCAATGAGTCTCCGGTAATGCTGCTTTCTAAATTCCAGATTAGCTCTCAGTCCGACAGGCCTTTCGGGAAAGTGATGTGACAAAACAGAAACCATGTGACCGCCCCTCCAATCTAATGGGTTTGATGATGAACAGAGATGGCAGCTCTTTCCTTTGCTGATTTGGTGGCTCTGAAAAGAGCCCTTGTTACACTTGTTACTGAAGCTGGGTTTTAGGTGCGTTCCCCGCGGATGCGGCGGGCCAGCTGGATGTCTTTGGCCATGATGGACCGGGATCATTCTGGTGAATCTGCTAATTTTCCGACAGAAGCATCAGTCGCTGTTTGAACTGTTTAAAGTCAGTGGTGTATTAGCAGCCAGAAAGTGAAGGGCAGTTCATTGCTCCCTGCAGCATTATCCGCCTCTTTCAGGAGAAAAGATCAGAAACCGCTCGTTTCTGTCAGTCCCCGAGAAGCCTGTGAGAAGCGGTTAGTCGCTAATTTGTTCCTTTTACAGAGAGGAAGCTGATATTTGTCCCGTTTTAAATTGCAGAACCGGACCTTCCTCCCGCCGCTTACAGTTAACAGATTGACAAATGAAAACGATTCCTAAAATCGCGTCAGGATTTTGTGACGGTAAATACAGTAAAACAGAACATAAAATGAGAGATTTTAAAATTGTTGCCTGAAAATTGAAATTTTCCATCACTTCAATTCCTTCCTGCTCTGGAATTGCCGGGCTTTTTCCAATTGGAAAATTTCAGCCAATGAGAACTTCTATTTAATTTATGTGACACTCCGATTGGTTAAGAATTGGATTGAGAAGCGGGTGACCAATCAGAGACAGAGTCAAACTGTTGGAATTTCAGGCCCCCAGGAACTGAGCTGAAACTGTTCAGATTGACAAACCCTGGCAGCAGCTTCACACATTGGACACTTCACACTGAGTCATTCAAGGGCTGGTGTGAGAGAAGCTTCAGATCCTGTCATTACTCTCTGACTCATTATTCATCTAGAACCAAACAATTAGTAAATGTGAAGCAGTGAAGAGACTTTTCACTCTCACTGCAGAATGTGTCAACTGGGGAAATATGGAACTATTATTTTCGGAGATTCCAGGTACATTCCTCCCTGAACAAATCCATTCCTAACATTCCCGATCACAGCCTATCCCAGCTCCTGTTGTCACCCGACTCCAGCTGAATTGGAGAAACTCGTGTTGGGGTTTGAGTTGTGAGGTGGGGTTTCTCCGCCAGTGTTACTGTCTTACAGACTCTCCCCCTGAATTTGTGAACTGAGACTGCACCGAACACATCCCCAGTTAGAGTGAGGGCCGGGTTTTATTACAGAGAGTGGGGAAAGGGCTGGGTGGAGGGGAGTCACCAGGGATCCTGGATTTACTCCAAATCATTTCCATGTGGAATCTGCAGGCGGGGCCGGGACAGGGATCATTTGATCAAGGGATCAGCTCTTTCCTGAGAGATGTGGGTGGCTCTGAGAAGAGCCTTTGTGTTCAGATGTTTACACGTTTCCCGCGCTTTCACTTCTTTCCAGACCCTGCTTTCTGAGACTTCGCTGCTTTCGTCTTGACCTTGCTCTTCCATGTCTGCACTTTCTTCAGCGCCTTTCCGCCCGCCGCACTCTTGCCTTTTTTGACCTTCTTCGCAGGAGACTTTTTCTGAAGCACTGCTTTCTGCATCGCCTTATTTGGCGTTGCCGCCGCTTTGCTGCTCGTTTTCTTGGCTGTTACTTTCTTTGTTGTCACTTTCTTGTCTGCTGGTTTCTTCACTAAAGATTTCTTGTCTGCTGGTTTCTTCACTAAAGATTTCTTGGCTGCTGGTTTCTTCACCTTCTTTCCCACCTTTCCCTGGGTTTTCCTTCTTGCTGATTTTGAAGGAGCCGGAGGCGCCCTGTCCCTTGCTCTGCACCAGGGAGCCTTTGTTCACATTCCTCTTGATACTTCGCTTGTTCTGGGTCTTGAGCTTCTCCTGAGCGGTGGCAGACCTGCAAGGAATCAACTACCAGCTAGCGTATTAAGCGAGACCAAGGCTCAGGGCCTTCAGTGACCTGGAGGGGAGTCGGAGAGGCAGCGGATCCTGTGAGGAACCACAATCAAGGAAGGATGAGAAGGTCATTGTCAGGGTACAGAGGAGATTAAGTTAAAGATTTACCAGTTTATAAGCAAGCGCAGAGCCAAGGAACGGTGCTGGGGCAGATCAAATAATAGGAAGTTGTGATCAATTGGAAGGCAAGAGTGATTAAATGACAGAAGAGATGATGGTGCAAGGCAAAAGTCAGGGACAGAATAAGTAACATTTTGTAAGCACAGATACCAGGAGTGGGGTTTGAACCCACGCAAGTACATGTCTATCGGATCTTAAGTCCAACGCCTTAACCACTCGGCCATCCTGGGACATTAACCCACCACTAAAAATGAAATTTAATGTGATCTGGGTGCCATCTGGCCTTTTACAATATGAAGTTATGACTCCTCTCCCATGCTAAATTGGACCCTTCATTATTTATGAACCTCAATCGGATCACCCCTCAGTCTACGTTTCTCTAAGGTGTAGCGTCCCAACTCTTTTAGTCTAACTTGATAACCAAGATGTCTTATACTGGGAATTTGTCGAATGTCTCTCCTCTGTACCCTTTCCAAAGCCTCAATATCACCCATCATGTGAGGAGACCAAGACTGGATACAATATTCCAAGTGAGTCCTGACCAAGGTTTCATAAAAGGACAAATTCGGGACATCTCAGATACTGAAGGAGTCCGTGTCCAGAAGCAGCAAGACCTCGACAACATTCAGACTTGGGCTGCTAAGTGGCAAGTAACATTCACACCACGTAAGTACCAGGCAATGACCATCTCCAACAAGAGAGAATGTAACCATCTCCCTTTGACGTTCAACAGCATTACCATCGCTGAATCCCCCCACCATCAACATCCTGGGGGTTACCATTGACAAAAGCTTAACTGGACCATTCATATACATACAAAAACAAGAAATGCTGGATTCACTCAGCAGGTCTGGCAGCATCTGTGGAAAGAGAAGCAGAGTTAACGTTTCGGGTCAGTGACCCTTCTTCGGAACTGACAAATATTAGAAAAGTCACAGATTATAAACAAGTGAGGTGGGGGTTGGGCAAGAGATAACAAAGGAGAAGGTGCAGATTGGACCAGGCCACATAGCTGACCAAAAGGTCACGGAGCAAAGGCAAACAATATGTTAATGGTGTGTTGAAAGACAAAGCATTAGTACAGATTAGGTGTGAATATACTGAATATTGAACATCAGCAAGTGCAAACCTGAAGAAAAACAACCTGAAAAAAACAGTGGGTGAGCAAACTGAACAAACTAAGATGAACTGAAATAAATACAAAAAAAGATTGTAAAAAATGTAAAAAGGAATGCCAAAAAAAAAAAAAAAAAAAAAAAAAAAAAAAAAAAGGAAGAAAAAATAACTAAAAATGAAAGTAAAGTGGGGGGCTGTCATGCTCTGAAATTATTGAACTCAATGTTCAGACCGGCAGGCTGTAGTGTGCCTAATCGGTAGATGAGATGCTGTTCCTCGAGCTTGCGTTGATGTTCACTGGAACACTGCAGCAATCCCAGGACAGAGATGTGAGCATGAGAGCAGGGGGGAGTGTCGAAATGGCAAGCAACCGGAAGCTCAGGGTCCTGCTTGCGGACTGAGCGGAGATGTTCCGCAAAGCGGTCACCCAGTCTGCGCTTGGTCTCCCCAATGTAGAGGAGACCACACTGTGAGCAGCGAATACAGTATACTACATTGAAAGAAGTACAAGTAAATCGCTGCTTCACCTGAAAGGAGTGTTTGGGGCCTGGGATAGTGAGGAGAGAGGAGGTAAAGGGGCAGGTATTACACCTCCTGCGATTGCAAGGGAAGGTGCCCTGGGACGGGGACGAGGTGGTGGGGGTAATGGAGGAGTGGACCAGGGTGTCGCGGAGGGAACGATCCCTTCGGAATGCTGACAGGGGAAGGGAGGGGAAGATGCGACTGGTAGTGGCATCACGCTGGAGGTGGCGAAAATGGCGGAGGATGATCCTTTGGATATGGAGGCTGGTGGGATGAAAAGTGAGGACAAGGGGAACCCTGTCACGGTTCTGGGAGGGAGGGGAAGGGGTGAGGGTAGAGGTGCGGGGAATGGGTCGGACACGGTTGAGGGCCCTGTCAACCACAGTGGGGGGAAATCCTCGGTTGAGGAAAAAGGAGGTCATATCAGAAGCACCGTCATGGAAGGTAGCATCATCAGAGCAGATGCGTCGGAGACGGAGAAACTGGGAGAATGGAATGGAGTCCTTACAGGAGGTAGGGTGTGAAGAAGTGTAGTCGAGGTAGCTGTGGGAGTCAGTGGGCTTATAATGGATATTGGTAGACAACCTATCCCCAGAGATGGAGACAGAGAAGTCGAGGAAGGGAAGGGAAGTGTCAGAGATGGACCATGTAAAGGTGAGAGAAGGGTGGAAATTGGAAGCAAAGTTGATAAAGTTTTCTAGTTCGGGGCGGGAGCAGGAAACGGCACCGATACAGTCATCAATGTACCGGAAAAAGAGTTGGGGGAGGGGGCCTGAGTAGGACTGGAACAAAGAATGCTCGACATATCCCACAAAAAGACAGGCATAACTAGGACCCATGCGGGTACCCATAGCGACACCTTTTACTTGAAGGAAATGCATGGAGTTGAAGGAGAAGTTGTTCAATGTGAGAACAAGTTCAGCCAGGCGGAGGAGGGTGTTGGTGGATGGGGACTGGTTGGGCCTCTGTTCCAGGAAGAAGCGGAGAGCCCTCAAACCATCCTGGTGGAGGATGGAGGTGTAGAGCGATTGGACGTCCATAGTGAAGAGGAGGCGGTTGGGACCAGGAAACTGGAAATTGTCAAAATGACGTAGGGCGTCAGAAGAGTCACGGATGTAGGTGGGAAGAGACTGGACCAGCGGAGAAAAGAGAGAGTCTAGATAGGAAGAAATAAGTTCAGTTGGGCAGGAGCAGGCTGACACAATGGGTCTGCCGGGACAGTCCTGTTTGTGGATTTTGGGAAGGAGGTAGAAGCGGGCTGTCCGGGGTTGCGGGACTATGAGGTTGGAAGCTGTAGAGGGAAGATCTCCAGAGGAGATGAGGTCAGTGACAGTCCTTTGGACGGTGGCTTGATGTTCGGTGGTGGGGTCATGGTCCAGAGGGAGGTAGGAAGAGGTGTCTGTGAGTTGGCGTTGAGCTTCTGCAAGGTAGAGGTCGGTACGCCATACAACAACAGCACCACCCTTGTCTGCAGGTTTGATGACCATGTCGGGGTTAGACCTGAGAGAACGGAGTGCCTCAAGTTCAGAGGGGGACCGGTTAGAGTGAGTGAGGGGG
Organism: Heterodontus francisci; assembly: GCF_036365525.1. Classification (NCBI taxonomy): domain Eukaryota; kingdom Metazoa; phylum Chordata; class Chondrichthyes; order Heterodontiformes; family Heterodontidae; genus Heterodontus; species Heterodontus francisci. Next base: position 4,607,120 of record NW_027141852.1, on the reverse strand, counting down.
GCAGAGAAATTGAGACGACCAATGTCTCGCCGACAGTTTTCAATGAAGAGATCAAGAGCGGGTAAGAGGCCAGGGTGAGGGGTCCAGGTAGAGGGAGAATGCTGGAGGCGGGTGAATGGGTCTGCTGGTCGGGGGGAGGACTCCTGGTCGAAGAAGTGAGCCCGGAGGCGGAGGCGACGGAAGAAGAGCTCAACGTCATGCCGAGCGCGAAATTCATTGAGGTGGGGGCGTAAGGGGATAAAACTGAGACCTTTGCTGAGTACAGAACGCTCAGCATCAGAGAGGGGGAGGTCAGAGGGTATAGTGAATACACGGCAAGGGGTCAGATCAGAAGGGATGGGGTCAGAAGGAAGCGAAGGGGAAGAAGGATCTGGAGGGGCATTAGTCCCCATCAGCTGCTGGAGCTTGCGTTCCTTAACACCTGAAAGGAAGAAAAAAAGTTTTTTGTTAATGCGTCGGATGAGACGTAAGATGAGATGAAACTGCGGAGTAGAACAAATTTGAGATAAGGTGAGACGGTGCTGCTGGAGAGAGAGGTCCAGTGTGTGCATATGGCGGCGCATAGCACTGAGTGTGGATCTCAGGATGCGGCGAGAGTAGCAGTCCGAGGAACGTTGTATTTCTCGGAGATACCTGTGATCCTGGGTGGTTTCAAAGCATGATGGGTGAAACTGCAGTTGGAATCCACGTGGAATCAGTCGGAGCCGGAGACAGTCACTGAGGAAGGAGATGTGGCTGTGAAAACGGGTTTTGGTAGATACCTTATCAAACACCAGGAGGGAAATAGAAAGCAATGAAGGTGAACAAGGTAAAAGAGACAAACGAAAATCCCGTCGGAGAGAAGAGCAGAACTTCTTCAAGGTAGGCATTCCTGGAAGAGAAGTGGCAGTGAATTAAACACTAAAATAAAAGCAAAATACTGCGGATGCTGGAAATCTGAAACAAAAACAAGAAATGCTGGATTCACTCAGCAGGTCTGGCAGCATCTGTGGAAAGAGAAGCAGAGTTAACGTTTCGGGTCAGTGACCCTTCTTCGGAACTGACAAATATTAGAAAAGTCACAGATTATAAACAAGTGAGGTGGGGGTTGGGCAAGAGATAACAAAGGAGAAGGTGCAGATTGGACCAGGCCACATAGCTGACCAAAAGGTCACGGAGCAAAGGCAAACAATATGTTAATGGTGTGTTGAAAGACAAAGCATTAGTACAGATTAGGTGTGAATATACTGAATATTGAACATCAGCAAGTGCAAACCTGAAGAAAAACAACCTGAAAAAAACAGTGGGTGAGCAAACTGAACAAACTAAGATGAACTGAAATAAATACAAAAAAAGATTGTAAAAAATGTAAAAAGGAATGCCAAAAAAAAAAAAAAAAAAAAGGAAGAAAAAATAACTAAAAATGAAAGTAAAGTGGGGGGCTGTCATGCTCTGAAATTATTGAACTCAATGTTCAGACCGGCAGGCTGTAGTGTGCCTAATCGGTAGATGAGATGCTGTTCCTCGAGCTTGCGTTGATGTTCACTGGAACACTGCAGCAATCCCAGGACAGAGATGTGAGCATGAGAGCAGGGGGGAGTGTCGAAATGGCAAGCAACCGGAAGCTCAGGGTCCTGCTTGCGGACTGAGCGGAGATGTTCCGCAAAGCGGTCACCCAGTCTGCGCTTGGTCTCCCCAATGTAGAGGAGACCACACTGTGAGCAGCGAATACAGTATACTACATTGAAAGAAGTACAAGTAAATCGCTGCTTCACCTGAAAGGAGTGTTTGGGGCCTGGGATAGTGAGGAGAGAGGAGGTAAAGGGGCAGGTATTACACCTCCTGCGATTGCAAGGGAAGGTGCCCTGGGACGGGGACGAGGTGGTGGGGGTAATGGAGGAGTGGACCAGGGTGTCGCGGAGGGAACGATCCCTTCGGAATGCTGACAGGGGAAGGGAGGGGAAGATGCGACTGGTAGTGGCATCACGCTGGAGGTGGCGAAAATGGCGGAGGATGATCCTTTGGATATGGAGGCTGGTGGGATGAAAAGTGAGGACAAGGGGAACCCTGTCACGGTTCTGGGAGGGAGGGGAAGGGGTGAGGGTAGAGGTGCGGGGAATGGGTCGGACACGGTTGAGGGCCCTGTCAACCACAGTGGGGGGAAATCCTCGGTTGAGGAAAAAGGAGGTCATATCAGAAGCACCGTCATGGAAGGTAGCATCATCAGAGCAGATGCGTCGGAGACGGAGAAACTGGGAGAATGGAATGGAGTCCTTACAGGAGGTAGGGTGTGAAGAAGTGTAGTCGAGGTAGCTGTGGGAGTCAGTGGGCTTATAATGGATATTGGTAGACAACCATATACATACTCTGGCTACAAGAGTAAATCAGATAGTGGGAATTCTGTGATGAGTAACTCAGCTCAAAGCACGTGGTGAAATGCTCATTAGGAGAGCTGGAGAAATGGACTGGTCAGGTGGGCAGAAAAGTTGCAAATGGAATTCAACTTGGAGAAGTGTGAGGTGATGCCTTTGGTGAGGTCAAACACAGCAAAGGAATACACAATTAATGGGTGAATGCTGAGAGGTGTAGAGGAAGTGAGGGACCTTGAAGTGAATGTCCACAAATCCCTGAAAGTAGCAGGACAGGTTGATAAGTTGGTTGAGAAGGCTTATGGAATCCTTTCCTTTATTAGCCGATGTATAGAATATAAGAGCAGGGAGGTTATGCTGGAACTGTATAAATCATTAGTTAGGCCACAACTTGAGTTCTGTGTGCAGTTCTGGTCACCTCATTCCAGAAAGGATGTAATTGCACTAGAGAGGTTACAGAGGAGATTTACGAGGATGTTGCCAGGACTGGAAAAATGCAGCTATGAGGAAAGATTGGATAGACTGGGGTTGTTCTCCTTGGAATAGAAGAGGCTGAGGGGAGATTTGATTGAAATGTACAAAATTGTGAGGGGTCTGGATAGAATGGATGGGAAGGGTCTATTTACCTTAGTAGGGAGGTCAGTGACTAGAGGGCATAGATTTAAAGTGATGTGTTGAACAATTAGAGGGGAGATGAGGAAAGGTTTTTTCACCCAGAGGCCTGTGGGAGTCTGGAACTCACTGCCTGCAAGGGTAGCTGAGGCAGAAACCCTCAACTAATTTAAAAGGTGTCTGGATGTGCACCTCAAGTACCTGAACCTGCAGGGCTACGGTCCAAATGCTGGGCAATGGGATTCAGCTGGGTGGCTCGTTTTTTGGCCTGCCTGTGCTGTAAACTTTCTATGTTCTATGATTCTATGCAGACACAATGGGCCGAATGGCCTCCTTCTGCACTGTAATAATTTTGTGATTTTTGACTCTCCAAAACCTGTCAACCATCTACAAGGCACAAACCAGGATGAGTGCAGCACCAACAATACTCTAGAAACTCGACACTGTTCAGGACAAAGCAGCCGCCTTGATTGTCACCCCATTCACCACCTTAAACATTCACTCCCTTCACCACTGACGCACAGTGGCAGTAGTGTGTACCATCTACCAGATGCACTGCTGCAACTCACCAAGGCTCCGCAGACAGCACCTTCCAAACCGAAGACCTCCACCACCTTGAAGGACAAGGGCTGCAGATGCATGGAAACACCACCATGTGCAAGCTCCCCTCCAAGTCACACACTATCTGATCTGCAAATTTATCGCTGTTCATTCACTGATGCTGGGTCAAGATCCTGGATCTCCCTTCCTAACAGCACTGTGGGTGTACCTACACCACATGGAGTGCAGCAATTCGAGAAGGGAGCTCACCGCCACCTTGTCAAGGACAATTAGGGATGGGTAACAAATTCTGGACTTGTCAGTGTCGCTCACATCCCATGAAAGAATATGCCTCATCTTATACTCAATTATCCTCTGAATGCAGCCCAACCCTCTATTTGCTCCAACTATCACTTCACAGCATTGCTGCTGTACCTTTAGAGATCTGTGCACTAGAACATCCAGATCTCTGCTCAAAATTATTTTCTTTTTTCCACCTACTTTAATGTTTTTCCCTGAAGCGTGTATGAATGTTGAGCATTCGCCCTGTCCACATGAATAACACTGCACTTACCCAAATTAAACATCATTTACCAGTCATGAACCCAATCTCCCAACACATTAAGATCAGCCTGAAACAGTCGAGTATCGTCTGCAGTCTAAACACTCGCACAGATCTTCAAATCATCTGTCAATTTACAGATGGTGCCCCCTCCACCTACATCCAGATCATTAATAAAAATAATAAAGAGCAACAGTCCCAACACCGATCCCTGTGAGATACCATTGGTGACTGGTCTCCAAACAGATCCAGATCCATCTGTAACTACTTTCTGCCTACGTCGTGCCAGTCAGTTCCCAATCCAGATCAATATATTACCACTGATACCAGGGGCTTTAATCTTATAGAGCAGCCTCTTGTGTGGAACCTTATCAAAATCTTTTGAATGAGATCAGCTAATTGAACACAGGCTGAGGATTAGGCCTAGGCCTGTCCTGCTCTGTGTATGGGTCGCAGGACCAAACAAGGTGAGATCAGCTCACTGAGCACAGGCCCTTCCTGCTCTATATGGTGCTCAGTCCCTCACCAAATGAGAATAACTAACACACCACAGGCCATAGAGCCTCGGCCCATCCTTCTCTGATTGTGGTTCAGTGCCAACCAGGTAAGATCAGCTAATTCAGCACAGGCCGGAGATGGAAACTGGACCTTTCCTGCTCTGGGGACTCCGTACCATACCAGGTGCGATGAAGTAAAATACCACAGGCCGGGGATGGAGCCTGAGATTTCTCTGTTCTGTGTGGAACTCTGGACAACAATGTGTTAGAAGAACTATCATCCCTCAGGCTGAGGAAGGAGCCTGGGCCCATTCTGTTCTGTGTGGCTCCTACCACACTGAGTGGGATCAGTTAACTCAACACAAGCCATGAATATAACCAGGCCCTTTCCTGCTCCGTGTGGCTCAGTATCAGACCAGGTGGCATCAGCTAACACAGCACAGGCTGGGGCTGTAGCCTGGGCCCGTCCTGCACTGTGGGTTCAGTAACAACCCGGAAGATGAAATTTTTTCAAAAGACTTCAGTGTATTTAACTCTGTCCAACACTGTGAGGCAGCTTTCTGTGTTTATAAAGAGTGTAATTTATTGACTGGTCTCTTGGATCAAACAGGGTAACAGACAGAGGTCTGTGTGCAGAGGGTTTGGAGGTGAGCTCTGATTCCTAACCCTTTCTGGACTGTGAGGAATAAAGAATGAATGAGAGAGAGAGAATGTGGGAGAAGGGATGATGGAAGAATTTGTCCGTGAACCTGATTAAAAGTGGCTCAAACTCAAGATAATATTAAGATATCAAGAGCAGAACATTAACATAATCTGAGTTCCGCGATCTGGTCGGGTCCCATTCCCCTGAAGTGAGGAATGAACGCGTGGGGAAATTCCGCCTGGAGTTATATTTGTCTCCAATGAAGATGAGTTCACAGTGAGGCCGGAATAGCTCAGTTGGGAGAACACTAGATTGAAGAACCAGGATACAATCCCTGGTTTCATCAGTTTTAATTTGGTGTCTCCATCAGTTTAAGTAGAGAGAATCAGAGGGGAGATTTTCCACTCTTGATCCCATGGGCTGAATTTTAAACTAACGGTGCGGCTCTCGGCAGAGGCACCGGAAGCGGGTGTCGTCACCACACGAGTGAAATGTGGCCGACCGACCCCGATCACGGAGCAGCCGACCAATTAATGAAGGGGAGGCGTGGGGCCCATGTAAACAAGGACCAGAGGCAGGGAACGAGGCACCGATGGCACCGACATCTGACACAACGGCAGGTGCTGGCACCATATTGAAAGGGCTGCCAGACCTGCATTCACTGCTGCCTGGTTTAAAGGAGTGTCTTCCTCGGAGCCCTCTGCTGTCCCAGGACCCGTTCTGCTGCCTCTGCTGTCCCAGAACCCCTTCTGCTGTCTCTGCTGCCCCAGGACCCGTTCTGCTGCCTCTGCTGCCCCAGGACCCGTTCTGCTGCCTCTGCTACCCCAGGATCTGTTCTGCTGCCTCTGCTGCCCCAGGACCCGTTCTGCTGCCCCAGGACCCGTTCTGCTGCCTCTGCTGCCCCAGGACCCATTCTGCTGCCCCAGGATCCGTTGTGCTGCCTCTGCTGCCTCAGGACCCATTCTGCTGTCTCTGCTGCCCCAGGATCCGTTCTGCTGCCCCAGGACCCATTCTGCTGCCCCAGGATCCGTTCTGCTGCCTCTGATGCCCCAAGACCTATTCTGCTGCCTCTGCTGCCCCAGGACCTGTTCTGCTGCATCTGCTGCCACAGGACCCGTTCTGCTGCCTCTGCTGCCTGATAGGTAAGGAGCTGAATGCGAGCCTGCAGTGACCATGGTCCCACAGTTTAGCGATGCCTTCCTGCAGGTTCGCCTCCAGGTGGCAAGAGATAGGTGGAAGATCCTCTTTCCCAGTGATGGGAGGTGAAGACCTGCCCACCTGACCAAATAAAGCTGGCTGGAGACAGTAGGTGAAGTCAGCAGCTGTGGGGTCACCCCCAGGACATGGATCCAGTGCAGGAAGTGGGTCAATGACCTGATCCAGGCTGCTCAGGTGAGAAGTCCAAACACTTTGGACCCTTTGGACATTGCATGTGGCAGTGTGAGAGGGAGTGTTTGGTGGAAAGGGAGTGACCACTCAGTCATGTGTATTGGGGAAGGGCAGCAGGACATGCTGCCTGAGGCTTGGCTGCATCTCGGTGAGAGGTGCACGTCAGTCATTGTATAAACTCACACAGTCCCTCGAGAGGGGGCCACATGCAGGAGGAATACGTGTGTCCCCATCATGGACTGCTGGACTATCACCATCAGAGATGTTGGGCTTGTCCCCGCTGGGAGACTAACTTTGTTCATCATAGTGGCTGCAGGAGAAGACAGCCCACAATCGGAAAGAGCGTGTCAAGACTGGCGGTGGAGTGCCTTATCTCCGTGTCCTCATCCCGATGGAGGAGGAGGCCATGGAACAGGCCGGGCAGAAAGGCAGCTGCTCCATAGCTGATGGAGAGACAGGGTCAGCTACCCAAGAGAGTGACTGAACATCTCCTGGGGCACAAGGGAGCATCCGCTGCAAAGGAACCACACTGCACATCTGTTCACCACTGCATCAATGGAGCTGCACAGTAGGGGTGGTTGGAATGTCGCGATGGGCAGACCCGAACCCTTCAATGTCACTGTTTTTTCATGCAGGCTGGGATGAACGACAAGCATGAAGAGCTGGAGAGACTGGGGGACAGCCGGACACCTCTGAGGAGGAGGTGGGAGCCTCAGAGGGTGCACCGTCACATCATTCCCCTGCACCCTCCTCCAGCACAGAAACCCTCACTCGGTGGGAATCCACTCGATGTTAGATTTGGTCACACAAGCTGGTGAGAACGTCACAGACAGGCCCGGGCAGCTGACGGAGGCTGTGACAGCCGAGGCCACTGGCAGTTGGGAGTCTGTGGGAGGCCAGGCCCATGCTGAGTCCCAGGCTGATGACGTGCCTCTGGTGTCACCAGCAACACGGGAAATGCTGCAGCTGCAGCAAGAGGTCAGGCAACATCTGGCAGAGTTGCCGGAGGTTATGTGTACCCAAGCTCGGATGATGGAGGAGTCCATCCAGGCCTTGCATGCTGTACTGTCTCCGATGGGGGTGTGTCTGGCTTCCTTCCTTGAGAGATTGGTGACTCTGATGGAGAGCCAGATCCAGCCGACCAATCAGTGGCTGCCGGAGATGTGCGCAGACCTGCACTCCATCACTTTGTCCATGAGCTCCATCCAGTGGTGACAAGGCGAGAGGGGGGACGAGGCACCTGAACTCTCCACCAGGTCCACGTCCCTCTCAGGTCAGCAGGGAGGGACAAGTGTGTCTTATAACTGGGGAGGAGCAGCTGGCTGCTACATCTGGGGTCTCCTCTCTGGGTGCTCCTGGTGTGGACAGTAGCTCTAAAGCCCCTCTGCCAGTGACACCAGTGATGCCAGTGCCTGCCTCCATCACCCTCGATGACAGAGGGGGGTCTCTGTACCTGTGCAGGAGGCCCTCAGTGTGCCGGGGCCCTCCAGGCCTCAGGCAGCAAGAGGACGGCCACCAATGTCATCCCAAGCAAGGTCAGCAGCTTGTCTCCATCTCAGCTGACAGAGCAGGGAGAGCACCACGTAGGAGCACACGGAAAAGAATTCAGAAGAGCACCTAGATTCACTTAGGGTTCATGGTGAATGTGCATTCCAGATGGATAGGATTGCGTTTGGTGTCACACGGAAGAAAGAAATGATGTTCTCTCACTATGTCTCCTTCCTATTGTTGATGCCCTTTGGGACTTCATTTAAACCCTTCCTCCCAAGGGGCTGGAAGTGAGGGACCAAGCCCTGAGTTCACAAAGCTTCGGCCTTGTCACTGTGCGATGTGTACCTGGACTCTGCAGTGCAGAAGGAAGGAGGCGACAACAGGGCTGCTTAAAGCTAAGACTTTATTGCTGTGGTTCCAGAAGGTGGTCAGGCTCAAAGGAAACTTGAATGTATAAGGGTGTCTCATGTCTCCCTTGTGTGTATCTCATGGCCCCTTTCCTGCTGTGAGTGAGGTTCTTCATCTGGCACTGCTTGGGCAGCATCCTCCTCCACATCCTCATCATCAGAGGAGACATCACACTCCACGATATCCTCACTAGTCAACACCTCGCCCCTCTGTAATGCCAGATTGTGCTGTGCACAGCAAACCACCACGATATGCGAGACCCTCGCCGGGACATACTGAAGGGCTCCACTGGATCGATCTAGGCACCTGAATCTCATCTTCAGGAGACCAATGGCCTCCTTGATGGTCGCTCGGGTTGACCCGCAGCAGGTGTTGTACCTCTCCTCTGCATCCGTGCGTGGGTTCCTCACAGACGTCAGTAGTCATGTCCTCAGTGGGTAGCCCTTGTCTCCAAGGATCCATCTCTGAAAGCGGATGGGGCCGCGGAAAGGTTCTGGCACCTGGGAGTACCTTGGTATGCAGGCGTTGTGGCTGCTTCCCGGGATTTGTGCACACACCTATGGGATCCATTTGCAGTGGTCGCAGACCAATTGCACACTGAGCAAGTGGAAGCCCTTCCTGTTGAAGGCTGCTGGCTGGTCTGCAGGAGCCTTGATGGTCACATGGGTGCAGTCAATGACACCCTACACCTGGTGGAATCCAGCGATGGCCCCAAATCCTATAGCTCTCTCAGCTTGACTGTTTGGATCAATGTGCACATAGTCACCGGCCCTCCTGAACAGGACATTGGTGATCTCGTTGATGCACTGATTCACTACAGACTTTAAGATTCCACACATATCTCCAGTGGATCCCCACAATGATCTGGTGGTGCAGAAGTTCAGTGGCACGGTGACCTTCAGTGACACTGGCATCAGGTGCCCACCAAGTCGCATGGGGCACAGCTGCATCATGGCAGAGAGATCAGTGACGACCTCCGTGGAGAGGTGCAGTCTGCGGAGACACTGTCACTCGGACATCTGCAGGTAGTTGAACCTCGGCTGACGTGTTCCTCTGCCTCCTTCTCCAGCCTCCTGTTCGAGGCTGGCCTTCATGTGGGCCCCCAAGCTGCTGTGGTGCCCCTGCTGGTGCCTGCGCCTCCCTCCCTTCCTCTCTACTCCTCCTCCTCCTCCTCAATGGGAGCCTCGAATGAGGCCCATGACAGGTTGCCCCTCCCTGAGTGCAAGGCCTTCACAGTAAACAACACCCAGCCACATTTACCTCATTTGTCATCCTCAATGAAGTGGCACTGCCCCAATGGCACCCTGGTGTTGTTCCCTCTGCAGAGCTGGCACATTGGCCCCCACTCCTGACAGTGTTTCCCGATGCCCTTTCCCCCTCCACCCTTGCTGCCAAGTGACGCTGCCTCACCCGATAGCTTCCCAGTGAAGACAACACTCAGCTCCCACCTCCCAGTCACCTCCTTTAACCAGGCGAGGCTCTGAAGCCCCGTGGTTCCCGTGTTCTATTCGTTCAATTGGATCCAGTGAATAAAATTGCTGACAATTGGATTCATAAATACTTTAAATGCCTTCTTGCCGTGTGGATGTGCGAAGTCTGCCCTCCATGTCAGCCGCCGACAGAAAAATCCGGTCCAACGTCTTCCATCCCTATTTTATACACCCCCACCCCCCTCCCCCTCCCCGGCCTCCATTCCCGTCTCCAACGGTCCCTTAAAATTCTGGCCCATGTCTCTAAGACTAATGGGAGTGAAACCACATCTGCTCCTTAGACTGAACAGGGAGAGCTGCTCTCTCTGTGTTTAAAGTGAATGAATCTGCTCTTTACCTTGTCTTACTGGAACGTTCACTGTCTGGAAATGTCTGTTTGAAAATGTTTTCCTGTTATATTAATGGAGCAGAGGAGCAGATGTGAGGTACTGTTGAACAAAGAGGTTTGGAAGTGGGTGAAGGGGTGGAGTGACGGTGTGAGTGAGAGGTGCAGTGAGTTGGCCATTCTCAATAGAGTGTCAGGAATGAAGGTTAGAGGAACAGACCAGGCAGGAAACACAGAAAGAGCGAGGAGAAGCTGGTGTGAAAAACAGAGATTAAACAACGGGCGTGTTCATTTGGTTTGGGTCTGGTGTTTAGAATACCCGGAATCTGGGTTCACTTCCCTTCCAACTCAGCGAATTGTATCAACATTATGTTCATAAAACCATAGAATGATACCCAAAGAAGGAGACCATTTGGTCCATTGTGTCAGTGCTGTCTCCTGTAATCTGTACATTTTTCCTTCCAGTATTTATCCCAATTGCTTTTCAAAGTTACGACTGAAGCTGCTTTCAAGTCCTGATCAGACAGTGCATTCCAGATCACAACACATCACTGTATGAAAAATCATACCTCATTTCGCCTCTGGTTCTTTTCTCAATCACCTGATAAATACATCCTCTGGTTACTGACCTTTTTGCCACTGGAAACAATTTCTCCTTATTTAACTTATTAAAAACCTTCTTGATGATGTCACATACTAGACTGCCAGTAAAACTGAAGCCCATGGAATGAAAGGGACAATGACAGCATGCATATGAAGTTTGCAGACTGATAGGAACATAGGAGCAGGAGTAGGCCATTCAGCCCGTCGAGCCCACCCTGCCATTCAATATGATGATGACTGATCGTCCACTTCAATGCCTTTTTCCCACACTATCTCCATATCCCCTATGTCATTTGTATTTAGAAATCTGTCAATCTCTGCTTTAAACATACTCAATGACTGAGCTTCCACAGCCCTCTGAGGTAGAGAATTCCAAAGATTCACAACCCACTGAGTAAAGAAATTTCTCCTCATCTCTGTCCTAAGTGGCTTTCCCCTTACGTTGAAATTGTGTCCCCTGGTTCTAGACTCCTCAACCGGGGGAAACATCTTAGCTTCATCTACCTGTCTATCCCTTTAAATATTTTGTAAGTTTCAATGAGATCACCTCTCATTCTTCAAAGCTCTAGAGAATACAGGCCCAGTTTCTCCAATCTCTCTTCATTTGACAGTCCCGCCATCCCGGGAACAAGTCTGGTGAACCTTCGTTGCACTCCCTCTATGGCAATGATATCCTTCCTAAGGTAAGGGGAACAAAACTTCACACAGTATTCCAAAGTGCAGACCAACCAAGGTTATATACAATTGAAGCAAGGCTTCACTACTCCTGTACTCAAATCCTCTTGCGACAGAGGCTAACATATCATTAGCCTTCCTAATTGCTTGCTGCACCTGCATGTTCGCTTTCAGTCACTTATTGACAAGGACACCCAGGCCCCTTTGTACATTCACACTCTTACCATTTAACAAATAATCTGCACATCTGTTTCTCCTACCAAAGTGGATAACCTCACATTTTTACACATTATATTTCATGTGCCACTTTCTTGTCCACTCACTAAGTCTGTCCAAATTCACTTGAAGCCGCTTTGCAACTTCCTCACAACACACATTCCCACCTAGTTTTGTGTCATCTGCAAACTTGGAAATACTACATTTGGTCCCCGCATCCAAATCATGTGAACAGCTGGGTCACAGTGTGGTGGTGAACAGTTGTATTTCTGTCTGGAGGAAGGTTTACAGTGGGTTCCCCATGGTTCCTCATAACTTCAGTTATGTGCAGAGACTGGAAAAGCTGGGGTTGTTCTCCTTGGAGCAGAGCAAGTTCAGAACAACCTTGACAGAGTTAGAATCAAGGAATCAAATGGTTACAGTACAGAATGAGACCATTCAGTCCATCATGTCCTTGACAGCTCTTTGCAAGAGCAGATCAGCTAATTCCACTCCTCTGCCCTTTCATTGTAGCCCTGCAAATTTTCTCTATTCAGGTGTTTATCCAATTCCCTTTTGAAAGCCACGATTGAATCTGCCTCCAGCACACTCTCAGGCAGTGTATTCCAGATCCGAACCACTCACTCTGTCCCACACCCCTGGTACCATTGCAGAAAATCTTTTCTGTTCATTTCATCCCTCATAAATAATTGAAATGAAATGTTTATTAGGAAATGCACAACATAAAACGGAGAGAGAAATAAATGCTGAGCAAAATAGAAGTCAATGTTTGGAAGGTAAAAAGAGCAAAAGATGTAACTTTTATTCTGGATGAGTGAGAGGAATATTTCACACTTTGGGGCTTTTGTAAGAGGATTTACTGATAAACCTGGGATTTGAGAGGAAGCTGGTTCATGGTTTACAGAACAAATTCAGCCCCTGGGGTGGAGCCAACAGCTGCACCGTCCAATAACAGACAGGACGGGGACACTGTCTCAGGCCTGGTGAGCTCAGTCGATGAAAGCATGAAACTCTGAATCTCAAGTTTTTGAGTTTGAGCCCACGGTGGGTGTTTTCTATTTCCTTTTTAGGCTGATTTTACAGGCGTTATCCAGCTCTGAATTCCTCGGCAGAGAGTTCAAGGAGTGTTTGAAATGAGATTCAACAGCAGGATGAGAAAGTCTCTCCTTGATTCAGGACTCTGACCTCTCTGTAGCATCTCGCTGCTGAAGATTGAACTTTTTCTCATTTCATTCTCAGCTCATGGTCAGTGTGGATCACTGGGACTTCTGGCTGTCTCCCACTTCACAATCCATCAGTGCTGAGAAATCAATAGGGAATATTACTCACATGTTGTAATGTTTTATAAATACTTGAATGTATTTCACACTGTGTCCAACAATGTGAATCTCCCCTGGTATATCAGCTCACCAACACTTCAACAGAACATTCACATAATGTGAGCTCTGAGATCTGTTCAGATCCCATTCCCAAGACCTGGAAAGTGGGATTGGGCTGGATCGCTCTTTTTCAGCTGGCACAGACACGATTGCTAAATGGTCTCATTCTGTGCCATAAATGTTCTCCATTTTCTATGTTCTATGAAGTGAGGTGTGAGTGGGAGGGGCAATTCCACCAGGGTTATATTTTCTCCCAAAACAATGACACAAGGGCTACTTCACTTTTTTATTCATTCATTCATGCGATGTGGGCGTTGCTGGCCAGGCCAGCATTTACTGCCCATCCCTAATTGCCCATGAGAAGGTGGTGGTGAACTGCCTTCTTGAACCGCTGCAGTCCATGTGGGGTAGGTGCACCCACAGTGTTGTGAGAAAGGGAGTTCTAGGAGTTTGACCCAGCGACAGTGAAGGAACGGCGATATAGTTCCAAGTCAGGATGGTGTGTGGCTTGGAGGGGAACTTGCAGGTGGTGGTATCCCCTGCATTTGCTGCCCTTGCCCTTCTCGGTGGTAAAGGTCGCTGGGTTTGGAAGGTGCTGTCTAAGGAGTCTTGGTGCATTGCTGCAGTGCATCTTGTAGACGGTGCACACTGCTGCCACTGTGTGCCAATGGTGGAGGGAGAGAATGTTTGTAGATGGGGTGCCAATCAAGTGGTCTGCTTTGTCCTGGACGGTGTTGAGATTCTTGAGTTGGAATTGCACCCATCCAGGCAAGTGGAGAGTATTCCATCAGACTCTTGACTTGTGAATTGCAGATGGTGGACAGGCTTTGGGGAGTCAGGAGTCATGGATGAGTGAGAGGAATATATCACACTTTGGGGCTTTTGTAAGAGGATTTATTGATACACCTGGGATTTGAGAGGAAGCTGCTTCATGGTTTACAGAACAAATTCAGCCCCTGGGGTGGAGCCAACAGCTGCACTGTAATTACTCATCTCAGGATTCCAAGCCTCTGACCTGCTCTTCTAGTCACGTTATTTGTATGGCTACCCATGGTAACCTCCATGATGTTGATGGTGGGGGATTCAGTGATTGTAATGGTATTGAATGTCAAGGGGAGATAGTTAGATTCTCTCTTGTTGGAGATGGTCATTGCCTGGCACTTGTGTGGTGCGAATGTTACTTGCCACTTATCATCCCAAGCCTGTGAGACTGAAATAGCTCAGTTGGGAGTGTGTTAGACTGAAGATCCCTGGTTCAATCTGGGGTTTTGGCAGTTCTCCTTTATTCTGCATCGCCCTTTGGTTTTGACTCTTGAGCTGCACAATTTACACTGAAATTATTTACCCAACTCTGAAGGTTGGATTGGAATACAGAGATATCAAGGATGGGAAATATTTACATTGTCTGCTTTAGCTTATTCTCTATCTCCTTGTGTCCTTTTCCCCAGTTTTTGAATCTTTCGGGGCCGGGTGAACATTTGATTTGCTGCATATGTCCCAAACTGAAGCCTTTTCCACATCTCTGGGCGGTCAGACTTGCTCTGTCTGTTTTTGCTGCTCGTGACCATTAACGAGAACAGGCCACGAGTTCAACGTTTATCAGCAAACGGAAGATAATTGGAAAGAATTCTGTGTTACTCCAGACCAGTGACAAAGATGCAATGGATGTTATTCAAAATAAATTCCCTTTGACATTTGATGTAAACTTGTTTGCATCTAAAAGTTGGATTTTAAGTGTTACAAAAATGTGTCAAATTAATGACTGACCATGTGACAGCACACATGGGGATCAAATCCACAGCCTTGTTGTTCTCAACACTGCGTCCTCACCAACTGAACTAAGCGGCCTATAGACAGAGCCAGGTATGGGTTTGAGCCGCACGCTGTGCGGTTTGTGTTTTATTTCTCACACTGGGTGACAGAGCGATTGCACAAACAATGGACACATCACAACCCTGAAACATTGTTCTGATATAAAACAGTGTGAAATAAGAACTGAGCATGGAAATGGAACGGAACCAGAAATCAGGACTTTAATCTATTAAAGTTGATCTTGAAATTCTACCATGCACGAACATTCCAAGAGAACGAACTCTCTTCTGATTTCAAATCCAGGAACTTGAACTGCTGTAAAATATAACTGAGCCTGACGTGATTTGAACACACAATCTTCGGATCTGTAGTCAGACGCGCTACCGTTGCGCCACAACCTCACAGATAAAGCAAAATCTTCCATTCCTGGCAGATTTACTTCTTGTTTAGATTCAGTGATTGAAATTAATTCAATCCTCATCTGACCTCCGCTCTGGAAAGGCCTGCCACCCGACCTGAACCCAACGGGACCCGACGACCTGTGTCGGGTCCGGGTCGTGTTGGGTCGCTCTTCCGGGTCTGGCTTTCGGGCTCGGGTCAGGTCGGGCCAGGTTCGGGTCGGGCTGGGTCCAGGTCGGGCTGAGTCCGTGTCGGACACACACAGTAAGTATTACATTTAATTCTGCTGGGAAGTTGAGTTTAATAAGTGTCAAAAGTTGAAAAGCCAACCTAAGCTGGGAGTCCGGGTCATCAAGGAGGGAAAATCTGAGTCTGCTCAGTGAGCAATTGAGCATCTCTATGACGTCATTGCGCTCATGCTGCAGCTTCCTGTCGATTCGGAATCGGGAGGTAGATAAAGTGAACATTCCGGTGGTCGGGTAAGGGTCGGTTCGGGCGCGGGAATAAATGGAGATACTCGGGCCGGCTCGGGCTCGGGTCCAATGTAGTTCTGTCAGGTTCGTGTCGGGTTTTTTTTCCTGACCTGAGCAGGCCTTTGCCGCTCTGTCAGTTCAGTGCCTTATTTAAACTATTACTTGGAGTTCTGTTTTACAGGGTCTCGGCTGTTTAAGTGTTTCCCAGACCCACTAGTCTGATTAATCAGACATTTTGCTGCTAACTGCTGCTGCTACAATTTAAATGTAAAAAAGAATTTCCAGTGACCTGCAACCAATGGACAAATACATTTCAGAAAGATAAAACTCATTCACCAATCCACAAATGTGTCTTTCTGCTTATATTTATAAACAACTCCTTCTCTCCACTATGAGAACTATACAATCACTACAGTTATTTGAAAGTTAGTATAAGATGTTCCAGTTCATCAATTTTAAAACTGCAGCAGGTATTTTCCAGAAAACTTCTCTGTTGGAACCTCAGTCCCATTTAGATTGAAAGTGGACAATTAATGTATTCACTTGTTCATTGTGGACAGGTGTCTGACTTAGAATAAATCTCATTAACTTTCAATGAGGTGGCAGTATTTCTGTGCTCCCATTTTACACAGTCTGTCCTGTTCATGCACCATGTTTTTATTCTCCTCTCCCATTCTCCACAGGATACAGATTGCAAGCATCATCAATCGAGCTGTTGAAAAGCATTGGAAGAATCTGGTCACACAGGTATTGAAACATTCATTATCTTCCATTTTACAAGTTGGTTGCTTTAAACACAGTACGATGTGCAATCATCTTGAAAAGGGATTCTCTTCAATATCCAATACAAATTGAATTACAAACCTGACAGACAAACACAGGAGAACAAGTGACTAGTGAACACAAACCTCGTGGTGCTCATTTCAGATTTATTGCAGTCATCCGACAAAACAAGTGAAAGAATATTCTAATGAAATGATTTGGAAAGTAGGCGTGACTTTTGTTGGTGCCTTTCTTTGCTCTGTTGGTGAAACTTTCTTGCACCTGACTCCTGTTCATGTCTCTGTTTCCTCTATTGAATGAGGAAGGAGGCATTTGATCAGAAATCAACTGGATTGTGTACCTTTGAGAGGGGATTTCTGCATCATCAGGGCTGGAAACAGGAGTGAGTGAAAGACAATGTGTGGAGTTTGATTTTGTACAGAGGGAGAGCAAATCTAACAGGACTGTGAGATATTGGCCTGGATTTTACAGCCCCAATAGCGGTGAACTCTGAGACTTTCACTGCTATTGAGGGTCTGAACAGCACTGCAACTGCCAGTACATGCACACACTAACACCAGCATCTGGAAGTTGTGGTGATGAGAAATGTGCTTAGAAGGAACCTCTGATCATAATCGCACCAGCCCACTCCTTAAAGTGACAGGGACCTGTTGTTCAGCAATTTGGGCTCATTGCCCACAATGTACCCTGATTTTTACCTGGGTTGGATTAAAGCCGGTACCAACAGGCTCAGGGCTGCTCGGGAAAGACTTTTCTGTTGACACAACAGCTCCACTATTCCAGGAAGACACCGGCAGCAGCAGTGGTCAACTTTCAGAGGGAGTTCAGAGCTTTTAAATGTTGTATTTTATTTCTTAATTGTATGTAACTTTTTAGCATAGCCTGATCAGAGTTCTTAAATTTACATCTGACTTTTTATTAACAAGATTGAAGTGCTTTTAAAAGATCTCTAAATGTAAATGACTTTTTATCAAGATTTACTTGGCTTCTTTGTAAAGACTCTTGAGCAAGATTGAAGTGACTTTTAAAAACTACATCTTATCCTTTAAAATCCTGCTTCCATGTAGATGACATTGGAAGATGACTTCAGAATAGCTTAGACTATCTTTCTAACAGGTACTGCAACAGCTTAAGACCGACTTTTCTGCAAAAGCTGGTGAATTACCTTCCGGGAGCGGAGAGGAGCGGAGCGGAGCAGACCTATATGGACCGATATGAGGAGAACGTTGAGAGCGGAGCCTATAAATCCAATCCGAGGATCGAGGCCCAGTCTCTTACCTTCCAGGAGTGGAGTGGAGATCTTCCAGTGTGCTGGAGTTTTGAAAAAAAAGAAGCCAACTGTGATGTCAGAGGAGAGCTGCAAGGTGATTGGTTGGTGAGTCACTGCTGTTAGTGTATTTAAATATCTTAAAGAAAAGGGCAAAGTTTTTTTTACTTGAAAAAAAACCTCTGCTGATAAGATGAGTACTACTAAAGTGTATTTTTTATTCAGTGTAGCTTATGAAGGACTTTAGATTGTAGTGGGTAGAACAATGCCCCTCGTGTCATTAGTATTTTTTAATTAAGGGAGTAACTAATTAATCTAAGGGTAAGTCATGGCAGGAGAGCTCAGCCCCGTGATATGCTCCTCCTGCGCTATGTGGGGATTCAGGAACCCTCCCAGTCTCCATGACGACCATGTGTACAGGGAGTGTATCCAGCTGCAGCTACTGGCTGCTCGCATTATGGAGCTGGACCTGCGGGTGGTTTCACTGTGGAGCGTCCACGAAGCTGAGGGCGTCATGGATAGCATGTTTCGTGAGGTGGTCGCACCGCAGGTAATGGATGCACAGGCAGAAAAGGGATGGGTGACCACCAGATGGAATAGTAGGAGCAGGCAGGTAGTGCAGGAGTCCCCTGTGGCCATCCCCCTCTCAAACAGATACAGCGCTTTGGTCACTGTTGGGGGGAAGACCTCCCAGGGGAAAAGAGCAACAGCGCGGTCCGTGGCACCACGGAGGGCTCTGCTGCACAGCAGGGGAGGAAAAGGGGTGGAAGAGCTATTGTGATAGGGGATTCTATCATAAGGGGTGCAGATAGGCGTTTCTGTGGCCGCAAACGAGACTCCAGGATGGTATGTTACCTCCCTAATACTAGGGTCAAGGATGTTTCGGAGCAGCTGCCGGAAATTCTGAAAGGGGAGGGTGTGCAGCCAGAGATCGTGGTCCATATTGGTACGAACGACATAGGCAGGAAGAGGGATGAGGTTCTGCAAAGTGAATATAGGGAGTTAGGCAGAAGGTTAAAGAGCAGGACCTCGAGGGTTGTAATCTCAGGATTACTCCCTGTGACACGTGCTAGTGCGGGTAGGAATAGGAGGATTAGGCAAATGAATGCATTGCTGAAGACTGGCGAAGGCGGGAGGGCTTCAGGTACTTGGACATTGGGATCTCTTCTGGTGCAGAGGTGACCTGTACAAGAGGGACGGGTTGCATCTGAACTGGAAGGGGACCAATATCCTTGCAGAGAGATTTTATAGTAATACAGTGGGGGGTTTAAACTAGTCTTGCAGCGGGGGTGGGACCCAAAGTAGTAGTCTCTCCGATGAGATAGTTGAGGCAAATGGAGAGGTTAAAGCAAGCAAGTCCAGTAGGCAGGCCAGGCAGGGGCAGGACAGGGAGCGTGGAAGGTCTGGTGGGCTAAACTGCATTTACTTTAATGCAAGTATCCTTACAGGTAAGGCAGATGAACTCAGAGCATGGATCGGTACATGGGATTGTGGTATTGTAGCTATTACGGAAATGTGGTTGAGGGATGGGCAGGACTGGCAGCTCAATGTTCCGCGGTACCGATCCTTCCGGCGTGACAGAGGTGGAGGTAAGAGAGGAGGGGGAGTTGCACTATTGATTAGGGAGGACATCACGGCAGTACTTAGAGAGGATATCCCGGGGTGAATGTCCAGTGAGGCCATACTGGTAGAACTTAGAAATAATAAAAGGGTGATCCCTTTGATGGGATTATACTATAGGCCCCCCAATAGTCAGAGGGAAGTGGAGGAACATATATGTAGGGAAATCACAGATAGTTATAGGAATTATAGGGTTGTAATAGTAGGTGATTTTAACTTCCCTAATATTGACTGGGACTGCCTCAGTGCTAAGGGATCAGATGGGGAAGAATTTGTTAAGTGAGTCCAGGATAGTTTTCTGAAGCAGTATGTGGATGGCTCGACTAGAGAAGGGGCTACACTCGATCTCCTCTTAGGAAATGAGAATGGGCAGGTGGTTGATATGGCAGTGGGGGAGCACTTTGGGACCAGTGACCATAACTCTATTAGCTTCAAGATAGTTATGAAAAAGAATAGGACTGGTCCTCAGGTTGAAGTCCTAAATTGGGGGAAGGCTAATTTCCATGGCATCAGACAGGAACTCTCAAAAGTTGAATGGGAGAGGCTGTTTACAGGTAAAGGGACGTCTGGCAAGTGGGAGGCTTTTAAAAGTGAGATAGGAAGAGTTCAGGGCCAGCATGTTCCTGTTAGATGGAAGGGCAAGGCTGGCAAGTTTAGGGAACCTTGGTTGACGAGGGATATTGAGGGTCTGGTCAGGATAAAGAAGGAGGCATACGTCAGGTATAGGCAGCTGGGATCGAGCGAGTCCCTCGAGAAGTATAGGGGATATAGGAGTATACTTAAGAAGGAAATTAGGAGGGCGAAAAGGGGCCATGAGATTTCCCTGGCAGATAAGATAAAGGAGAATCCTAAAAGATTCTATAAGTGTATTAAGAGTAAAAGGGTAGCTAGGGAGAGAGTAGGTCCCCTTAAGGATCAGTGTGGCAATCTATGTGTGAAGCCACGCGAAATGGGCGAGGTCTTAAATGAATATTTCTCGTCTGTATTTACCGTGGAGAAGGTCATGGAAGCTAGTGAGTTCAAGGGAGGGAACAGCGATATCCTGCAGCATATCAACATTACAAAGGAGGAGGTGTTGGAGGATTTGAAGCGCATTAAGGTGGATAAATCCCCAGGGCCTGATCAGATGTATCCTAGGATGCTATGGGAAGCAAGGGAGGAGATTGCTGGGGCGCTGGCAGAGATTTTTGTATCATCGTTAGCCACGGGTGAGGTACCGGAAGACTGGAGGATAGCTAATTTGTTAATTAATAAATTAAATAACAAATCATGTCGCCTCTTTCTCTTCTAAACTCTGGCGGAGACAAGCCTAGCTTGTCCAATATTTCCTCGTAAGACAGCCCACCCATTCCATGTATTAGTCTCGTAAACTTTCTCTGTACTACCTCCAATGCATTTACATCCTTCCATAAATAAGGAGACCAGTACAGTACTCAGTACTGCAGAAGAGGTCTCACCAATGTCCTGTATAGCTGAAGCATAACCTCCCTACTATTGTATTCAATTCCCATGGTGATAAATGATAACATTCTATTAGCTTTCCTAATTACATGCTGGACCTGCATACTAACCTTTTGCAATTCATGCCCTCGGACACCCAGATCCCTCTGCATCTCAGAGCTCTGCAATCTCTCACCATTTAGATAATATGCTTTTTTATTCTTCCTGCCATAGTGGACAATTTCCGACTTTCCCACATTATACTCCATTTGCCAGGTCTTTGCCCAATCACTTAACCTATCTATATCCCTTTGTAGCCCCCTTCTGTCCTCTTCACAACCTACTTTCCTACCTATCTTTGTGATCAGCAAATTTAGCAACAATACCTTCGGTCCCTTCATCTAAGTCATTTATATAAATTGTAAAAAGTTGAGGCCCCAGCACAGATCCCTGTGGCACACCACTCGTTACTTCTTGCCAACCAGAAAATGACCCATTTATGCTGACTCTCTGTTTCCTGTCAGCTAGCCAATCTTCTATCGATGCCAAATTGTTACCCCCGACACCATGAGCTTTTATTTTCTGCAATAACCTTTGATATGGCACCTTATCCTTCTGGAAATCGAAATACAATACATCCACTGGTTCCCCTTTATCCACAGCACATGTAACTCCCTCAAAGAACTCCAATAAATTGGTTAAACATGATTTCCCTTTCAAAAATCCATGTTGACTCTGCCTGATTACCTTAATTTTTTTCTAAATGCCCTGCTATAACATCCTCTGTCATAGCTCCAAACATTTTCCCTCAGACAAATGTTAAGCTAACTGGCCTGTCGTTTCCTGCTTTCTGTCTCCCTCCCTTTTTGAATAAATGAGTTACATTCACTCTTTTCCAATCTAACGGAACCTTCTCGAATCTAGGGAATTTTGGAATATTAAAACCAGCGCATCAACTATCTCACTAGCCAATTCAGGACCTGGCGACTTGTCAACCCGCAGCTCCAACAATTTGTTTAGTACCACTTCCCTGATGATTGTAATTTTCTTGAGTTCCTCCATCCCTTCAATTTCCTGATATACGGCTAATACTGGGATGTTATTTGTATACTCAATAGTGAAGACCGATGCAAAGTATCTGTTCAATTCATCTGCCATCTCTAAATTATCCATTATTAATTCCCCAGACACACTTTCTATTGGACCAACAGTCGCTTTGTTAACTCTTTTCTTTTTAAAATATCTATCGAAACTCTTACTAGTTGTCTTGAAATTTCTTGCGAGCTTTCTCTCATACTCTAATTTTACCTTCCTTCTCAATCTTTTAGTCATTCTTTGCTGTTTTTTTATATTCTGTCCAATCTTCTGACCTGCCTCCCACCTTTGCACAATTATAGGCTTTTTCTTTAAGTTTGATAGTATCTTTAACTGTTTTCGTGAACCATGGATGGTGAGTCCCACCTTTGGAACTTTTCTTTCTCGTTGAAATGTATCTATTCTGTGTATTCTGAAATATCCCCTTAAATGTCTGCCACTGCATCTCTATTGACTTATCCCTTAACCTAATTTGCCAGTTCACTTTAGCTAGCTCTGCTTTCATGACCTTATAATTGCCCTTATTTAAATTTAAAATACTAGTCTGGGACCCACTCTCCTCTCCCTCAAACTGAATGTAAAATTCAATCATATTATAATCGCTGCTACCTAGGGGCACCTTAACTATGAGGTCATTAATTAATCCTATCTCGTTGCACAATGCCAGGTCTAGTATAGCCTGCTCTCTGGTTGGCTCCAGAATGTATTGTTCCAAGAAATTATCCCCAAAATATTCTATGTATTCCTCATCTAGGCTACCTCTGCCCATCTGAATTTTCCAATCTATATGTAGATTAAAATCCCCCATAATTATCACAGTACCTTTCTGACAAGCTGCCATTATTTCTTCTTTTATATCCCATCCGACAGTGTGGTTAATGTTAGGTGGCCTGTACACCACTCCCACAAGTGACTTCTTGCCTTTATGATTTCTCATTTGTACTCAAACTGCTTCTGCATCCTGATCTCCAGAACTCAGGTCATCCCTCTCTATTACGCTAATACCATCATTAATTAACAGAGCTACCCCGCCACCTTTTCCTATCTTCCTGTCCTTCCAAAATGCCATGTCACCTCCTATATTCACATCCCAATCTATGTCGCCATGCATCCATGTCTCTGTAATGACTATCAGATCGTACTTATTTATTCTATTTGTGCTCCCAGTTCATCTGTTTTGTTTCAAATGCTCCATGCATTCAGATACAGAGCATTTAGTTTTGTCCTTTTATTATTTTTGTCACCTCTAGCCTTATCTGTCGATTTACTCTTAGATTTGTACATTCTGTCCCTTCCTGTCACAGTCTGTTTATCATTTCCCATATTTATACCTTTCTCTTTGCCTTGTCTCTCCTCCTTGATTCACCATATCTTCCCAAATTTGATCCCTTGCCCCCACTATTCGGTTTAAAACCGTCTCTACTTCCCTCGTTATGTGGCTCGCTGGAACACCGGCACCAGCACGGTTCAGGTGCAGACCGTCCCAACGGTACAGCCACCTCTTTCCACAGTACTGGTGCCAATGCACCATGAACCAGAACCCACTACTACCACACCAGTCTTTCAGCCGCACATTACTTTCTCTAATCTTATTTGTCCTATGCCAATTTGCACATGGCTCAGGTAATAATCCAGGGATGATTAACTTTGAGGTTCTGCTTCTTAATTTGGTGCCTAGTTCCTCATACTGACTTTGCAGAACCTCTATCCTTGTCCTGCCTATGTCGCTGGTACCGACATGGACCACGACGACTGGATCCTCCCCCTCCCATTGTATGTTTCGCTCCAGCCCTGAGCAGATGTCCTGAATCCTGGCACCGGCAGGCAACACAGCCGTCTGGACTCTTGCTTTTGCTGCAGAGAACAGAGTCAATCCACCTTACTATACTGTCCCCTGCTACCACTACATTCCCTTTTTCTCCCTCTTTGAGCCGCAAACATTTACTGCAGACGTGTTTGCCCTGGATCACACTGGCATCCAGGAACTCCCACATGCTGCAGCTGTGACACATCACCTGTCCTGTCATCCTTAACGTGTTTCAATTAACTACTTAAATATTTTATTCAATTATTCATTTTATTGCATATTTTATTAAACTTACCACTAGTTTGTTTACTATTTTAAACGTTAGGACTAAAATGGATCTTAATCACTTACCAGATGCGCATCAAGCAGGTCGGTTCTTCCAAACCAATCAACTACCTGCTTGCCTGTGATGTCACAGCTTACCAGATCCTCACCAAACAGCTCCTTCCACTGCACCGAAGAAAGAACCAAATCCTGTCTCCTCACCCCAGCGGGTCTCTGTTTCCCTGCTCTCACTCTCCATTGTGACGTCACTCCTCGATTTTTTTTTCCCCTGCTCTGCTCCTCTCTCTCTCGCTCTGTCTCCGAGTCTGTGCTTTTGGCGCATTTCTTCATTTGTTGTTCCGTTGTGCTCCTCTGTTTCTGGTCCAAAATCTGACTCTGGTGGGACTTGAACCCACAACCTTTGAATATCATCTTAATCATTATTTAGAAGTCCAACACGCTATCCATTGCGCCACAGAGCCTCACACATTTTTATCGACATCACTAAGGCCTTTGATCTTGTCAGCAGAGACGGCCTCTTCAAACTGCAATGGAACATAGGCTGCCCTCCTGACCTCTTGGGCATCATCTCTTCTTTCCACGAGAACATGCACAGTTCCATCAGTTACAATGGAGCAACATCAGACGCTTTCAAGATCAGCAGTGGGGTAAAGCAGGGCTGCGCGCTGGCGCCAACTCTCTTAGGAACAGAGGAACATCGGAGTAAGCTATTCAGAACGTTGAGCCTGCTCTGTCATTCAATTCGATCATGGCTGATCACCTACCTCAAAGCCCCTTTCCCATGCTATCCCCATATCCCTTGATGTCATGAGTATCAAGATTTCTATCAATTTCTGTCTTGAACATGCTCAATGATTGAACTGCCACAGCCCTCTGGGGCACAGTATTCCAATGATTCACCACCGTCTGAGTGAAGAAATTCCACCCATCTCAGTTTTAAATGGCCTACTCCTTATTCTGAGACGATGTCCTTTGGTTTTAGACTCACCAACCAGGGCAAACATCCTGTCTACATCCACACTGTCACGCCCTGTAAGAATTTTGTCAGTTTCAATCAGATCACCTCTCATTCTTCGAAACTTTAAGGAATACAGGCCCAGTTTCCTCATCAGACAATCCCACCATCCCAGGGATTAGTCTGGTGACATAAAAACAAGAAAGGCTGGAACCACTCAGCAGGTCTGGCAGCATCTGTGAAAAGAGAAGCAGAGTTAACGTTTCAGGTCAGTGACCCATCTTCGGAACTGACATATATTAGAAAAGTCACAGGTTATAAGCAAGTGGGGTGGGGGTGGGGCAAGAGATAACAAAGGAGAAGGTGTAGATTGGACAAGGCCACATAGCTGACCAAAAGGTCATGCAGCAAAGGCAAACAATATGTTAATGGTGTGTTGAAAGACAAAGCATTAGTACAGATTAGGTGTACATGGACTGAATATTGAACAGCAGGAAGTACAAACCTGAAAAAAACAGTAGGTAAGCAAACTGAACAAACTGAGATGAAATGAAATAAATGCAAAAAAAGAGATTAGTCTGTTGACCCTCTGTTTCACCCCCTCTATGGCAAGTGTATCCTTCATAAGATGAGGAGACTAAACTGTACACAATACTCCAGTGCGGATTCACCAAGGCTCTAGACAATTGCAGCAAGACATATTTACTCCTGTACTCATGACCCCTCGTGTGGGTACAGCATACCATTTGCCTTCCTAATTGATTGCTGCACCTGCACAAGAGCTTTTAGTGTCTCAGGAACAAGGACACCCAGGTCCCTTTGGACATCGACACTTCCCAACCTCTCACCATTTAAGAAATACTCTGTCTTTCTGTTTATTCTACCAAAGTGAATAACTTCACACTTATTCACATTATATTCCATGTTCTTGCCCATTCACTTAGCCTCTCCAGGTCCCCTGGAAGCCTCTCTGCATCCTCCTCACAACTCACATTTCACCGAGCTTTGTGTCATCTGCAAACTTGGAAATATTACATTTAATCCCCACATCCAAATCATTTATATAGGTTGTTAACAGCTGTGGCTCCAACACTGATCCTTGCAGTACCCCAATAGTAACAGCCTGCCATCCTGAGAAGGACCCGTTATTCCTGCTCTCTGTTTTCGGTCTGTTAACCAATTCTCAATCCATATCAGTATATTATCCCCAAGCCTATGTGCTCTAATTTTGTTTACTCACCTCCTGTGTGGGACCTTACCAAAGGAAAATGCAAATACCACACATCCACTGGTTCTCCTTTATCTGTTCTATAGGTAACATCCTCAAAAATCTCAACAGGTTTTTCAAACCTGTTTTCCTTTTCATAAATCTATGTTGACTCTGCCCAATCATGTCATCATTTTCGAACTGTCTAGTTATCACATCCTTTATAATTGGCATATTCTTCTCCATGCTGCTATTGCACACTTTCAATTACTCAGATACAGGTGTTCACCTGCACATCAGAGCTGACGACAAGCTGTTCAACTTGGCAAGACTGTGCGCCAAGACCAAAGTGGGTAAGTTCCTAGTCTGTGAGTTGCTATTTGCTGATGATGCTGTGCTGACATCCCATAATGAAGTTCATTCACAGCAGCTTGTAGATCGGTTCTCCCTGGCCTGCAAACAGTTTGGACTGACAATCAGCATCAGGAAGATGAATGTTACGGGCCAGGACGTAGAGACTCCACTTTCCATCAACATCGACAACCTCACTTTGGAGGTTGTCAACAGCTTCACATACCTTCAATCAACAATCACCAGCAATCTGGCCCTTGATGCTGAAATCAGCACCAGGATTGCCAATGCTGCAGCTGTCATGTCAAAGTTGAGAAGACAAGTGTGAACCGACAGCAAACTGACCGAAAATACAAAGCTCCACGTGTACCAGGCTTGTGTTCTCAGCACCCTCCTTTATAGTAGAGAAGCATCAACAACTTATAAAAGCCAAAAAAAGCGGCTGAACAGCTTCCACCTCCACTGCCTCAGATGGAGACTGGGCATCTCCTGGCAGGACAGAGTGCCGAATGCGGAAGTACACCAGCGTGCAGGGATCCGCAGCATGTTTGCCCTCTTGAGTCAGCGGTGACTCTGTTGACTGGGCCAAATGGATGACGGTCACATTGCCAAATACATGCTCTATGGTGAGCTTGCTATCAGCATGAGATCAACAGGTCAGGGAAAAAAATCAAGTCCTTTGGAGAGGTTTGAGTTAATTCAGGAGAGTGGGCATGGATTTATCAATGGGAGTTCATGCTTGACGAATCTAACTGCATTTGTTGATAAACGATCTGAGAATACTGATGAAGGGAATGCAGTGGATGTTATTTATATGGATATTACGAAAGCATTTTATAAAGTACCACATAAAAGGGTGGTTAACAAAATTGGGGTTCATGGATTAGGAGGGTCAGTGTCCATTTGGATAGTAAATTGTTTTAAAGACTGAAAACAGCGAGTCATATTAAATGGTTCTTGGTCAGACCGGAGGATAGTGGACAGTGGTGTTCCCCAAGGGTCAGTGCCAGAACCACTGCTTTTTTTGCTAAAAGTAAGTGATTTGGATCTTGGAATACAGAGTAGAATCTCAAAATATGCCGATGGCACCAAACCTGGAGGAGTGGCAAACAGTGAGGATGATATGAACTCCCTGCAACAGGACAGTGACAGGCCAGCAGAATGGGCAGACAGGTGGCAGATGGAATTTAATAGTGACAAGTGTGAGGTGATGTATTTTGGCATAAGGAATAGGGAGAGGCAATATATACTTAATGGCACAGTTATAAAGAGTGTGCTGGAATAAAGGGACTTGGGGTTCATGTGCACCGATCTTTGAAGGTGGCAAGACATATTGCGAGAGTGGTTAGCAAAGCATATGGGATCTTGGGCTTTATAAATAGAGGCATTGAGTACAAAAGCAGGGAAGTTATGATGAACCATTATAAAACTCTGGTTAGGCCCCAATTGGAGTGTTGCTTCCAGTTCTGCTCAGCAGACTTTAGAAAGAATGTGAGGGTCCTTGAGGGGATGCAGAGGCGATTTACCAGAATGGATCCAGGGATGGGGGATTTTAGTTACAAGGTTAGGTTGGAAAAGCTAGGATTATTCTGCCTATAACAAAGGAGATTGAGTGGAGAATTGATAGAGGTGTAAAACACCTCTAGAGAACAGGCCATCCTAGACTGGGTATTGTGTAATGAGAAAGGATTAGTTAACAATCTTGTTTTGTGGGGTCCCTTGGGGAAGTGCGCCCATAATATGATGAAATTCTTCATTAAGATGGAGAGTGAGAGAGTTGATTCCGAGACTCGGGTCCTGAATCTAAACAAAGGAAACTATGAAGGTATGAGGCGGGAGTTGGCGATGATAGATTGGGGAACGTTACTTAAAGGGTTGACAGTGGATAGGCAATGGCTAGCATTTAAAGAGCGCATGGATGAATTACAACAATTGTTCATTCCTGTCTGTGCAAAAGTAAAACAGTAAGGGTCGCTCAACTGTGGCTTACAAAAGAAATTAAGGAAAGTATTAGATCCAAGGAGGAGAAATATAAAATGCCCAGAACAAGCAGCAAACCTGAAGATTGTGAGCAGTTTGGAATTTAGCAGAGGAGGACAAAAGGATTGATTAAGAAGGGGGAAATAGAGTATGAGAGTAAGCTAGCAGAGAACATAAAAACTGACTGTAAAAGCTTCTCTAGATATGTGTCGAGAAAAAGATTAGTGAAGACAAATGTGGGTCCCTTACAGTCAGAAACGGGGGAATTTATAATGGGGAACAAAGAAATGGCAGACCAATTAAATACATACTTTGGTTCTGTCTTCACAAAGGACGATACAAATTACCTCCCAGAAATGTTGGGGAACATAGGGTCTAATGAGAAGGAGGAACTGTATGAAATCTGTATTAGTAGGGAATGTTTGGGAAATTGATGGGATTGAAGGCCGATAAATCCCCAAGGCCTGATAATCTGCATCCCAGAGTACTTAAGGAGGTGGCCCTTGAAATAGCAGATGCATTTCTGGTCTTTTTTCAAAATTCTGCAGACTCTGGAACAGTTCAAATGGATTGGACGGTAGTTAATGTAACTCCACTATTTAAAAAAAGAGGCAGAAAGAAAACAGCGAATTATATACCGGTTAGCCTGACATCAGTCGTGGGGAAAATGCTGGAGTCCATTATAAAAGATGTAATAGCAGAGTGCAATAATAACTCGTCTCCACTCCTAGTATTTCTAAATCCCACACATTCACTATAATGTGAACAATTATTTCCTGTTGTGTCTCTCTCAGATTTGTAAACTTCACTGTATTGGAGTGAGGTTACATCTACTGGCGGGAAGCAAGAACTGCAATCAAGCAGCAGAAACTCCACAGTCTGTCAGGGTTCAAGAAACATTGCAATGGGAGGAAACAGCGAATTGGTTTGATTGAGTAGATGGAGACATGATTCCACTTGTGGTGGTGTCTGAAGCAAAGGCCAGAAATACAAAATTGTCATTAATAAAAGAAATGAGGAATTCATGAAAAATGTAGTAACGTAGTGAATGGTTAGAATGTGGATAGAATAGAAAGTGAGATTGGATGGACAGAAGCAGTCTGAAAGGATGGCTGAAACAAAAGGTGAGTGCCCTGAAACGTTAACTGTGTTTCTCACAGCACAGATGCTGCCAGAGCTGCTGAACATTTCCAGCAGTTTCTGTTTTTATTTCAGCATTTGCAGGATGTTGCTTTGATCTGAAAAAAAAGTGGATGATTGGCTGGGGGGTTCCAGTGAAATTCCACAGCAGCTAAAGAAACCTGACTGTTCAGTGGCTCGTTGGTCTAGGGGTATGATTCTCGCTTATGGAATGTGCTTGATTAACATGTAAGAAATCCAGGGTTCTAATCCCAGATGAGCCCTGGCCTGCTGGCATTTTTAGATTAAGGTTATCTATCGGTTTCAGCCTTGCAGAAGGTGGAATTGACTTCCAAACAGAGCTGGCTTGAGGACCAGACAACTGGATTCAAAGAGCTTGTCGACAAAATTGCAATTAACGAAATGTACAGATAGCCAAGTGGGAATATAAAGTTGTTGCTGTAATTGTGACCTGACTCCAAAAACAACAGGACTGGGTTCTGGATTGGAATGGAATGGAATCCTTCAGTGTTTCTGTTGTTTGGCTTGCATTGACTCATCGGTTTTCTTGTTTTTCACTTTGTCGATGCCTTTGAATAATTGTGGATCCTTCTTCAGGGTGTCTTCTTTCACCAGGTAGTTCTGACCTCTGATGATGTTCATTGTAATCAGCTTCAATTCGCTGATAGTTTTGGAAGTGAGCAGATTTCCTTTGCTTGAGTCTACAACATGGAACTCAGTCTGACATGTGGACCCATGGGAGGATTTGAATGCCACCCCTGCCTTGGAGTTGCATCCATCCAATAAGAGACCGAGTAGAAGTGACAGTTCTGTCAGTCGAATATGAGACTTTTAATGGCAGGGTTGTGAGTTTGAGTGCCATTCTGTTTTTCCCTTTTTTTAAGGCTTCATGAGTAGAGAGTACAGGGAGTGTTTGAAATGAGCAAGTCTCGCTTTGATTCAGGACTCTTACCTCTCAGCAGCATCTCACTATGAAAGATTGAATTTGATCTCATTTCATTCTCAGCTCGGGGTCTGTGCGGCTCAGTGGCACTTCTGGCTGTCTCCCGCTTCACAATCCATCAGTACTGAGAAAGCAATGGGGAATATTACTCACATGTTGTGTTCTTTAATTTTTTGGAAAACTTGAATGTATGTATTTTCTTCCAAAACAAGGACACCAAGCCACTGTTAATGTAGGGCTGAAATAGCTCAGTTGGGAGAGCGTTAGACTGACGATTTGAGGTTTCCTTGTTCAATCCCGGGTTTCAGCAATTTCGCTTCCTGATGCGTCCCTTGCCTTGGTTTTGATTTTCCAGTTGCACAATTTACTTTGAGATTATTTCCCAAGCACCAGTGGATTGAATTTGAGAAACAACACAGAGTCATTTGCAACACAGAGAGTGGTCATCTGGCCTATCACGTCCATGCTGGCTCTCCCCGGAGCAATCTCGTCAGTTCCACTCACCAGCTCGATCCCTTTCCTCCTGCAAGTTTCTTTCCTTCAAGTATGCATCCAATTTCCTTTTCAAATCATTGATGGTCTCTGCTTCCACCACACTCGTGGGCCAAGACATTACCACCCACAACATAAAAAATTCCACCTCATCAAGGATGGGAAATACTTACTTCTATATTTGCTTATTCTCTATTTCTATGAGAATAGACTGGCAGTCAATATGAAAGGAAACCCAAAAATCTTCGAGCAGCATGTAAATGATAAGTGGGTAGTAAGAGGTTGAGTCGGGCCTATTAGGGCAAAAAGGATAATATAAGCTTAGAGGTGCAGGGCAATGTTAATGTACTTAATGAGTACTTTGCATCAGTGATCACTCAGGAAGTGGAATTTGACAAAATATCAGTTGAAGTGAAGAAAGTAGAGGCAATGGAGAGAGTACAAATTAGGAGAGGGAGGTACGAAAAAGGCTGGCTGTGCTTAGGGAAGATAAATCACCTGGTCCGGATGACTCACATCCCAGGTTGCGAAAGGAAATGCGGATGCAGATAACGGAAGGGCTTGCTATAATCTTCCAATCTTCCCTGGATACGGGGGAGGTGCCAGAGGATTAAACAGTGGCAAATGCGACACCCTTATTCAAGAAAGGGTGTA
Source organism: Heterodontus francisci (assembly GCF_036365525.1). Classification (NCBI taxonomy): domain Eukaryota; kingdom Metazoa; phylum Chordata; class Chondrichthyes; order Heterodontiformes; family Heterodontidae; genus Heterodontus; species Heterodontus francisci. Next base: position 4,575,239 of record NW_027141852.1, on the reverse strand, counting down.
AGGACAGTCCGGGTAACTACAGGCCAGTTAGATTAACAGCAGCGGTGGGTAAGGTTTTAGAAAGAATAATCAGGGTAAAAAATCAACAGTCACTTGGAGAGGTTCGAGTTAATTAAGGAGAGTGAGCATGGATTTATAAATGGGAGTTCATGCTTGACTAATCTAACTGCATTTTTTGATGAACTAACAGAGCAGGTTGATGAAGGGAATGCAGTGGATGTTGTTTATATGGATTTTAAGGAAGCGTTTGACAAGGTACCACATAAAAGGGCGGTTAACAAAATTGAGGTTCGTGGTATAGGAGGGTCAGTGTCCAATTGGATAGAAAATTGGTTTAAGGACAGAAAACAGCGAGTCTTATTAAATGGTTCTTTGTCAGACTGGAGGATAGTCGACAGTGGTGTTCCCCAAGGGTCAGTGCTGGAACCACTGCTTTTTTTGCTCAAGGTAAGTGACTTGGATCTTGGAATACAGAGTAGAATCTCAAAATATGCCGATGACACCAAACCTGGAGGAGCGGCAAACAGTGAAGATGATATGAACTGCCTGCAACAGGACAGTGATAGGCTAGCAGAATGGGCAGACAGGTGGCAGATGGAATTTAATAGTGACAAGTGTGAGGTGATGTATTTTGGCATAAGGAATAGGGAGAGGCAATATATACTTAATGGCACAGTTCTAAAGAGTGTTCTGGAACAGAGGGACTTGGGGTTCATGTGCATCAATCTTTGAAGGAGGCAAGTCATATTGCGCGAGTGGTTCGCAAAGCATATGGGATCTTGGGCTTTATAAATAGAGGCATTGAGTACAAAAGCAGGGAAGTTATGCTGAACCATTATAAAACTCTGGTTAGGCCCCAATTGGAGTGTTGCTTCCAGTTCTGCTCAGCAGACTTTCGAAAGAATTTGAGGCTCCTGGAGAGGACGCAGAGGCGATTTACCAGAATGGATCCAGGGATGGGAGATTTTAGTTACAAGGTTAGGTTGGAAAAGCTAGGATTATTCTGCCTTTCTCAAAGGAGATTGAGTGGAGAATTGATAGAGGTGTATAACACTTCCAGAGAACAGGCCATCCTGGGCTGGGTATTGTGGAATGAGAAAGGATTAGTTAACAATCTTGTTGTGTGAGGTCCCTTGGGGAAGTGCGCCCGTAATATGATAAAATTCTTCATTAAGATGGAGAGTGAGAGAGTTGATTACGAGACTCGGGTCCTGAATCTAAACAAAGAAAACTATGAAGGTATGAGGCGGGAGTTGGCTCTGATAGATTGGGGAACGTTACTTAAAGGGTTGACAGTGGATAGGCAATGGCTAGCATTTAAAGAGCGCATGGATGAATTACAACAATTGTTCATTCCTGTCTGTGCAAAAGTAAAACAGGAAGGGTGGCTCAACTGTGGCTTACAAAAGAAATTAAGGGAAGTATTAGATCCAAGGAGGAGAAATATAAAATGGCCAGAACAAGCAGCAAACCTGAAGATTGTGAGCAGTTTGGAATTTAGCAGAGGAGGACAAAAGGATTGATTAAGAAGGGGGAAATAGAGTATGAGGGTACGCTAGCAGAGAACATAAAAACTGACTGTAAAAGCTTCTATAGATATGTGTAGAGAAAAAGATTAGTGAAGACAAATGTGGGCCCCTTACAGTCAGAAACGGGGCAATTTATAATGGGGAACAAAGAAATGGCAGACCAATTAAATACATACTTTGGATCTGTCTTCACAAAGGAGGATACAAATTATCTCCCAGAAATGTTGGGGAACATAGGGTCTAATGAGAAGGAGGAACTGTATGAAATCTGTATTAGTAGGGAATGTTTGGGAAATTGATGGGATTGAAGGCCGATAAATCCCCAGGCCCTGATAATCTACATCCCAGAGTACTTAAGGAAGTGGCCCTTGAAATAGCAGATGCATTTCTGGTCTTTTTTCAAAATTCTATCGACTCTGGAACAGTTCCAATGGATTGGACGGTAGTTAATGTAACTCCACTATTTAAAAAAAGAGGCAGAAAGAAAACAGCGAATTATATACCGGTTAGCCTGACATCAGTCGTGGGGAAAATGCTGGAGTCCATTATAAAAGATGTAATAGCAGAGTGCAATAATAACTCGTCTCCACTCCTAGTATTTCTAAATCCCACACATTCACTATAATGTGAACAATTATTTCCTGTTGTGTCTCTCTCAGATTTGTAAACTTCACTGTATTGGAGTGAGGTGACATCTACTGGCGGGAAGCAAGAACTGCAATCAAGCAGCAGAAACTCCACAGTCTGTCAGGGTAAAAGAAACATTGCAATGTGTGGATACAGCGAAGTGGTTTGATTGGGTAGATGGAGACATGATTCCACCTGTGGTGGTGTCTGAAGCAAAGGCCAGAAATACAAAATTGTCATTAATAAAAGAAATGAGGAATTCATGAAAAATGTAGCAACGTAGTGAATGGTTAGAATGTGGATAGAACAGAAAGTGAGATTGGATGGACAGAAGCAGTCTGAAAGGATGGCTGAAACAAAAGGTGAGTGCCCTGAAACGTTAACTGTGTTTCTCACAGCACAGATGCTGCCAGAGCTGCTGAACATTTCCAGCACTTTCTGTTTTTATTTCAGCATTTGCAGGATGTTGCTTTGATCTGAAAAAAAATGGATGATTGGCTGGGGGGGTTCCAGTGAAATTCCACAGCAGTTAATAAAGCCTGACTTGTCAGTGGTTCGTTGGTCTAGGGGTATGATTCTCGCTTTGGGAGTATGGTTAATTAACATGCGAGAGATCCCAGGTTCAAATCCCGGACGAGCCCTGATCTGCTGGCATTTTTAGATTAAGGTTATCTATTGGTTTCAGCGTTGCAGAAGGTGGAATTGACTTCCATCCGGAGCTGGCTTGAGGACCAGACAACTGGATTCAAAGAGCTTGTCGACAAAATTGTAATTAACTCAATGTACAGATAGCCAAGTGGGAATATAAAGTTGTTTCTGCAATTGTGACCTGACTCCAAAAATGACAGGACTGGAATGGAATGGAATTCTTCAGTGTTTCTGTTGTTTGGCTTGCATTGACTCATCGATTTTCTTGTTTTTCACTTTGTCGATGCCTTTGAATAATTGTGGATCCTTCTTCAGGGTGTCTTCTTTCACCAGGTAGTTCTGACCTCTGATGATGTTCATTGTAATCAGCTTCAATTCGCTGATAGTTTTGGAAGTGAGCAGATTTCCTTTGCTTGAGTCTACAACATGGAACTCAGTCTGACATGTGGACCCATGGGAGGATTTGAATGCCACCCCTGCGTTGGAGTTGCATCCATCCAATCAGAGACCGAGTAGAAGTGACAGTTCTGTCAGTCGAATATGAGACATTTAATGGCAGGGTTGTGAGTTTGAGTGCCATTCTGTTTTTCCCTTTTGTAAGGCTTCATGAGCAGAGAGTACAGGGAGTGTTTGAAATGAGCAAGTTTCGCTTTGATTCAGGACTCTTACCTCTCAGCAGCATCTCACTATGAAAGATTGAATTTGATCTCATTTCATTCTCAGCTCGGGGTCTGTGCGGCTCAGTGGCACTTCTGGCTGTCTCCCGCTTCACAATCCATCAGTACTGAGAAAGCAATTGGGAATATTACTCACATGTTGTGTTCTTTAATTTTTTGGAAAACTTGAATGTATGTATATTCTTCCAAAACAAGGACACCAAGCCATTGTTAACGTAGGGCTGAAATAGCTCAGTTGGGAGAGCGTTAGACTGAAAATCTAAAGGTTCCTGGTTTAATCCCGGGTTTCAGCAATTTTGCTTCCTTATGCGTCCCTTGCCTTGGTCCTGATTTTCCGGTTGCACAATTTACTTTGAAATTATTTACCAAGCACCAGTGGATTGAATTTGAGAAACAACACAGAGTCATTTACAGCACAGAAGGTGGTCGTTTGTCCTATCACGTCCATGCTGGCTCTCCCCGGAGCAATCTAGTCAGTTCCACTCACCAGCTCGGTCCCTTTCCTCCTGCAAGTTTGTTTCCTTCAAGTATCCATCTAATTTCCTTTTCAAATCATTGATTGTCTCTGCTTCCACCACACTCGTGGGCCAAGACATTACTACCCACAGCATAAAAAATTCCACCTCATCAAGGATGGGAAATACTTATATCATCTTTATGTGCTTATTCTCTCTTTCTTTGAGAATAGACTGACAGTCAACATGAAAGGAAACCCAAAAATCTTCGAGCAGCATGTAAATGATAAGTGGGTAGTAAGAGGTTGAGTCGGGCCTATGAGGGACAAAAAGGATAATATAAGCTTAGAGGTGCAGGGCAATGTTAATCTACTTAATGAGTACTTTGTATCAGTGATCACTAAGGAAGTGGAATTTGACAAAATATCAGTCGAAGTGAAGAGAGTAGAGTCAATGGAGAGGGTACAAATTGAGAGAGGGTGGTACTAAAAAGGCTGGCTGTCCTTAGGGAAGATAAATCACCTGGTCCGGATGGCTCACATCCCAGGTTGCGAAAGGAAATGCGGATGCAGATAACGGAAGGGCTTGCTATAATCTTCCAATCTTCCCTGGATACGGGGGAGGTGCCAGAGGATTAAACAGTGGCAAATGCGACACCCTTATTCAAGAAAGGGTGTAAGGACAGTCCGGGTAACTACAGGCTAGTTAGATTAACAGCAGCGGTGGGTAAGGTTTTGGAAAGAATAATCAGGGTAAAAAATCAACAGTCACTTGGAGAGGTTCGAGTTAATTAAGGAGAGTGAGCATGGATTTATAAATGGGAGTTCATGCTTGACTAATCTAACTGCATTTTTTGATGAACTAACAGAGCAGGTTGATGAAGGGAATGCAGTGGATGTTGTTTATATGGATTTTAAGGAAGCGTTTGACAAGGTACCACATAAAAGTGGGGTTTACAAAATTGAGGTTCGTGGTATAGGAGGGTCAGTGTCCAATTGGATAGAAAATTGGTTTCAGGACAGAAAACAGGGAGTCTTATGAAATGATTCTTTGTCAGACTGGAGGATAGTCGACAGAGGTGTTCCCCAAGGGTCAGTGCTAGAACCACTGCTTGTTTTGCGAAAGATAAAGGACTTGGATCTTGGAATATTGAGTAGAATCTCAAAATATCCCGATGACAACAAACTTGGACGAGTGGCAAACAGTGAGGATGATATAAACTGCCTGCAACAGGACAATGATAGGCTAGCAGAATGGGCAGACAGGTGGCAGAAGAAATTTAATAGTGACAAGTGTGAGGTGATGTATTTTGGCATAAGGAATAGGGAGAGGCAATATTTACTTAATGACACAGTTCTAAAGTGTGTGTTGGAATAGAGGGACTTGGGGTTCATGTGCATCAATCTTTGAAGGTGGCAAGACATATTGCGAGAGTGGTTAGCAAAGCATATGGGATCTTGGGCTTGAAAAAAAGAGGCATTGAGTACAAAGCAGGGAAGTTATGCTGAACCATTATAAAGCTCTGGTTCGGCCCCAGTTGGCGTGTTGCTTCCAGTTTTGCTTACCACACTTAAGAAAGAATGTGAGCGTCCTTGAGAGGATGCAGAGGAAATTCACCAGAATGGATCCAGGGATGGAGGATTTTAGTTACAAGGTTAGGATGGAAAAGCTAGGGTTGTTCTACCTGCATCAAAGGAGAGTGAGGGGAGAATTGATAGATGTGTTTTCGGCTATGACAGTTTTAAATAAATTGGCAAGGAAACATTGTTCCCGTTAACTATTGGTACAAGGACTAGGGGACACAGATTGAAGGTTTTGGACAGGAGATACAGGGGGAATGTGCGCAAGAACTTTTTTACACTGATTGGTGATGATCTGCAGCTCGCTGCCCACGAGGGCGGTGGAAATGGAGACAATCGAGGATTACAAAAGGAATTTGAATAGGCACTTGAAGGAACTACTTTTACAGGGCTATGGGGATCGAGCAGAGAAGTAATAACTCGTCTCCACTCCTAGTATTTCTAAATCCCACACATTCACTATAATGTGAACAATTCTTTCCTGTTGTGTCTCTCTCAGATTTGTAAACTTCACTGTATTGGAGTGAAGTGACATCTACTGGCAAGAAACAAGAACTGCCGTGATGAGATCAGCCATGATTGTATTGAACGGCGGAGCAGGCTCGAGTGGCTGACTTGCCGACTCCGGCTCCTCGTTCTTATGTTCATAGAATCATACAGCACAGAAGGAGGCCATTCGGCCCCATTGTGCCTCTGCTGACTCTGACAAAAAGATGCAATTAGTCCAACCCCCTGCCTATTTCCCCATAATCCTGGAGAATTTCACTTTGAAATATTTGTCCAATTCCTTTATGAAAGTTATAATTGAATCTGTTTCCACCACCCTGTCAGACAATTCATTCCAAATCCGAATCAGTTACTGGGTAAAAAGATCTCTCCTCACCTCCCCTTGACATCTTTGGCCAATTATTTTAAATCTGTGTCCTCTGGTTACTGACCCCCAGGACAGTGGAAACAGTTTCTCCCTCTCGACCCTATGAAAATCCTTCATGATTCTGAACACCTCTATTAAATCTTCCCTTAACCTTCTCTACTCTGAGGAGAACAATCCCAGCTTCACCAGCCTGTCCAGAAAACTGAAACCCCTCATCTCTGGTATCATTCTCGCAAATCTCCTCTGAACTGTCTCAGAAGCTTTGATGTCCTTTCTAAAGCCTGGTGCCCAGAACTGGACACATTACTTGAGCTGAGATCGAGCCAGGGACGCCCACATCCCACGAACGAATAAAAAAACGCTCCCGAACCAGTCCCCAATTCTTAAGCATTTATCGACGCTCCCTGCCCAGTCCCCAAATCTTATTCATTTAGAAACGCTCCCTGCCCAGTCTCCAACTCTTATTCAATTATCGACACTCCCTGCCCAGTCTCCAATTCTTATCCATTTACAGACGCTTCCTGACCAGTACCCAAATCTTATTCATTTAGAGACGCTCCCTGCCCAGTCCCCCAATTCTTATCCATTTGCAGAAGCTCCCTGCCCAGTCCCCAATTCTTATCCATTTACAGACGCTCCCTGCCCAGTCCCCAATTCTTATCCATTTGTAGACGCCGTTTCGGGAAGCCTCACCGGGAAAAGCTTCACCACCGCCATCCGCAGGGATACAGATGGGATTGTTCCATCTTATTGTGGCCCTGAGGCCCTGCTCCAGCTGTGTGAGCCCGCAAAGTCTTCTCGCACTTTGTGAATATCCCGCTCCAACTCCGAACCCGCAGCTCCTGCTGCTGACAAAGCTCTCTACCTAGCCTGCGCGCCCCGCTCCTGTCACAGATAGGGCGGATTCTAGGCCGCTGAGCATTCTGGGTATCACACCTGTCATTAATGCTATTCTTTCAGCTGAAAGGTTTTATTCCGTAGATTTCATGACCTGGAATCGTCGTGAGTGTTTTCTTTTGCACCTGTCAGTGCCTGGGAGGATAGAGTCACCTTCACTTTGCAGCCATGAGTTTCTGGTGTGAGAAAGTGGTGCTTAACACAGTATATTTCAGTTTTTGGTCTGTGACTGTGGGTATTATTCAGTACTTGTTTGTTTCTGCTATTGCTCTGTGAGTTTCACCACATATCTTTCAACAACTTGCATGTGAGCATCAGCTTTTGTCTATATCTATCAGTTTCTGAGAAGTGAGAAAGGGTTTGATTCTATCTCTATCAGTTTCTGTTACATGCATGTGTCTTTAATCTGCACCTCCTCTGAGTGTGTCTTCGTCTCTGTACTTGTAGGTGAGTATGTGTTTTGCTTTGTATCTCTCAGTCTTTGAAGTGTGAGCCTGGGTTTGTACCTAATTTCCTTTGTACCTTGCAGTTGGGATATGAAAGAAAGATTTTTACACGTTACCTGCCAACTGCTGCTACGTGACTGTGGGTTTCACACTGTATCTGTCAATTTCTTGTCTGGTAATGCGAAGTTTACAGTGTACCTGTCAGTTTCTTGTATGTGAGTGTTGATTTCACTCTGAAAAGAATCATAGATCATAGAATAGTTACAGAACAAAAGGAAGTCATTGTGCTTGTGCTGCTTCTATGCACGAGCAACTCAGCTCATGCCACAGACTCATGTATTCCATGAAAACATGCAATTTTTCCACTTCAGATAATTATCTTATACCATTTTGAAAGCCATGGTTGAATGAGCCTCCATCACACTCTCAAGCAGTGCATATCAGATCTTAACCACTCGCTGTGCAAAAGAAGTTTTTCCTCATGTTGCCGTTGGTTCTTTTGCCATTCACCTTAAATCGGTGTCATCAGGTTACAGAGCCGTGAATAATATTCCCCATTGCTTTCTCAGCACTGATGGATTGTGAAACAGGAGACAGCCAGAAGTCCCACTGAGCCGCACTGACCCCGAGCTGGGAATGAAATGAGATGTAGTTCAATCTTTCACAGCGAGATGCTGCAGAGAGATGAGTCCCGAATCAAAGTGAGACTTTCTCATACTTTTGCTGAATTTCATTTCAAACACTCCTTGTACTCTCTGCTAATGAAGCCTTAAAAAGGGGAAAAACAAAATGGCACTCAAACTCACCACCCTGAAATTAAAAGTTTAATGTTTGACTGACTGAACTGTCACTTCTACTCGGTCTCTTATTGGATGGATGCAACTGGATTCTCCAACGCAGGGGTGGCATTCAAATCCTCCCATGGGTCCACATGTCAGACTGAGTTCCATGTTGTAGACTCAAGCAAAGGAAATCTGTTCAGTTCCAAAACTATCAGTGAGTTGAAGCTCATTACGATCATCATCATCAGAGGTCAGAACTACCTGGTGAAAGATGACAATCTGAAGAAGGATCCACAATTATTCAAAGGCATCGACAAAGTGAAAAACAAGAAAATCGATGAGTCAATGCAAGCCAAACAACAGAAACACTGAAGAATTCCATTCCATTCCAGTCCAGAACCCAGTCCTGTTGTTTTTGGAGTCAGGTCACAATTACTGCAACAACTTTATATTCCCACTTGGCTATCTGTACATTTAGTTAATCAAGCTCTTTGAATCCAGCTCTCTGGTCCTCAAGCAGGCTCCATATGGAAATCAATTCCGCCTTCTGCAAGGCTGAAACCAATCAATGACCTTAAACTAAAAATGCCAAAGAAGAAGGACTTGTCCAGGATTTGAACCCAGGATCTCTCACACATTAATTAATCACTCACCCTAAGCAAGGATCATACCCCTAGATGAACATGCCACTGATATCAGAACTTCCTTTTAGCTCCTGTGGAATTTCACTGGCCGCCAAAGCCGATCATCCATTTTTTTTTCAGAGCGAAGCAAGATATTGCAAATTCTGAAATAAAAACAGAAAGTGTTGGAAATGTTCAGAAACTCTGGCAGCATCTGTGGAGAGAGAAACAGAGTTCACCTTTCAGGGCGTTTACCTTTTGTTTGAGCCATCCTTTCACACTGCTTCTGTCCACCCAATCTCACTTTCTATTTTATCTAGATTCCACCCACTCACTACCGAAATACATTTATCATGAATTCCTCATATCTTTTAATAATGACAATTTTATATTTCTGGCCTTTGCTTTGGACTCCACCACAAGTGGAATCATGTCTCCACCAACCCAATCAAACCCATTCACTATTTCCTCACATTGCAATGTTTCTTTCACCCTGACAGACGATGGAATTTCTGCTGCTTGATTGCAGTTCTTGCTTCATGCCAGTAGATGTCACCTCACTCCAGTGCAGTGAAGGTGACAAATCTGAGAGCACACAACAAGAAGTAATTGTTCACGTTGTTCATTGTTCAGTGAACAGGTCCCTCTATTCCTGCACACTCTTTAGAACTGTGCCATTAAGTATATATTGCCTCTCCCTATTCCTTCTGCTAAAATGCATCACCTCACACTAGTCACTATTAAAATCCATCTGCACCTGTCTGCCCATTCTGCTAGCCGATCACTGTCTTGTTGCAGGTGGTTCATTTCATCCTCACTGTTTGCCACTTCTCCAAGTTTGGTGTTATCGGCATATTTTGAGATTCTACTCTATATTCCAAGATCCAAGTCATTTATCTGTCGCAAGTAAAAAGCAGTGGTTCCAGCAGTGACCCTTGGGGAACAGAACTGTCGACAACCTTCCAGTCTGAGAATGAATCATTTATTACGACTTTCTGTTTTCTGTCCTGAAGCCAATTCTCTATCCAATTGGACACTGACCCTCCTATTCCATGAACCTCAATGTTGTTAATCATCCTTTTATGTGTCGTTTCTTAAAATCCATATAAACAACATCCACTGCATGTCCTTCATAAACCTTCTCTGTTAGTTCATCAAAAAATGCAGTTAGATTAGTCAAGCATGAACTCCCATTTATAAATCCATGCTCACTCTCCTTAATTAACTCAAACCTCTCCAAGTGACTGTTGATTTTTTCCCTGATTGTTCTTTCTAAAACCTTACCCACCACTGCTGTTAATCTAACTGGCCTGTAGTTAGCCGGACTGTCCTTACACCCTTTCTTGAATAAGGGTGTCACATTTGCAACTGTTTAATCCTCTGACACCTCCCCCGTATCCAGGGAAGATTGGAAGATTATAGCAAGCCTTTCTGTTAGCTGCATCCACATTTCCTTTCTCAATCTGTGATGAAAGCCATCCGGACCAGTTAATTTATCTTCCTGAAGCATAACCAGCCTTTTCAGTACCTCCCTCTCTCAATTTGTACCCTCTCCATTGCCTCTACACTCTCCACTTCTCCTGATATTTTGTCAAATTCCACTTCCTTAGTGATCATTGATACAAGGTACTTATTAACTAGATTAACATTGCCCTGCAGCTCTAAGTATATATTACCTTCTTTGTCCCTAATGGGGCCCACTTCACCGCTGACTACCTGCTTATTATTTATATACTGCTCGAAGATTTTTGGGTTCCCTTTCATGTTGACTGCCATTCTATTCTTGTAGAGATAGGGAATAAGCTAAATATAGAAGATATAAATATTTCCCATCCTTGGGTGAGGTGGAATTTTTTTATGCTGTGAGTGGTAATGTCCTGACCCACGAGTGTGGTAGAAGTAGAGACAATCAATGATTTGAAAAGGAAATTGGATGGATACCTGAAGCAAAGGAACTTGCAGGAGGAAAGGGATCGAGCAGGTGAGTGGAACTGAGTAGCAGGCTCCGATAATTGCTGTAGTCACTGCGATCCCCCTTAATTTTGTACAAGGTGACAATGTTTGCATCACACATGTTTTGAGCCCTTGTTGAGCTCGACTATGGAGGGCTCACTGTCCAGTTCCTCCATGACAGGGAAGTCTTGAATGGAACTGAGAGCTACTTCAATGACAATGTTCTCCGTTATGTCGAGTTCAAGATAATGCTCCACTCACCTTTCCATCTGCTTGTTAGGTTCAGTGATGATCACCCCTCTCTTTGTCTTCAAAAGGTGCTGATTTAGTTACTACTGGGCCCATTGCTTTCTTAATTCCTTCATACATCCCTCTAGCATTCCCGGATTCATCAGCAGAGTTTTAACCAGTATTGATTGGTGCAGTGCCGAGCAGACTGCAGAGACTTGTTTCTGGCAGCTCTGAGAGCATTTAGATGTTGTTTGCTGGGGACTTGTTTGTAGTTCATGAGGGCTCTCCTCTTAGTTACAGTAACTGACTCCATTTCAGTCCAATAAGCCTCAAACCAGTCAGCATTCCTCCCATCTCTTTTCCTATACACAGTGAGTGCAGAGTTATAGATGGTGGTGTGCAGATGTTTCCACTTTGACACTGCACTGAGGCCTTGAGCATTGTTGTCTGAAAGAGCCTGATCGAGGATGTTGATGAACTCCTGGGTCCTTTCTGGGTCAGTTGTTCGGCAAGTGTTGATCAGAAGACGAGCTTTTATCATGGATGGATGAAGCTTCCTTGGCTGAAGCCTGACCTTGTTGCACACCAGGGAGTGATCAGTGTCACAGTCAGCGCTGTGATAGCTGCGAGTGATGAGGACACTGCTGAGGGTGTTATGTCTGGTGAAGATAAGGTCTAGCTGGTGCCAATGGCATGATCTCGGATGTCTCCAGGACACGTTGTAGCACAGCTTGACCTGGAAGTAGCTGTTCATCACACAGAATCCATGGTGACAGCATAGCTCCAGCAACCTCTGTCCATTTTTGTTCATCTTGCCAATCCCCTGGTGCCCTATGCACATTGGCAAAGCTGTGTAGTCAGTACCCAAGCTTGTGTTGAAGTCTCCTGGAAGGTACAGTCCCTCAGTGCTGGGAATTCTACTGATGGCCGTGTCAAGTGTCTCATAGAATTGATCCTTGACATCTGGGGTGGAGGTGAGTGTTGGGACATAGATGCACATGAGATTAACTGGGCCCACACTTGTTGACAAGTGAAGAGTAAGAAGTCTCTCTGAGCCTACTGTGGGTGGTTCACTCATTTGAAGTGGCGTGTATTTTACTGTGAAGCCCACGCCATGCTCACGAGTTGCCTCTTGGGCTTTCCCCTGCCAGAAGAAGGTGTAGTGTTTCTCTTTGAGGGATCCACTTTGAACGAGTCTAGTTTCTTGCAGCACAGCAATGTCCACATTGAGCATTGTGAGTTCCTTGTCGATCACAGCTGTCTTGTGTGTGTCATCAACCTGCAGAAGGTTGTCGGAAAGGCCAGGACACATGGTCCTTACATTCCAGCTTGTGATGCGAAGGACTGGTGTCTTCTTTGTTGAGTTTGTTTTTCTTGGTGCATAGATTATCAATCCACCTGTTGAGAGATGACTCTCTAAGCTCCAAGCACCCATTGAAGCAAGCAGGTCGTGGCTTCACAGCACCTAACTGACTGGGGGCTGCCCAGCTTGGAGTGAATGGTAGCTATCCAATGAGACACTATGAGCTCTCCCACTGTCCGAAGTCACCCCTGGCGCTCATACTCTACACCAATTGAATTAGAGCTTATAATCAGTAACTGTTTATTCCCGGGTTGTGCTCATGTTTGACCACGAAGCTGGAGTGTGCTCTCTAGGGCACAGGCCTGGGCAAACAGTATGGAGACCCTGAGCATCAGGACCCCCTCTCAGCATTGCTCGTATTGTCCAAAGGAAAGGAAAAAACAGTACTGTTTGTTACCAGTTCTGTTGTAGGAGTTGCTGGAAAACTGCCTGATAAGTCACAGGTAACCGCCTCCAGGACTCCACTCCGGATTTACTGTCCAGGTTTACTACCCCAGCCTTCTTATTTATTTATTTAGAGATACAGTACTGAAACAGGTCCTTCCAGCCCACCGAGTCTGTACCAACCATCAACCACCCATTTATACTAATCCTACATTAATCCCATATTCCTACCACATCCCCTCAATTCCCCTACCACCTACCTACACTAGGGGCAATTTACAATGGCCAATTTACCTATCAACCTGCAAGTCTTTGGCTGTGGGAGGAAACCAGAGCACCCGGCAGAAACCCACGCAGTCACAGGGAGAACTGGTAAACCCTGCACAGGCAGTACCCAGAATCGAACGCGGGTCACTAGAGGTGTGAGGCTGCGGTGCTAACCACTGCGCCACTGTGTCTTCTCCAGACACCCCTTGAGAAGTGAGACTTTTTGCCCAGAGATGGGGCTCTGTTTCTTGGCATCAGGATGGAACCACACACCAGTGGGCCTGTATGACATGCACCAGGATATCACACACTGCCCCATCTCTGGTACAGATCAGAGTCAGACACTGAACAGATTGCAACCCACAAGGACATCACAACCTTCCCGCTCTCTGGGACAGGTCAGTGTGATACACCAAACAAACAGCACCCCACAGGGACCTCATAAATGCCACGTCCCTGTGACAGATCAAGGTCAGACACTGCAAATATTGCAACCACAGGAACATCACAAATTGCCCCATCCCTCGGACAGCTCGTGGTCTGACATTGAACATATTGCAACAACAAGGACATTACTGTATTACTCCCTCCATTCTGAAAAACAAGCATTCACCCTACTTTTTACCCTGCAGCCAATTTTGGATCCACACTGCCACTGCCCCTTTAATCCCATCTGCTTGAATTTTGTAAGCAAGTCAGAGAGAGATGCAAAACTGAAACAGGCCCTACGGCCCACTGAGTCTGTGTTGACCAACCACCACCCATTTATAGTAATCCTACACCATAATCCCATATTCCCTACCACATCCCCACCATTCTCTTACCTACACTAGGAGCAATTTACAACAGCCAATTTACCGATCAACCTGCAGTCTTTGCTTGTGGGAGGAAACCGGAGCACCCAGCAGAAACACACACAGTCACAGGGAGAACTTGCAAACTCTGCACAGGCAGTACCCAGAACTGAACCTGGGTTGCGAGAGCTGTGAGGTTGCAGTGCCAACCACTGTGCCATTGTGCTGCCCCAAGTCTAGTTTATTGTACCTTTTCAAACACAATTTTGACGTCCAGACACGTACCATTAACCTCACCACCCTCGTCAACTCTCTGTGAAACTTCATCAAATAAATTAATTCATTAATTATTTCAGACACAATCATCTGTTAACCAATCTGTACTGGCTGTCATTTATTAGCCCATGTTCTACCAAGTGACAGTCAATTTCCTCCTGGATAATTGTCTCTAAAAGTTTCCCCACCACCGACATTAGACTAATTGGTCTGTAGTTCCTGGGTTTATCTCTCTTTTTAAACAGGGCTGTAATATTCACAACCCTTGCAGACTTATCTTTTAATTCTGGAAAGTCTATTGCAGACAATCACTTTGGGCATGACTTTAACCAATTAAAGCAACAGGATACTTGATTAATAAGTCCAGAACTTTTATTGAGAGTAAAATAGTACTTAATAATTGAAAGTAAAATTATACTTAACAAACTTGGGGAATATAACTTTACAGCTCTGGGGACTGGTCGAGCTTGGTCTCAGAGTGTCACGGTCCTCTTTGTCCAGTCTAGATCCCTCGTCAGATGGAGAACTTGGTTGATGATCTGAGTCTTTACCCCTGAGATCTTCTAGTGTTCCTGCACACTGAAACCTTACAAGATCCCTACTTTTAACCCTTGGATGGCCATCACACCACCATGTAAAATAATAATTGGTCCTAGCTGTTGCTAGGTACATTTAATTAGTTCTTAATAATGTCTTCCACTAACAGTCACCGGTCCTCAGAATCTCAGACATGAGTACAATGGAGTGGTTTCACACTGTCTCCCAATCTGATCTGAAACAAGTTTCCTGTTCATTAAATCTAGACTCTTGAAGGTCACGATGTACCATACCATGGGTTTTATCAGGGGTCCGAGAAAGGTCCATTGTTTGAATACATTTAGCTGAAACTGTCCTTTCCCACACAGACACAGAAACTCACAGTAATTAGATTGAACTAACTTTAAATGAAAACCCATTCTCTCTAAAATGTTTATTGATTCATTAATTATAACTCAATCAAGGTTCATTACTTTTACAATCATCTGTTTCAGGATGGGTAGCTACTCATTAATTATACAGGATATAAACGTTAGTACTGAACACAAAATGGTTCCTTTGGTCATGTGTTCATTATAAAATGGCTTTCTTAACGTTGTTAGTTATGACAATGGATACATGATAAAAATGGTCAAGTTAAACTGAGATCGAACTACCCAAGCTTACCTTCATCCTCCAGTCCTCTGGCATCATTCCCATATTCAAGGAGGATTGAAAGATTGTGGTTCGAGTTTCTGCTATTTCCACCCTGACTTCCCTCAGCAACCCAGGATGCAGCCCATCCAGACCGGGTGACCTGTAGACAGGTGTGAGCACTGCTAACCTTGTAATTGTCTCCTCTTTATCTATTTTCATCCCCTCCAAATTCTCCACTTCCTCCTCCTTTACTGTGACATTTGCAGCACCCGTTTGTTTTGTGATGACAGATGAAATGTACTTAATTAGTACCTCAACCACACCCTCTGCCTCCACAGGATCTCCTAATTGACTCACCCTTTCATTGACTGTCCATATGTTGGTAAAAGACTTCAGTGTTCCCAGTTATGTGACCTGCTAATCTTTTATCATACATTCTCTTGCTGATCTCATTTCCTTTTTCAGCTCTCCTCTGTACTTTCTGTATTCTTCTTGTTTCTCTACTGCACATGAATCCTCACATGATTTTTCAGTGAATGGTTTTTGAACTATTTTGTAAAAGGATTCAGTTTTGTAAATTTCTCCCCAGCTCCCCGCATGGTCAGGCAGAAAGTTTAACTGCTGTGTTTTCAAACAGCAACAGCTTTATTTGAAAAGCCATTGGGACAGGATTCCGGGTTTTAATCCAGTCACAAATCTGGTTCTGATGTCTTGTGGCTCCAGCTGTCACATGACCTGTCAGAGGATGACCTCATAATTGACCCAGTCATGGAGCTGTGGGTTGATGTTTAAATTGCTTCAAAATAATTTTCCAGAAGGACAATCAAAATGAATCGATATATAAAAGGTAGATTTTGTGAATTTGTGCTCCCAGTGGAAATTCCTGCAGAGTCTGCTGGTTTTCATATCCCCAATTCCCCACAGGAAGCTCTGTGCTCGGAGTCTGTATTCATTACATTAACATTATACAGAATCATTTCATGGGAGACCCCAGTGTGAATTGTAGACAGGTGGGTCAGTTTTAACTTTCAAAGTAACACAGAAGCAAAATACTGCTGATACTGGAAATCTGAAATAAAAACAGAAAATGCTGGAAATACTCAGCAGGTCTGGCAGCATCTGTGGAGAGAGAGACAGAGTTAACGTTTCAGATCTGTGACCTTTCATCAGAACTGAGCTGAAATTGTCTGAGGGACTGCGATTGTGGAATCAATTTCAGGGTCAAAGACATTGTACTCTGTACGGATAGGAAGATGGAGATTATTAAGTATAGTGCAAGAATATCGATGCTTGTACATTATTTTAATCAAAATTGATTTAAAATTTGTGCTCATGAATCCTATCTTTTGATCACAATGACACTGATAACAATGGAAAAAGCAAGACTTGCATTTCACGACCACAGGACATTGCAAACCCTTTTACAGCCAATGAAGGAAGGACTTTTAAAGTGTAGTCACTCAACAGTACAATAGAGTACCCTACAATAAAGATGTATAAGATTCTCACCACACAACTGCCAGACAATGACCATCCCAAACAAGAGAGAATCTAACCATCTCCCTTTGACATTCAATGGCATTACCATCGCTGAATCCCCCACTCTCAACAACCTGGGGGTTACCATTGAGCAGAAACTGAACTGCAGTAGCCATATAAATATTATGGCTACAAGAGCAGGTCAGAGACTAGGAATCCTGCGGCAAGTAACTCACCTCTTGACTCCCCAAAGCCTGTACATTAGTCAGGGGTATGATGGAATACTCTCCACTTGTCTGGCTGGGTGCAGCTCCAACAATACTCAAGAAACTCAACAGGACAAAGCAGCCCGCTTGATTGGCACCCCATTTACAACATTCATGCCCTCCATCACTGGCACACAGTGGCAGCAGTGTGTACCATCCACAAGATGCACTGCAGCAATGTGCCAAGGCTCCTGAGACAGCACCTTCCAAACCCGCGACCTTTATCACCTAGAAGGACAAGGGCAACAGACGCATGGGAACACCACAACCTGCAAGTTCCCCTCCAAGCCACACACCATCCTGAATTGTAACTGTATCACCGTTCCTTCACTGTTGCTGGGTCAAAATCCTGGAACTCTCTTCATAACAGCAGCACATTCACTGCAGTGGTTCAAGAAGGCAGCTCAGCACCACCTTCTCAAGGCAATTAGGGATGGATAATAAATGCTGGCCTAGCCAGCGACACCCACCTCCCATGAATGAATAAAAAAATGATAATATCCTGTAATCCTCCAAAGTAGAAAATACAGATGGAAATGAAAAATAATAAAACACAGTCAGCATGGATTTCACAAAGAAAGACTTGATTAACCTTATCTTTGAAAAATCAACAGCAAGAGTAATATAGCAGATGTAGAAGAGTTTAAGTTAATAAAGCCTCATCCATTTATGTGCTTGAACCATCAAATTGTGGGTTAACAAACAAACACACTAACTGACAGAGCTGCATGTTGTTCTTTCTAAATTACCCTAAAGTAGGGTGTTAATGAGTTAAATCTTCAGGTTGCTGCAACCAGAATAGCCATTGTCCACTATCAGTTTTACTGTTATAAATAAAGATGGAACATTCATCGTGAATCTATAGAAACAGTCTGGTCCTGCACACTGCAGTCACATCCACGTCATCACCAACCAGCTCTCCTATAATTGATGCAGTTATTTGACTTTGCCCCATTCGCTCCATGGAATTACTTTTAAAAGATTTTAAATTACAAGCAGTTTTGTTAATGTTCAGCCTTTGAGAAGAAATCATTCCCTGGCCACAGTGGAGACAGCATTGAATATAAAACAGTAGACAACCAGGTAACACAGTGAAAGCTGATCAGCTAATCTATAATTACTTACATTTCTTAATTTTGCTCTTGCTATTCGGTTTTTCATCATTTTCAGCTCCTGACTGTGGATATTATTGTGATTAAATGTGAAAAGATGCACTGTGTCTCAGCCCCAATATATTGGCTCTTTCTCTGTCCAGTGCTGTATACACTCAGATACTGACAGTGTCTCTCCCTCCCCGAACTTTCCAGCCCTGACGATGCAGAAAGCGCTGCTCAAAGTTACACATTCTGACTGTTTGCAGTTGATTAGTGAGAGATTATTAACGTATCCTTCTGCAGCGCTGCCTCGGTTAATAACAGCAGATCGAAGTCACATTTCAGATGCAGAAACAGACGCATCAATTATTCACTCTTTCCCAGAGTGAGTGAGGCCGGGACAAGCAGCAACATTCCGGCCCCACACTCTGCAATTACCCAGCACCAGTGGAAAGCAGTGAATACAGATTCAATCAGTGGGTTAATGTCCATTACAGGGATGCAAGATTCCACAGCCCAGGACAAACATCCCCATACACCGAGAACAAGCTCAGGAAAACCCGGGGGAGTTAATATCCCAGTCACTGAGCATTCCAGCAACATTGAACAAGTTCCTGAACTGAGTGAACCTTTCAAAGTACAGAAGTGAGGACGAGGTCAAAAAGGTCTGAACAGTTGAGGTGACTGAGCGGTTTCAGCTTCTCTGTTCAGGTTGCAGCTTTCACTGGAGGCATGTGTTTAAATCCCACTTCTGACAACTTGATTTTCAGTTACATTGCAGAGCTTCCTTGAAGGTTTGAGGTAGAGTAAATACTGAGGAACTGTTTCTAACTGCTGAAAGGTCAATAACCGAAGGTTACAGATTTAAGGTGACTCACAAAACCAGAAGGAACTTGAGGAAAAATTCCTTTCTGCAACATGTGGTTAGGATTTCAGTTATGTGGATAGATTGGAGAAGCTGGGGTTGTTCTCTTCAGAGAGGAGATTTGATAGAGGTGTTCACAATCATGAGGGGTCGTGACAGACCCGATAGAAATTGTTGGTAGAAGGATTGAGACTCAGGTAAAAGCTGTGGCTCAGTTGGTCACACTCACCTCGAAATCACAAGCTTCTGGGTTCAGATTTCACAGCTGACACTCCAGTGCAGCAATGAGGGTGTTGAAGGTGCTGCCTTTCAGGTGTGATGTTAAACCAAGACCTGGTCTGCATGTTTGGGTGAATGTCAAAGATCCCATGCTCCAATTTCAAACAAGTGAAGAGCAATTCTCCCTGGTGTTGTGATAAATATTTGCCCCTCAATCAGATCAGTTGGTCATTATCACATTGCCGTTTGTGGGTATCAGCTGCTGCATTTCTGACATTACAACAGTGATTACACTTCAAAAGTATTTAATTGTCTACAAAGTGCTTTGATATGTCCAGTGGTCTTGAAAGGTGCTATATAAATGCAAGTCTTTTCTTTCTTTATCACAACACATTGCTGTGTAAACAATGGTTCTTCATGTCACCTCTGGTTCTTCTGCCAATCACCTGATATCTGTGTCCTCTGCTTACTGACCCTTTTACCACTGGAAACAGTTTCTCCTTATTTAAAATATTGAAAACCTTCATGATTTTGAACAAATGTGTCAAATCTCTTCTGAATTTTCTCTGCTGCAAGGAGAACAACCCCAGCTTCTCCAATCTCTCCACATAACTGAAATCCCTCACCCTGCTACCATTGTGGTAAATCTCTTTTTTATTCTTTCCTGGGTTGTGGGCACTGCTGACACAATGTGATTCCTGTCAATGGACCGGCCCGCTGACATCATCGGACTGTGCCAAGCTGTGCATAGGCACAGCTACATCTTGCCAGGATTAAGTGGCACATGTGGAGGATGATGTCATTGCGCAGCGCCAACATCATCGCATATCCGCGCTTGGTCCATCTTCGCACATGTGCGCTAAAGCGTCATCAGGTATCCAGCCCCTCACTCAGCTGGAGGAAGCGGCTGAATAGGAGACTTTGAGGCTGGAGACCTCCCCCCTCGGCAACTCGCTCCAGGCCTCGACGCTTCCTCCCCTCAGCCGCTCGCTGTACACCTCGATGCTCCCCTGGACAATTGTTCCCCACTCGCGTCATCCAGCTCTATGGCCGCTTGCTCTCTGCCCCCCAACCCCCGCTCCAGCCGCTAGCTCTAGGCCATGCCACTTCCGTCCTCTAGGCAACTCACTACTCACTCCTACGTCACACTTTGCAGCCCACCTTGCTTCTTCGGGCGGCGCGTGGAGACTGGACAAACGTGGGAGCAAGTGGCCGAGAGAAGGGAAGCAGCACAGCCTAGAGCTAGTGGCTGGAGGGGAGGGGGGATGGGGAGTGAGCGAACGACTGGAGAATGGGGTGACATGATCGGGAGACAATCGGCCAGGGAAGTACGGGGGGGAGCAGCGAGGTCTGGAGCGAGCGAATATGGAGGGTGGAAGCGGCCGGTGCAAAGCAGGGGGAGAAAGCGAGTTGTGCCACCTAGTGGTTGCGTTGTCAGCAAACGCAGCCTTTATTGTCCATCCTTAATTGCCCTTGAGAAGGTGGTGGTGAGCTGCCTTTTTGGAGCTGCTGCAGTCCATGTGTTGTACGTAAACCCACAGTGCTGTTAGGAAGGGAGTTCCAAGATTTTGATCCAGTGACAGTGAAGGAATGGTGATATAGTTCCCAGTCAGGACACTGTGTAACTTGGAGGGGAGCTTGCAGATGGTGGTGTTCCCATTCATCCAATGTCCTTCTAGGTGGTCGAGATTGGGGGTTTGGAAGGTGCTGTCGAAGGAGGCTTGGTGAGTTGCTGCAGTGCATCTTGTAGATGGTACACACTGCTGCCACTGTTCACTGGTGGTGCAGGAAGTGAATATTTAAAGTAGTGGATGGAGTGCTGATCAAGTGATCTGCTTTGTCCTGGATGGTGTTGAGTTTCTTTGGTGTTGTTGGAGCTCCACTCATCCAGGCAAGTGGGGAGTATTACACCACACTCCTGACTTGTGCCTTGTAGATGGTGGACAGGAGGTGAGTTACTTGCAGCAGAATTCCCAGCTTCTGACCTGCTCTTGTAGCTACGGTATTTTTATGACTGATCCAATTCAGTTTCTGCTCATTGGTAACCCCCCGGATGTTGATTGTGAAGGATTCAGCAATGGTAATGTCATTGACTGTCAAGGAGAGATGGTTAGATTCACTCTTGTTGGAAATGGTAATTGCCTGGCATTTTTGTGGCGTGCATGTTACTTGCCACTTATCAGTCCAAGCCCAATCTTGCCCAGGTCTCTCTACTTGTGGACACGGACTGCTTCAGTATCTGAGGAGCTACTAATGCAACTGAACATTTTGCAATCATCAGTGAACATTTCCACTTCTGACCTTATGATGGAAGGAAGTTTATTGATTCTAGACAGATACATGAATGGGCAGGAAGAAAAGAGATGCAGACCCTTAGAAAATAGGCGACATGTTTAGATAGAGGATCTGGATCGGCGCAGGCTTGGAGGGCCGAAGGGCCTGTTCCTGTGCTGTAATTTTCTTTGTTCTTTGTTTGTTCTTTGATGAAGCAACTGAAGACGGTTGGGGCCGAGGACACTACCCTGAGGAACTCCTGAGCGATGTCTGGTACTGAGATGATTGGCCACCAACAACCAGCACCATATTCCTTTGCGCAAGGTATGACTCCAACCAGTGGAGATTTTTCTCCTTGATTGCCATTGACTTCAATTTTGCAAGGGCTCCTTGATGCCCTTGGCAAGAGCAGTCACTGTCACCTCACCTCACCTCCTGAATTCAGCTCTTCTGTCCATATTTGGGCCAAGGCCATAATGAGGTCAGGAACTAAGTGGCCCTGGCGGAACCCAAAATGAGCATTGGTGAGTAGGTTATGGCTGTGTAAGTGCTGCTTGATAGCACTGTCAACGACACCTTCCATCACTTTACTGATGATCAAGAGGAGGCTGATCGGGCAGGAATTGACCGGGTTGGATTTGTCCTGCCTTTTGTATACAGAACATACCTGGGCAATTTTCCACATTGCTGGGTCGATGCCAGTGTTGTAGCTTGGCGGGCGGCGTGGCTAGTTCTGGAGCACAAGTCTTCAGCACTGCAGCCAGGATGTTGTCAGTATCCAGAGCCTTCAGCCATTTCTTGATATCATGTGGAGTGAAGTGGATTTAGCTGAAGATTGGCACCTGTGATGCTGGGGACCTCAGGAGGAGGCCGAGATTGATCATCTACTTGGCACTTCTGGCTGAAGATGGTTGCAAATGATTCAACCTTGTATTTTGCACTGATATACTGGTCTCCCTTATCATTAAGGATGGGGATATTTGTGGAGCCTCGTCCTCCTGTTAATTGTTTAATTACCCACCACCATTCAGGACTGGATGTGGCAGGACTGCAGAGCTTTGATCTGATCTGTTGGTTGTGAGATCACTCAGCTCTGTCTATTGCATGCTGCTTCCGCTATTTGACATGCAAGTAATCCTGTGTTGTAGCTTCACCAGGTTGACACCTCATTTTTAGGTCTGCTTGGTGCTGCTCCTGACATGCCTTCCTGCATACTTCATTGAACCACTATTGCTCCCTTGGCTTGATGGTAATGGTAGAGTGAGGGATATGCCAGGCCATGAGGTAACATATTGTGTTTAAATACAATTCTGCTGCTGCTGATGGCCCACAGTGCCTCATGGATACCCAGTTTTGAGCTGCCAGATCTGTTCATTTCTTCCCTCAGATATAATTGAAAAAAAAATTCTGAAGAAATGCATGAACTAAATAAAAGGGAGAGAGAAATAAATACTGACAAAATAGATGGCAGAATTTGGAAGGTAAAAATATTTCTGTTTTATTATTGATGAGTGAGAGGAATATATCACACTTTGGGGCTTCTGGAAGTGGATTTACTGATAATCTGGGGAATTGATAGGAAACTGCTTCATCGTTGGTGGAACAAATTCCCGCCCTTGGGGTGGAGCCAACAGCTGCATCCGTCAAATAACAGACAGAGTAGAAGTACTGTATCAGGCCTTGTTAGCTCAGTTGGTAGAGCATGGGACTTTTAATCTCAGGGCCTTGGATTTGAGACCCTTGTTGTGTGGTTGTTCTTCCCTTTTTCAGTCTTCATCAGCAGAGAGTTCAAGGAGTGTTTAAAATTAAATTCAACAACATCACCAGATTTCAACTACTCCCACCCCGCCCCCTCCCAGTGTAGTTGACAGGACTCTCAACCTCTGCCTTCCCCCTTCCCCTCCCTCCCAGATCTGCGACAGGGTTCCCCTTGTCCTCACTTTCCACCCCACCTGCATCCACATCTAAAGGATCATCCTCCACCATTTCCGCCACCTCCAGCGTGATGCCACCACCAAACGCATCCTCCCCTCCCCTGTCAGCATTCCGAAGGGATTGTTCCCTCCGCGACACCCTGGTCCACTCCTCCATTACCCCAACTACCTCGTCCCCTTCCCAAGGCACCTTCCCATGCAATCGCAGGAGATATAATACCTGCCCTTTTCCCTCCTCTCTGCTCATTATCTAAAGCCCCAAACACTCCTTTCAGGTGAAGCAGCGATTTACTTGTACTTCTTTCAATTATGTATTCTGTATTCACTGCTCACAATGCGGTCTCCTCTAAACTGGGGAGACCAAACGCAGATTAGATGGAACACCTCTGCTCAGGCCGAAAGCATGATCCTGAGCTTCGGGGTGCTTGCCATTTCAACACTCTCCCCTGCTCTCATGTCAACATTTCTGTCTTTGGCCTGTTCCAGTGTTCCAGTGAAAATCAACCCAAGCTCGAGGAGCAGCACCTGACCTTTTGATTCGGCACTCTACAACCTTGTGAATTGAACATTGTGTTCAATAACATCAGAGCATGACTGGTGTCAGGCAACCACAAGCATTAACACACTCTTTGCCTTTGTCCCAGGACAGCTTTGTTATTTAATCTCTCCTTCCCTCTGCACTATCAAACACCTTCCCCTTTGTTCTCTCCCACATGCCCCTCCCCGTCACTTGTTTAAAACCTAATTCTTTTCTAACCTGTGTCAGTTCTGATGAAAGGTCACAGACCAGAAACGTTAACTCTGTTTCTCTCACCACAGATGCTGCCAGAGCTATTGAGTATTTCCAGCACTTTTTGTTTTTATTTCAGATTTCCAGCATCTGCAGTATTTTGCTTTTATTGTGTCTGAAAGTCTTTCCTTGATTCAGGACTCTTACCTCTCTCCAGAATCTCTCTGCTAAAGATTGAACTTTATCTCATTTCACTCACAGCTCAGGGTCAGTGTGGCACAGTGGGACTTCTGGCTGTGTCCCACTTCACAATCCCTCAGTATTGAGAAAACAATGGGGAATATTACTCACATGTTGTGTTCTGTAACTTTTTACAAACACTTTAATGTATATATTGTCTTCCAAAGCAGTGACAGAATGGTGGCTTTCGTGTGTTGTTGAAATAGCTTTGTTGAGTTCGTGCTGCACTAACAGTTAAACAGTTCTTGGTTCAATCCCAGGTTTTGGCACTTTCAACCTCTCCTGTGTCTTTTTCTTTGGCTCCAATTGTCAAGCTGCATGATTTACTCTGAAATTAGCACCAGAGAACCAAGGCAGCAGCGAGCATGAGGAGCTGAAATTAGCACAGATCAAATCCACTTAATATTTCTGACTGAAGATGGTTGCAAATGCTTCAGCTTCATCTTCTGCACTGACGTGCTCAGCACCACCATCATTGAGGATGTGAATGTTTTTGGAGCCTCCTCATCTTGTTAGTTATTTAATTATCCACCACCATTCACGACTGGATGTGGCAGGACTGTGGAGCTGTGATCTGATCCTGAGGGAGATATCCGTGTGTGGAGTGGCGGGATGTATGGAGAGTGATCCTGAAGAGGGTGTCCGAGCCTGGAGTGGAAGCTTTCCGTGGAGGTACAGGAGTAGGTCATTCAGCCCCAGTGTTTTATAAAGGTTTAGTATAACTTATTTGCTTTTACTCTATGCCTCTATTAATAAAGCCAAGTGTCCTGTTTGCTCTTAGCAACCTTTTCAAACCTTGATCAAAAAAGATTGGTGTACATTGTCTCATTCTTCCTCCCAAACTGTATCACTTCACAAGTCTCTGTGTAAAATTTTATCTGTTGTGTGAAAGCCCATTTTACCAGTGTGTTTAAGTTCCTCTGAAGTGTGTTACTGTCACTGGCATAGGATGAAATTCACGAGCATTCTTTGATGCTATCTCCGTGGAAAGAGCAATCTTACACACTAGCTCAAATTGGGATTTTGTGTTTTTAGCATCTTTCCTCATCCACCAATATAAGCACAAATCTGTCTCATAATGTACGGTCTAAGAATGTGCCAATGTTGCAATGTGGTGATAAATTCTTCAGTGTCACAATGTACTGTTTCACTACTTTTCTGTTTTCTGGATCCAAGTTTGTAGCTTTCCGCGATCTCTAGTGGCTTCGGATTGAGCCTCACTTCAACGAAGAAACGGAAAATTATGATTTAAAGATTACACTGTCAATCATTCACATCTCTGTCTTCTCCTGAACTTCGAGTTCAAATTTGTTTGTGAAGTTGAGTCACACGTTAAGACAGCACAGTCTTTGTCTTTGTGAAGGAAGTGATTTGGGAATGGCTGTTTGAAACTGTCCCTTCTTGCACAGAAATTCAGTGCAAATACTTGATCACTCACAATTTCCTTGAGAGAAATTTGTTCACAATCGCATTCGACACGGAAACTGCCTCAGCATTAATCTCACTGAAGCAGAATGTGACAGTGTTGTATGTTTCAGAATGTTGTTGCCGTTATTTGTCGCTTTTAACCAAGACTGGGAGACAGGGCAAGGTTGATCCGAGGTTGGAATATATTATCATTCAGGAGCAAGAAAAATCAAAAGGAACAAAATAAGAAAACCCAGTCTCCAGATTTGAGAATCTGTCGATCCGCTTTGGGAAAGTGAATCAGAGCAGAATGAAGGGTGAACTGTCCAGAAGAGATGAAGACACAGCTCAGTCAACACGTTCCCCTGGTTTATGATGCTGGAACATTCCTCACACAGAAATGATTCAACCCAATGACAAACATTCTTACAGCTGATAATTTATGCCTCTGATTTAAGGACTGTCTCATGTGGTTACCGAGTGACGACGAGAAGATATTAAACTTTGTTCTATTCAATCTAGCTGTGATAAAGTTTGAATTTTTCTCCCTTTTATGAACAGTATTTGAAGGGTCTCGGTGACAATGTTCAGTGTTGATGAGAGTGGGGTCTGGGTGAGAAGCTGCTGAGTGTGACAGGGTCAGGACTGGATGCAGGAAGTTCTCTGACAGTCTCCCTCTATCTCTCGAATGGGTTTGAGTTGATTTACGACTGGTAGCTTTTATTTTACTTTTCTTATTTAGAGATATAGCCCCTTCGGCCCACCGAGTCTGTGCCAACCAGCAACCACCCATTTATACTAATCCTACATTAATCCCATATTCTCGACGACATCCCCACCATTCTCCTACCACGTACCTACACTAGGGACAATTTACAATGGCCAATTTACCTATCAACCTGCAAGTCTTTTGGAGGTGGGAGGAAACCAGAGCACCTGGCGGAAACCCACACAGACATTGGGAGAACTTGCAAACTCCACACAGGCAGTACCCAGAACTGAATCCTGGTCGCTGGAGCTGTGAGGCTGCGGTGCTAACCATTGCGCCACTGTGCTGCTGTTGGTGTTTTGATAAATGAAGGAAGTTCCCTCCACCCATTTTTTTTGGACAGACAGTGTGGTATAAGGATGTAAAGGGTTAATGCTGAAGATAGTGGGATCAACCCCTCCCACTGTCAGAGTGATGATGGAACAGTCACGTGAGATGAAGTTTGGGAGAAGAGAGAGCAGCACCAAGGATGCTAGCTTAGCAGACTTGATGAGTGTGTACAGAGTATTGTTCAAATTAGAAAAGAGTTCTTAGTTCTTTCAGCAGGAACTGTGTCCAGAAAATATCGAGAAACTCACAATTTTATTATTCAGGAGTCGGAACACAGATATTAATTCCAAGTGACAGTTCTGGGACCAATTAACAAAAAAAGTAGAGAATACTATTGCTCACTGATTGAAATCCCCTAGTGAGGAGACAGTTAAACAGGTGATCTTTTGGGGCATCCTTCGATCCAAGGTTTCAGCAACATTTAATCTCCCTTTTTGGTGAAATTCTCTGTTATTTGCAACTTTTTTTTATCAGCTTTGATGGGCGAGTGAAAAAACGGAAAAGATTGAACAGTTCCATCCTTTCTTTTCTTCCTTCTCTTCTTTCCATCAGTTTCTCTTTTCTGTCCCAGATCAATATAATGATGAGAATCCCAATTTAATCTGCTGTTTCTGGTGTTTTATCCATTCCAATCAAAATTTCAACATTCCAATCAAATCTATTTGTTATTCCACAGTGTCTCTCCATGTGTTTTATTCTGTTGTATTCTCTCACAGTCTGTTTGATGATCAATGTAACATCTCACTCTCTGTTCTGGTGAAGATCAGAAGCAGTGATATCTGTTTACACCACCCGACAAGTCGGCCTGATGCTGTGCCTCGCTGATCATGTGGGGTTAAAGCAATTCTTCCAGTCAGTTAGTTCAGTTTTCATTTCATGAAAAATTTGGTCATCATGACTTCATCAGTGACCGAATGGTTCAGGTGTCTGAGTGATGTTAATCATGATGTGATGAAATGATTGTATGTTCCAGTCTTTCCGTGGTGGGTTTTCACACTGAGTAGAAACGTGTTGGACATGGTCTGGAAATGTTTCACACCGCTCCATTCCCAACTTCATTTACTTCCAGAAGATATATTTCCATCATTCCACAGCTGGCTGCACAGCCAGAAGCTGTGCTGAAGGTGACAGCTATGCATCTGCAACTGACAAGGTGGCCGAGAGGTTAAGGCGATGGATTGCTGATCCATTGTGCTTTGCATACGTGGGTTCGAATCCTACCCTTGTCGCTAGTTTATGAGCTGTTTCGTGTATTGTTTACGTTGGGTGAGCTTATTTGCAAAGTCAGCCTCGAAACCTGTTCTTGTCAATGTCCAGACAGTGATTCCAGAATTGTTTATACTTTATTCAAATTGAGACAGACAATTGGAATTCTTCACCCAAACTGCACTGGAATGAAGATCAAATAGGGATCACGAAACGGAGCAGTATTTTTCCTCCCCTCCTTCCTTCCATCATTACTTTCTCTGGATTTGCACCAAGTGAAAGACAAATGGGAAAAGCAAATGGCGAGGGAGCAGATGCAGAAAATTATCCTTTGGCAAGAAATTTATTTTCAAATCTTCTTGATAGATTAAGTGAGTGAGCAATGCTTTGGCAGATGGAGTTTAAAATGAGGGGTCATCGACTACCGAAGAGAGATCAGAGTGTTTTTTTGTAAGAGGTGAGATGTTAGAAACGGCGGAGGAGCAGAGACCCGAATACTGAATTAATAAAAGCTCGTGGACTGGTAGAAAATAATGCGAAAAGTGAACAGAATCTGAAGATTGGAACTCATGTTGCAGTGATATAAAGCTCTGTGCTCCTGAAGTAAATGTCCAAGCCCAGATTGTGGGGTATCTGTGGAGAGTGATTTGGTTTTTATTCATTCTTGGGTGTGAGTATCGCTGATCAGGCGAGCATTTATTACCCATTCCTATTGCCGTTGAGATGGTGGTGGAGAGCTGCCTTCTAGAACTGATGCAGTCCATATGGTGCAGGAACACCCACACTGCCGTTGGGGAGGGAGTTCCAGGATTGTGACCCAACAACAGTGAATAAATGGCGATATCGTTCCAAGTCAGGATGGTGAGTGACTTGGAGGGGAACCTGCAGGTAGTGAGTTCCCATGCATCTGCTGCCCTTGTCCTTCGAGGTGGTAGTGGTCACGAGTTTGGAAGGTGCTGTTGAAGGATACTTGGCGAGTTGCTGCAGTGCATACGGAGATGGTACACACTGCAGCCACTGTTTACTGGTTGTGGAGGGATTGAATGTTTAAGGTGGCGGGTTAGGTGCCGATCAAGTGCGCTGCTTTGTCCTGGATGGTGTTGAGCTTCTTGAGTGTTGTTGAGTGGGATGTATTCCATCACACTCCTGACTTGTGCCTTGTCGATGGTGGACAGGATTTGGGGTGTCAGGAGATGAGATACTTGCTGCAGAATTCGTAATCTCTGACCTGCGCTTATAGCCACAGCATAGATGTGACTGGTCCAGTTACGTTTCTGGTCAAGATATTGATGGTGGGGGATTTAACGATGATAACGCTTCTGAATATCAAAAGGTAGATTTTTTTTCTCTCTCATTGGAGATGTTCACTGCTTGGCACTTGGGTGGCCAGAAGGTTGCTTGCCACTTATCAGCTCAAGCCTGAATGTTGTTCAGGTCTTGCTGCTTGCAGGCACAGACTGCTTCAGTATCTGAAGAGTTGTGAGTCATCATCTAACATTCTCACTTCTGATTTATGTTGAAGAGAAAGTCGTCAATGAAACAGCTGGGATGTTTGGGTCTAGGACACTACCCTGAGAAACCCCTGAGGCAATGTCCTGGGCTGAGATGATTGGCCTCCACGAACCACAAACACCTTGTTTTGTGCGAGGTACGACTCCAGCAAGTGGAGAGTTTTCCCCCTGATTCCCAGTGACTTCAATTTTGCTAGGGATCCTTGATGCCACACTCACTCAAGGGTGGTTCAAGAAGGCAGCCCACCCCACCACCTTCTCAAGGGCAATTAAGGATGGGCAGTAAATGCTGGCCTGGCCAGCAACGCCCACATCGCATGAATGAATGAATAAAAAAGTGAAGTATCACCTGTGTCATTGTTTTGGTAGAAAATATAAACCTGGTGGAATTGCCCCTCCCAATCACACCTCACTTCATAGAACATAGAAAATGGAGAAAATTTATGGCACAGAATGAGACCATTTAGCAATCGTGTCTGTGCCAGCTGAAAAAGAGCGATCCAGCCCAATCCCTCTTTCCTGGTCTTGGGAATGGGATCTGAACAGATCTCAGAGCTCACATTATGTGAATGTTCTGTTGAAGTATTGGTGAGCTGATATACCAGGGGAGATTCACACTGTTAGACACAGTGTGAAATACATTCAAGTATTTATAAAACATTGTAACATGTGAGTAATATTCCCCATTGCTTTCTCAGCACTGATGGATTGTGAAGTGGGAGACAGCCAGAAGTCCCAGTGATCCACACTGACCCTCAGCTGAGAATGAAATGAGATAAAGTTCAATCTTCAGCAGCGAGTTGCTGCAGAGAGGTAAGAGTCCTGAATCAAGGAGAGACATTCTCATACTGCTGTTGAATCTCATTTCAAACACTCCTTGAACTCTCTGCCGAGGAATTCAGAGTTGGAGAATGCCTGTAAAATCAGCCTAAAAAGGAAATAAAAAACACCCACCGTGGGGCTCAAACTCAAAAACTTGAGATTCAGAGTTTCATGCTTTCATCTACTGAGCTCACTAGGCCTGAGACAGTGTCCCCGTCCTGTCTGTTATTGGACAGTGCAGCTGTTGGCTCCATCCCAGGGGCTGAATTTGTTCTGTAAACCATGGAATTAGCTGATTTGCTCTTGCAAAGAGCTGTCATGGACATGATGGACTGAAGGGTCTCCTTCTGTACTGTAACCATTTGATTCCTTGATTCTAACTCTGTCAAAGTTGTTCTGAACTTGCTCTGCTCCAATGAGAACAACCCCAGCTTTTCCAGTGTCTGCACATAACTGAAGTTATGAGGAACCATGGGGAACCCACTGTAAACCTTCCTCCAGACAGAAATACAACTGTTCACCACCACACTGTCACCCAGCTGTTTACAATATATATCAATGATTCGGATGTGGGGACCAAATGTACTATTTCCAAGTTCGCAGATGACACAAAACTAGGTGGGAATGTGTGTTGTGAGGAAGATGCAAAGCGGCTTCAAGGGGATTTGGACAGACTTAGTGAGTGGACAAGAAAGTGGCACATGGAATATAATGTGCAAAGATGTGAGGTTGTCCGCTTTGGTAGGAGAAACAGATGTGCAGATCATTTCTTAAATGGTAAGAGATTAGAAAGTGTAGATGGACAAAGGGGCCTGGGTTTCCTTGTCAGTAAGTGACTGAAAGCTAACATGCAGGTGCAGCAAGCAATTAGGAAGGCGAATGACATGTTAGACTCTATCACAAGAGGATTTGAGTACAGGAGTAGTGAAGTCTTGCTTCAATTGTATATAACCTTGGTTGGACTGCACTTTGGAATACTGTGTGCAGTTTTGGTCCCCTTACCTTAGGAAGGATATCATTGCCATAGAGGGAGTACAACGAAGGTTCACCAGACTTGTTCCCGGGGTGGCGGGACTGTCCTATGAAGAGATTTTGGGGAAACTGGGACTGTATTCTCTAGAGTTTCGAAGAATGAGAGGTGATCTCATTGAAACTTACCATATATTTAAAGGGATAGACAGGTAGATGAAGCTATTTCCTCCGGTTGAGGAATCTAGAACCAGGGGACACAATTTCAACATAAGGGGAAAGCCACTTAGGACAGAGACGAGGAGAAATTTCTTTACTCAGAGGGTTGTGAATCTTTGGAATTCTCTACCCCAGAGGGCTGTGGAAGCTCAGTCATTGAGTATGTTTAAAGCAGAGATTGACAGATTTCTAAATGCAAATGACATAGGGGATATGGACATAGTGTGGGAAAAAGGCATTGAAGTGGATGATCAGTCATCATCATATTGAATGGCGGGGTTGGCTCGACGGGCTGAATGGCCTACTCCTGCTCCTATGTTCCTATCAGTCTGCTAATTTCATATCCATGCTGTCATTGTCCCTTTTATTACATGGGCTTCAGTTTTACTGGCAGTCTAGTATGTGACATCATCAAGAAGGTTTTCAATAAGTCAAATAAGGAGAAATTGTTTCCAGTGGCAAAAGGGTCAGTAACCAGAGGATGTATTTATCAGGTGATTGAGAAAAGAACCAGAGGCGAAATGAGGTCGGGATTTATACCGTGATGTGTTGTGATTTGGAATGCACTGTCTGATCAGGACTTGAAAGCAGATTCAGTAGTAACTTTGAAAAGCAATAGGGATAAATACTGGAAGGAAAATGTACAGATTACAGGAAAAAGCTGAGCATCAGAACTAATTGGATAACACAACCAAAGCGACAGCATTGACACAATGGACCAAATGGTCTCCTTCTTTGTGTATCATTCTATGGTTTTATGAACATAATGTTGGTACAATTGCTGAGTTGGAAGTGAAGTGAACCCAGATTCCGGGTATTCTAAACACCAGACCCAAACCAACTGAACCAAAAACAAGAAATGCTGGATTCACTCAGCAGGTCTGGCAGCATCTGTGGAAAGAGAAGCAGAGTTAACGTTTCGGGTCAGTGACCCTTCTTCGGAACTGACTGAACAAGCCTGTTGTTTAATCTCTGTTTTTCACACCAGCTTCTCCTCGCTCTTTCTGTGTTTCCTGCCTGGTCTGTTCCTCTGACCTTCATTCCTGACACTCTATTGAGAACGGCCAACTCACTGCGCCTCTCACTCCCACCGTCACTCCACCCCTTCACCCACTTCCAAACCTCTCTGTTGAACAGTACCTCACTTCTGCTCCTCTGCTCCATTAATATAACAGGAAAACATTTTCAAACAGACATTTCCACACAGTGAACGTTTCAGTGAGACAAGGTAAAGAGCAGATTCATTCACTTTCAACACAGAGAGAGCAGCTCTCCCTGTTCAGTCTAAGGAGCAGCTGTAGTTTCACTCCCATTAGTCTTAGAGACATGGGCCAGAATTGTAAGGGACCGTTGGAGACGGGAATGGAGGCTGGGGAGGGGGAGGGGGGGGTGTATAAAATAGGGATGGAAGACGTTGGAGCGGATATTTCTGTCGGCGGCTGACATGGAGGGCAGACTTCGCACATCCACACGGCAAGAAGGCATTTAAAGTATTTATGAGTCCAATTGTCAGCAATTTTATTCACTGGGTCCAATTGAATTAATAGCACACGGGAACCCTGGGGCTTCAGAGCCTCGCCTGGTTAAAGGAGGTGACTGGTAGGTGGGAGCTGAGTGTTGGCTTCACTGGGAAGCTGTCCGGTGAGGCTGCGTAACTTGGCAGCAAGGGTGGAGGGGGAAAGGGCATCGGGAAACACTGTCAGGAGTGGGGGCCAATGTGCCAGCTCTGCAGGGTGAGCCACACCAGGGTGTTATTGGGGCAGTGCCACCTCATTGAGGGTGACAAATGAGGTAAATGTGGCTGGGTGTTGTTTACTGTGAAGGCCTTGCACTCAGGGAGGGGCAACCTGTCATGGGCCTCATTCACCCTGGATTCGAGGCTTCCATTGAAGAGGAGGAGGAGTAGAGAGGGAGGGAGGGAGACGCAGGCACCAGCAGGGACACCACAGCAGCTTGGGGGCCCACAGGAGGGCCAGCCTCGAACAGGAGGCTGGAGAAGGAGGCAGAGGAACACGTCAGCCGAGGTTCAACTACCTGCAGATGTCCGAGTGACAGTGTCTCCGCAGACTGCGCCTCTCCTCGGAGGTTGTCACTGATCTCTCTGCCATGATGCAGCTGTGCCCCATGGGACTTGGTGGGCACCTGATGCCAGTGTCACTGAAGGTCACCGTGCCACTGAACTTCTCCACCAGCAGATCATTGCGGGGATCCACTGGAGATATGTGTGGAATCTCACAGTCTGTGGTGAATCAGTGCATCAAGGAGGTCACCAATGTCCTGTTCAGGAGGGCCGGTGACTATGTGCACATCGATCCAAACAGTCACGCTGAGAGGGCTATCGGATTCGGGGCCATCGCTGGATTCCCCCAGGTGTAGGGTGTCATCGACTGCACCCATGTGACCATCAAGTCTCCTGCAGACCAGCCAGCAGCCTTCAACAGGAAGGGCTTCCACTTGCTCAGTGTGTAACTGGTCTGTGACCATCACAAATGGATCCTACAGGTGTGTGCACAAATCCCGGGAAGCAGCCACAACGCCTGCATACCAAGGCACTCCCAGGTGCCAGAACCTTTCCGTGGCCCCATGCGCTTTCTGAGATGGATCCTTGGAGACAAGGGCAACCCAGTGAGAACATGAGTACTGACGCCTGTGAGGAACCCACACGATTCAGAGGAGAGTGACAACACCTGCTGCGGGTCAATCCGAGCGACCATCAAAGAGGCCATTGGTCTCCTGAAGATGAGATTCAGGCACTTAGATTGTTCCTGTGGAGCCCTTCAGTATGTCCCGGCGAGGGTCTCGCGTATCATGGTGGCTTGCTGTGCTCTGCACAATCTGGCATGACAGAGGGGTGAGGTGTTGACTCGTGTGGATATCATGGAGTGTGATGTCTCCTCTGATGATGAGGATGTGGAGGAGGATGCTGACCAAGCAGTGCCAGATGAAGGACCTCAGGCACAGCAGGAAAGCCTCCATGAGATACACACAAGGGAGACACGAGACACCCTTATACATTCACGTTTCCTTTGAGCCTTACCACCTTCTGGAACCACAGCAATAAAGTCTTAGCTTTAAACAGCCCTGTTGTCACCTCCTTCCTTCTACACTACAGCGCCCAGGTACACATCTCACAGTGACAAGGCCGAAGCTTTGTGAACTCAGGGCTTGGTCCCTCACTTCCAGCCCCTTGGGAGGAAGGGTTGAAATGAAGTCCCAAAGGGCATCAACAATAGGAAGGAGACATAGTGAGAGAACATCATTTCTTTATTCTGTGTGACACCAAACACAACCCTATCCATCTGGAATGTACATTCACCCGTGAACCCCTCAGTGAATCTCGGTGCTCTTCTTAAATCTCTTCCGGGTGTTCCGACCTGCTACTCCCCCTGCTCTGTCAGCTGAGGTGGAGACAGGCTGCTGACCTTGCTGCTCCATGGCTTGGGATGACATTGGCGGCCGTCCTCTGCTGCCTGAGGCCTGGAGGGCCCTGGCACACTGAGGGCCTCCTGCACAGGTACAGGGACCCCCTCTGTCATCGAGGATGATGGAGGTGCTGGCATCATTGGTGTCACTGGCAGAGGGACATTGGAATTACCGTCCACACCAGGAGCACCCTGAGAGGGGCCCCCAGATGTAGCAGCCAGCTGCTCCTCCCCCTTATAAGACACACTTGTATCTCCCTGCTGACCTGAGAGGGACGTGGACCAATGGAGAGTTCAGGTGCCTCGTCCCCCCTCTCACCTTGTCACCACTGGATGGAGCTCCTGGACAAAGTGATGGAGTGCAGGTCTGTGCACATCTCCGGCAGCCACCGATTGATCGGCTGGATCTGGTTCTCCATGAGAGTCACCAATCTCTCAATGGAGGAAGCCAGACACACCCCCATCAGAGACAGTGCAGCACCCAAGGCCTGGATGGTCTCCTCCATCGTCCGTGCTTGGGTACACATAGCCTCTGGCAACTCTGCCAGATGTTGCCTGACCTATCACTGCAGCTGCAGCATTTCCCGTGTTGCTGGTGACGCAAGAGGCACGTCATCAGCCTGGGGCACAGCATGGGCCTGGCCTCCCACAAACCACCAACCCCCAGTGGCCTCGGCTGTCACAGCCTCCGCCAGCTGCCCGGGCCTGTCTGTGATGTGCTCACCAATTTGTATGCCAGAATCTAGCCGCGAACGGATACCCACCAACGTGAGAGTTTCTGTGCTGGTGAAAGGTGCAGGGGGATGAGGTGATGGTGCACCCTCTGAGGCTCCCTCCTCCTCCTCAGACATGTCCGGCTGTCCCCCAGTCTCTCCAGCTCTTTGCTTTTGTCGTTCATCCGGGCCTTCATGAGAAAACATGGACATTGAAGGGTTAGGATCTTCCCATCATGACATTCCAACCACCCCTAACGTGCAGCTCCATTGATGCAGTGGTGAACAGATGAGCAGTGTGGCTCCTTTGCAGCAGATGCTCCCTTGTGCCCCAGGAGATGTTCACTCACTCTCTTGGGTAGGTGTCCCTGTCTCTCCATCAGCTATGGAGCAGCTGCTTTGCTGCCCTGCCTGTTCCATGGCCTCCTCCTCCATCGGGATGAGGACATGGAGATAAGGCATCCACCGCTGGTCTTGACACACTCTTTCCAATTGTGGGATGTCTTCTCCTGCAGACACAATGATGAACAAAGTTAGTCTCCCAGCGGGGACAAGCCCAACATCTCTGATGGTGATAGTCCAGCAGTCCATGATGGGGACACACGTATTCCTCCTGCATGTGGCCCCTCTCGAGGGACTGTGTGAGTTTATACAATGACTGACGTGCACCTCTCACCGAGATGCAGCCAAGCCTCAGGCAGCATGTCCTGCTGCCCTTCCCCAATACACATGACTGGGTGGTCACTCCCTTTCCACCAAACACTCCCTCTCACTCTGCCACATGCAATGTCCAAAGGGTCCAAAGTGTTTTGAGTTTTCGCCTGAGCAGCCTGGATCCGGTCATTGACCCACTTCCTGTACTGGATCCATGTTCTGGGGGTGACACCACGTCTGCTGACCTCACCGACTATCTTCAGCCAGCTTTGCTAGGTCAGGTGGGCAGGTCTCCACCTCCCATCCCTGGGGAAGAGGATCTTCCACCTTTCTCTTGCCACCTGGAGGAGAACCTG
Organism: Heterodontus francisci; assembly: GCF_036365525.1. Classification (NCBI taxonomy): domain Eukaryota; kingdom Metazoa; phylum Chordata; class Chondrichthyes; order Heterodontiformes; family Heterodontidae; genus Heterodontus; species Heterodontus francisci. The sequence continues at coordinate 4,538,181 of NW_027141852.1, read as the reverse complement.
CAGGGAGGCATCGCTAAACCGTGGGACCATGGTCACTGCAGGCTCGCATTCAGCTCCTTACTCAGCAGGCAGCAGAGGCAGCAGAACGGGTCCTGGGGCATCAGAGGCAGCAGAACGGGTCCTGGGGCATCAGAGGCAGCAGAACGTGTCCTGGGACAGCAGAGGCAGCAGAACGAGTTCTGGGGCAGCAGTGACAGCAGAACGGGTCCTGGGGCAGCAGAGACAGCAGAACGGATCCTGGGGCAGCAGAGGCAGCAGAACGGGTCCTGGGGCAGCAGAGGCAGCAGATCGGGTCCTGGGGCATCAGAGGGCTCTCAGGAAGACACTCCTTTAAACCAGGCAGCAGTGAATGCAGGGTTGGCAGCCCTTTAAATATGGTGTCAGCACCTGCCGTTGTGTCAGATGTCGGTGCCATCGGTGCCTTGTTCCCTGCCTCTGGTCCTTGTTTACATGGGCCCCACGCCTCCCCTTCATTAACTTGTCGGCTGCTCCGTGATCGGAGTCGGTCGGCCACATTTCACTCGTGTGGTGACGACACCCGCTTCCGGTGCCTCTGCCGAGAGCCGCACCGTTAGTTTAAAATTCAGTCCATGGGGTCAAGAGTGGAAAATCTCCCCTCTGATTCTCTCTACTTAAACTGATGGAGACACCAAATTAAAACTGATGAAACCAGGGATTGTATCCTGGTTCTTCAATCTAGTGTTCTCCCAACTGAGCTATTCCATCCTCACTGTGAGCTCATCTTCATTGGAGACAAATATAACTCCAGGTGGAATTTCCCACCCGTTCATTCCTCACTTCAGGGGAATGGGACCCGACCAGATCGCGGAACTCAGATTATGTTAATGTTCTGCTCTTGATATCTTAATATTATCTTGCGTTTGAGCCACTTTTAATCAGGTTTACAAACAAATTCTTCCATCATCCCTTCTCCCACATTCTCTCTCTCTCATTCATTCTTTATTCCTCACAATCCAGAAAGGGTTAGGAATCAGAGCTCACCTCCAAACCCTCTGCACACAGACCTCTATCTGTCACCGTGTTTGATCCAAGATCCAAGAGACCAGTCATTAAATTGCACTCTTTATAAACACAGAAAGCTGCCTCAGAGTGTTGGACATCGAGTTAAATACACTGAAGTCTTTCGAAAAAAGTTAATCTTATGGGTTGTATAATGATGGAAATATACCTTCTGTAAGTAAATGAAATAGGGAATGGAGCGGTGTGAAACATTTCCAGACCATGTCCAACACGTTTCCACTCAGTGGGAAAACCCACCACGGAAAGAGTGGAACATACAATCATTTGATCACATCATGATTAACATCACTCAGATGCCTGAATCATTAGGTCACTGCAGCTGGCTGCACAGCCAGGAGCTGTGCTGAAGGTGACAGCCATGATCGTGCATCTGACAAGGTGGCTGCAAGGTTAAGCTGATGGACTGCTAATGCATTGTGTTCTTCATGTATGGATTCAAATCCCATCCTTGTTGTTAGTTTGTGAGCTGTATAGTTCCTTTATTTCTCTTGGGGGACTTTTTGCATAAAGTCAGCCTGGAAACCTGTTCTTGTCAATTTCCAGACGGTGTTTCCAGAATTGTTTATATATTATTAAAATTGAGACAGACAATTGGGATTCTTCACCCAAATAGGACTGGAATGAAGATCAAATTGGGATCACAAAACGGAGCAAGATTTTCCCTCCCTCCCTTCCTTCCATCTTTATATTCTCTGGATTTCCACCAAGTGAAGGACGAATGGGAAAAGCAAACGGCGAGGGAGCAGAAGCAGAATATTATCCTTTGGCAAGAAATTTATTTTCAAATCTTCTTGATAGATTAAGTGAGTGAGCAATGCTTTGACAGATGGAGTTTAAAATGTGGGGTCATGTAATACTGAAGAAAGATAGATCAGAGTGTTTTTTTGTAAGAGGTGAGATGTTAGAAACTGTGGAGGAGCCGAGACCCGAATACAGAATTACTAAAAGCTAGTGGACTGGGAGAAAATAATGTGAAAAGCGAACGGAATATGAAGTTTGGAACTCATGTTGCAGTTATATAAAGCTCAGTGCTCCTGAAGCGAATGTCCAAGCCCAGATTGTGGGGAATCTGTGGAGAGTGATTTGTTTTTTATTCATTCTTGGATGTGAGTATCGCTGATAAGGTGAGCATTTATTACCCATCCCTAATTGCCCTTGAGAATGTAGTGGTGAGCTGCCGTCTTGAACTGCTGCAGTCCATGTGGTGCAGGAACACCCACACCGCCGTTGGGGAGGGAGTTCCAGGATTGTGACCCAACAACAGTGAAGAAATGGCGATATAGTTCCAAGACAGGATGGTGAGTGACTTGGAGGGGAACCTGCAGATGGCGAGTTCCCATGCATCTGCTGCCCTTGTCCTTCGAGGTGGTAGAGGTCACGGGTTTGAAAGGTGCTGTTGAAGGATACTTGGCGAGTTACTGCAGTGCATATAGAGATGGTACACACTGCAGACTCTGTGTACTGGTGGTGGAGAGAGTGAATGTTTAAAGTGGTGGGTTAGGTGGCGATTAAGTGGGCTGCTTTGTCCTGGATGGTATTGAGCTTCTTGAGTGTTGTTGAGTGGGATGTATTCCATCACACTCCTGACTTGTGCCTTGCAGATGGTGGACAGGTTTTGGTGTATCAGGAGGTGAGATACTTAGTTTAGTTTAGAGATACAGCACTGAAACAGGCCCTTCGGCCCACCGAGTCTGTGCCGACCATCAACCACCCATTTATATTAATCCCAGTTTCCTACCACATCCCCACCTGTCCCTATATTTCCCTCCCACCTACCTATACTATAGGACAATTTATAATGGCCAATTTACCTCCCAACCTGCAAGTCTTTTGGCTTGTGGGAGGAAACCGGAGCACCCGGAGAAAACCCACACAGACACAGGGAGAACTTGCAAACTCCACACAGGCAGTACCCAGAATTGAACCCGGGTTGCTGGAGCTGTGAGGCTGCGGTGCTAACCACTGCGCCACTGTGCCACCCCCAGAATTCCTAATCTTTCCCACTTGCTGCAGAATTCCTAATCTCTGACCTGCGCTTATAGCCGCAGCATAGATCTGACTGGTTCCATTTAGTTTCTGGTCAATGGTAACCCCCAACATATTGATGGTGGGGGATTCAGCGATGACAATGCTCTGAATATCAAAAGGTAGATTTTTTTCTCTCTCTCATTGGAGATGTTCACTGCTTGGCACTTGTGTGGCCAGAAGGTTGCTTGTCACTTATCAGCTCAAGCCTGAATCTTGTTCAGGTCTTGCTGCTTGTAGGCACAGACTGCTTCAACTGAGGAGTTGTGAATCATCACCTAACATTCCCACTTCTGACTTATTTTGAAGGGAAAGTCGTCAATGAAACAGCTGAGGATGTTTGGGCCTACGACACTACCCTGAGAAACTACTGAAGCAATGTCCTGGGCTGAGATGATTGGCCTCCACGAACCACAACCATCTTGTTTTGTGTGAGGTACAACTCCAGCAAGTGGAGAGTTTTCCCCCTGATTCCCATTGACTTCAATTTTGCTAGGGATCCTTGATGCCACACTCACTCAAGGGCAATCACTCTCACCTCTCCTCTGGAATTCCACTCTTCCATCTCTGTTTGGACCAAGCTGCAATGAGATCATAACAACATAAGATCAGAACAACTAGTAGCAGGAGTAGGCCATTTGGCCCCTCGAGCTTGCTCCGCCATTCAATAGGATCATGGCTGACCTGATCATGACCTCAACTCCACTTTCCTGCCTGCCCACATCACCCTTGGCTCTCTTGTAGATAAAAATCGTGAAGACATTCAATGACCCAGCCTCCACTGCTCTCTGCGGTAGAGAATTCCAAAGATTAATGACGCTCTGAGAGAAGAAATGCCTTCTTAAATGAAAAACCCCTAAATCTGAATCTGTGTCCCCTAGTTCTAGATTCCACCACGAGGGGAAACTTCCTCTCAGCATCTACCCTGTCAAGTCCCCTCAGAATCTTATATGTCTCAATACGTTCACCTTTCATTTTTCTCAACTCCAATGAGTATCGGTCCAACCTGCTCAACTTTCCTCATGCGACAACCCCTTCATCACTGGAATAAATCTAGTGAACCTTCTCTGAACTGCCTCCAATGCAAGTATATCCCTCCTTAAATAAGGAAACCAAAACTGTACACAGTACTCTAGGTGTGGTTTCACCAGCACCCTGTACATTTGTAGCAACACTTCTCTTCTTTTATACTCCATTCCCCTTGCAATAAAGGGTAACATTTCATTTGCCTTCCTAATTATTTGCTGTACCTGCATGGTAACTTTTTGTGATTCATGTACGAAGACACCCAGATCCTTCCACACCGCAGCATTCTGTAATCTCTCACAATTTAAATAATATTTTCCTGTTCTATTCTTCCTACCAAAGTGGATAACCTCACATTTTCCCACATTCTACTCTATCTGCCAAATTATTTCCTGGAGCTGAGAGACCCTGGCAGAACCTAAACTGAGCATCGATGAGCAGATTATTGTTAAGTGTGTGGTGCTTGATCGCACTGTTGGTGACATCTTCCATCACTTTGTTGATGATTGATAGTAGACTGATGGGGCGGCAATTGGTCAGATTGGATTTGTCCTGCTTTTTTATGGACAGGGCACACCTGGGCAATTTTCCACAGTGTTGAGCAGACGCCTGTGTTGTCGCTCTACTGGAACAGCTTGGCTGAGGGCGCAGCTAGTTCTGGAGCACAAGTCTTCAGTACTAGAGCTGGGATGTTTTTAGGGCCCATAGTCTTTGATGTACTGAGTGCCTTCAGCTGTTTCTTGCTATCATGTGGAGTGAAGCGAATTGGCTGAAAACTGGAAGCTGTGATGCTGGGGACCTCAAGAGGCCGAGATGAATCATCCACTGAGCAATTTCTGACTGAAGATGGTTTCAAATGCTTCAGCTTCATCTTTTGCACTGACGTGCTCGGCTCCACGAACATTGAGGATAGGGAAGTTTTTGGAGCCTCCTCATCTGGTTCGTTATTTAATTGTCCTCCACCTTTCATGACTGGATCCCTAGTTTCTCAGGGCAGTGCCCTAGGCCCAACCATCCTCAGCTGTTTCATTGGTGGCTTTCTCTTCAACATAAGTCAGAAGTGGGCATGTTCGCTGATGATTCACAACTCCTCAGATACTGAAGCAGTCTGTGCCTGCAAGCAGCAAGACCTGAACAACATTCAGGCTTGAGCTGATAAGTGACAAGCAACATTCTTTGATCTGATCCTGAGGGAGATAACCGTGCGTGGAGCGGCGGGATGGATGGAGGGTGACTCTGAAGAGGGTGTCTGAGCCTGGAGGGAAGAATCTGTGGAGAGTGGTCCTCAAAGGATGTCCGTGTCTGGAGATTGAGGATCTCTGAAGAGGGTCTCCGAGCCCATAGTGCTGGGATGTATGGAGAGTGATCCTGAAGTGGGTGTCCGAACCTGGAATGGCGGGATCTGTGGAGAGTGATCCTGAAGTGGGTGTCCGAGCCTGGAGTGGCAGGATCTGTGGAGAGTGGTCCTCAAAGGATGTCCGTGTCTGGAGATTTAGGATCTCCGAAGAGGGTCTCCGAGCCTGTAGTGCTGGGATGTATGGAGAGTGATCCTGAAGTGGCTGTCCGAACCTGGAATGGCGGGATCTGTGGAGAGTGATCCTGAAGTTGGTGTCCGAGCCTGGAGTGGCAGGATCTGTGGAGAGTGATCCTGATGAGTGTGTGTAAACCTGGAATGGAAGCTTTCTGTGGAGGTACAGGAAGAGGCCATTCATTCCCAGCATTTTGTAAAGGTTTAGCATAACTTATATGCTTTTACTCTATGCCTATATTAATAAATCCAAGTGTCCTGTTTGCTCTTAGTTACCTTTTCAATCCTTCTAACATTGGTGTACATTGTCTCTCTGCTCCTGCACCCACTTTAGAATTGTCATGTTTCATTTATATGGCCTCTCCTCATACTTCCTTCCAAATTGTATCACTTCACACTTCTCTGTGCAAAATTTCATCTGTTATGTGAAAGCCGATTTTACCAGTTTTTTTTAAGTTCCCCTGAAGTGTGTTACTATCACTGGCATCGGACAAAATTCCTGAGCATTCTTTGATGCTATCTCCATAGACAGAGCAATCTTCCGTGAGCTCAAATGTAGGATTTTGTGTGTTTAGTATCTTATTTCACCCACCAATATAAGCACAAATATGTCACGTAAATCTTGTTCACTGCAGTCCCTGCTGCTGTTTGCTGCCTATATTTACAGACTTTTATCTCAACCTCATCACCATGTTCTCTAATATATTCAGGGGGCATCAGCAGAGAAAATGTACACCAAGCATGGCAAGTGCAAGGAAGTGTTTATTTATGTCATGATGTCATGAATATAATATACAAATACATTACATGTGTGAATCATCAAGATGTGTCTGAATAAATGGAACCCCGTTACTATAAACACTGTCACCTTTCAATGTTTAGCGGACAGGTTTGACGGCTTGATGTGTGTGATTCCCTCATTAATGTGTTTGCACAAAGTTCGGGGAAAGAAGGAGATATGAATAATTTATAGGGAAATTTTTTAAGCATATCTCCAAATCTCTCACTCACAAAGATCTGCAAACACATGGATTCCGAAAGAACCTGAGTACAAAATCACCTAAAATAAACACAGCCAGAGAGTCTTTCAATAACCTGTAGCTCAGGGAAAGTACATGATGTTATGGAAGTGATTCTGTTTCTTCTGTTAAAATATTTTTTGAAGAACTCATAATCAAACTGAATAAATGTAGGACCAGTTCTTTTTCAAGAGAGCACCAAAAGAGCCAATTTGGCAACTATGTTTATTGTTTTTCACATAATTCAAGTTAAAAATAGAACAGAAACCATGGTAACAGGGAGATGTGGTTAGTGAAGTCATTTGCGCCCCTTGATTGGACAAGCTCGGCAGCAGCAACATACACCTAAGACAGCAGAAAACTCACAAGCTTTTGGTTGTAGAGTCAGTGTGTTTTACCTGCTGGAGTGAGCAGCTGATCAAGTTAGCCTGAAGAAGTGTCAAGGAAGGAGAGAAGACCACAACCCAGCTTGTTTTCCAGAAAATCTTTAAAAGATCCTGAGAAGTCCAGTGTGTTAATTCATCTTGTCGCATGTCTTTGAAGAAGGCCTGCTAAAATTAATTCTCAGTGCCTTCTGAAGAGAACTGTTCTAAAATACCCTAGTGACCTGTCTACGTATACTCAGAAGGTAGACTGTATTCCAGTTTTGGAGCAACGTATCTCATCTGATGTTTTCTTCAAAAATGAGCAAGTAAACAGCCCAAGAGTTTTTTTTTTGTGCTTGTAACAAAATTTTAAAAATTAAAAAAAAAACATCCCTTTTATCTTTTCTGTTAAACGGTGTCTGTGTGTGTGCGCATGTGGCTTGAAGATTTTTTAAAAAGACTTTAAAAGTAAAGGTGAAAAGGGAACTTTTAAAATTTCCACCTGTGTGTTTATGTTTTACTTCATGACTAGTTAAAACTTGTTCTACAATAGATGAATCATTTTGTTGTTCATTAAAGAAATCTGGTCAGTGTCTTCTATTCTGGGAAAAATAGAGTATATGATTGACTGTTTCAGTAAGTGGGAAAAGTTGAAATAGATGTTGTGACCTGTGGAGAAGTGGGATGAGAATAAAGAGTGCCCTCCTCTGCCCTTAGTTGTCACAGCATTTGTGATCTGGCTCAGTAGCTTCGTTGGCTCGAGTGTTTGTCCAATAAGCAGAAAATCGTGGATTCATATCCTTGCTTCAAAGGTTTAGCTATCAATCGTTTACATCTGTTTTCTTGTGAACTTTAACTTTTCTTATGAATTTTATTCACACAAGAAAACAGCTCAGTGGTTGCCTTTGTGAAGGATGTCAGTTTGGAATGGCTGTTCCTCCTTGTACAAATGTTCAGTGCTAATATTTCAATGGCAACTCAATCCCCTACAATTTCTTTGAGAGCAATGTGTTTGCAGTTGCATTTAACCTGGAAAACAGCTCAACGTTAATCTCACTGAAGGAAAGTGTGACCGTGTTGTATGTTTCAGACTGTTCGTGCCGTTTTGTGTCTTTTTTAACCAAGACCATAACACGACGCAAAGGGGAAGGTTGATCCGAGGTTTAGAATATATTATTCAGTCAGGAGCAAGAAAAATCAAAAGGAACAAAATAAGAAAACCCAGTCCACAGATTTGAGAATCTGTAGATCCACTTTGGGAAAGTGAATCAGAGCAGAATGAAGGGTGAACTGTCCGACTGCCCAGAAGAGATGAAGACACAGCTCAGTCGGCACGTTCCCCTGGTTTATGATGCTGGAACATTCCTCACACAGAAATTATTCAATCAATACTAATCTGCCAAGTCCGTCTGAGGCTGTGCCTCTCTGATCATGTGGAATTAAAGCAATTCTTCCAGTCAGTTAGTTCAGTTGTCATTTCATGAGAAATTCGGTCATCATGACTTCGTCAGTGACCTCATGGTTCAGGTGTCTGAGTGATGTTAATCATGATGTGATGAAATGATTGTATGTTCCAGTCTTTCCATGGTGGATTTTCACACTGAGTCGAAACGTGTTGGACATGGTCTGGAAATGTTTCACACCGCTCCATTCCCAACAGGCCATGACCTGATGTGATGGAAATTGCATTTACTTACAGAAGCTGCGTTTCCATCATTGCACATCTGGCTGCACAGCCAGGATCTGTACTGTCCAAACAGCTGACAAGGTGGTCGAGAGGTTAGGACGGTGGCGTGCTAATGCATTTTGCTTTGCATGTGTGGGTTCGGATCCCAATTTTGTCATTAGTTTATGAAGTGCCAGGTACATTGTTGTGGGGGAGCTTTTGTGGAAAGTTGGCCTGGAAACATGTTCTTGTCAATATCTCACTGGTGATTCCAGAATTATTTATACTTTATTTAAATTGAGACAGACAATCGGAATTCTTCACCCAAATTGGACTGGAATGAAGATCAAATAGGGATCACGAAAAGGAGGAAGATTTTTCCCTCCCTCCTTCCTTCCATCTTTACTTTCTCTGGATTTACACCAAATGAAAGACGAACGGGAAAAGCAAATGGCGAGGGAGCAGAAGCAGAACATTATCCTTTGGCAAGAAATTTATTTTCAAATCTTCTTGATAGATTAAGTGAGTGAGCAATGCTTTGGCAGATGGAGTTTAAAATGAGGGGTCATCTAGGACCTACGAAAGATAGATCAGAGTGTTTTTTATAAGTGGTGAGATGTTAGAAACTGGAGAAGCAGAGACCAGAGTGCTGAATCACTAAAAGCTAGTGGACTGGTAGAAAATAATGTGAAAGGCTAATGGAATCTGAAGATTGGAACTCATGTTGTAGTTATATAAAGCTCTGTGCTCCTGAAGTAAATGTCCAAGCCCGGATTGTGGGGAATCTGTGGAGAATAATTTGTTTTTTATTCATTCTTGGGTGTGAGTATCGCTGGCAAGGCTGGCATTTATTGCCCATCCCTAATTGCCCTTGAGAATGTGGTGGGGAGCTGCCTTCTTGAACTGCTGCAGTCAATGTGGTGTAGGAACACCCACAGTGCTATTGCGGAGGGAGTTCCAGGATTTTGACCCAGCAACAGTGAAGAAATGGTGATATAGTTCCAAGTCATGATGGTGAGTGACTTGGAGGTGAACCTGCAGGTGGTGGTGTTCCCATGCATCTGCTGCCCTTGTCCTTCGAGGTGGTAGTGATCACGGGTTTGGATGGTGCTGTCGAACGTTACTTAGCGAGTTACTGCAGTGCATCTTGTAGGTGGTACACACTGCTGCCACTGTGCTCTGGTGGTGGAGGGAGTGAATGTTTAAGGTGGTGGGTGAGGTACCGATGAAGAGGACTGCTTTGTCCTGGGTGGTATTGAGCTTTTTATGTGTTGTTGGAGCTGCAGCTATCCAGAAAAGTGGAGAGTATTCCATCACACTCCTGACTTGTGCCTTGTAGACAATGGACAGGCTTTGGCATGTCAGGAGGTGAGATACTTGCTGCAGAATTCCCAATTTCTGACCTACGCTAAAAGCTGCAGCATAGATGTGACTGGTCCAGTTTAACTTATGGTCAATGGTAACCCCCAAGAGGTTGCTGGTGAGGGATTCAGTGATGATAATGCTGCTGAGTATTAAAAGGTAGATGGTTTGATTCTCTCTCATTGGAGATGTTCACTGCGTGGCACTTTTGTGGCAACCAAGTCGCTTGTCACTTATCAGCTCAAGCCTGAATGTTGTTCAGGTCCCGCTGCTTGTGGACACGGACTGCTTCAGTATCTGAGGAGTTGTGAATCATCACCTAATATTCCCACTTCTGACTTAAGTTGAGGGGAAACTCATTAATGAAAGAGCTGAGGATGGTTGAGCCTAGGACACTACCCTGAGAAACTCCTGAGGCAATGTCCTGGATTGAGATGATCGGCCTCCACCAACCATAATCATCTTGCTTTGTGCTAGGTATGACTCCAACAAGTGGACAATTTTCCCCTGATTCCCATTGATTTCAATTTTGCTAGGGATCCTTGATGCCACACTCACTCAAGGGTAATTACTCTCACCTCTCCTCTGGAATTCCACTCTTTTGTCTCTATTTGGAACAAGCTGCAATGAGATCATAAGAACAGGAATAGTAGCAGCAGGAGGCCATTTGGCCCCCCGAGCCTTCTCTGCCATTCAATAGGATCATGGCTGATCTGATCATGGCATCAACCCCACTTTCTTGCCTGCCCCCCATAACTCTTGACTTCCTTGTAGATAAAAATCCAAAGATGAACGACTGTCTGAGAGAAGAAATTCCTCCTCATTTCCTTCTTAGATGGAAAATCCCTAATTCTGAAACTGTGTCCCCTAGTTCTAGATTCCACCACGAGGGGAAACATCCTCTCAGCATCTACCCTGTCAAGACCCTTCAGAATCTTATATGTCTCAATACGATCACCTCTCATGTTTCTAAACTCCAATCAGTATAGGTCCAACCTGCTCAATCCTCCTCATAAGACAACCCTTCATCACAGGAATAAAACCAGTGAACCTTCTCTGAACTTTTTTTTTATTTCCAAAATATACTTTATTCGTTAAATAAACTATAAAAAGATACATTACAAAACAGTTCAAAAACAGCACCAAGTCAACAATACAAAGATTGCAAAGGAGATCAGTTTCCTTCAGTACAGGAGTGAATTGCCTCACAACCCTTCCATTTCATTTTACCTGCCATGTACTTTTTGCAGCAAACAAATATTTTCTGGAATAAAAACAAGAAATACTGGAACCACTCAGCAGGTCTGGCAGCACCTGTGGAAAGAGAAGCAGAGTTAACGTTTCGGGTCACTGACCCTTCTTCGGAACTGACAAATATTAAAAATGTCACAGGTTATAAGCAAGTGAGGTGTGGGTGGGGCAAGAGATAACAAAGGAGAAGGTGCAGGTTGGACAAGGCCACATAGCTGACCAAAAGGTCATGGAGCAAAGGCAAAGAATATGTTAATGGTGTGTTGAAAGACAAAGCATTGGTACAGAATAGGTGTTAACGGACTGAATATTGAACAGCAGCAAGTGCAAACCCGAAAAAAAACAGTGGGTAAGCAAACTGAATAAACTAAGATGAAATGAAATAAATGCAATATAAAAGGTTGCAAAAAATGTAAAAAAGCAAAAAAGAAGAAAAAAGAAAAAAACAACTAAAAATGAAAGTAAAATGGTGGGCTGTCATGCTCTGAAATTATTGAACTCAATGTTCAGTCCGGCAGGTTGTAGTGTGCCTAATCGGTAGATGAGATGCTGTTCCTCCAGCTTGCGTTGATGTTCACTGGAACACTGCAGCAATCCCAGGACAGAGATGTGAGCATGAGAGCAGGGGGGAGTGTTGAAATGGCAAGAAACCGGAAGCTCAGGGTCCTGCTTGCGGACCGAGTGGAGGTGTTCCGCAAAACGGTCACCCAATCTGCGCTTGGTCTCCCCAATATAGAGGAGACCACATTGTGAGCAGCGAATACAGTATACTACATCGAAAGAAGTACAAGTAAATCGCTGCTTCACCTGAAAGGAGTATTTGGGGCCTGGGATAGTGAGGAGAGAGGAGGTAAATGGGCAAGTATTACACCTCCTGCGATTGCAGGGGAAAGTGCCATGGGATGGGGACGAGGTGGTGGGGGTAATGGAGGAGTGGACCAGGGTGTTGCGGAGGGAATGATCCCTTCGGAATGCTGACAGGGGAAGGGAGGGGAAGATGCGTTTGGTAAAAACATCATGCTGGAGGTGGCGGAAATGGCAGAGGATGATCCTTTGGATATGGAAGCTGATGGGGTGGATAGTGAGGACAAGGGGAACCCTGTCACGGTTCTGGAAGGGAGGAGAAGGGTTGAGGGCAGAGGTACGGGAAATGGGCCAGACACGGTTGAGGGCCCTGTCAACAACAGTGGGGGGGATTCCTCGGTTGAGGAAAAAGGAGGTCATACCAGAAGCACCGTCATGGAATGCAGCATCATCAGAGCAGATGCATCGAAGACGGAGAAACTGGGAGAATGGAATGGAATCCTTACAGGAGGTAGGGTATGAAGAAGTGTAGTCGAGGTAGCTGTGGGAGTCGGTGGGCTTCTAATGGATATTAGTAGACAACCTATCCCCAGAGATGGAGACTGAGAAGTCGAGGAAGGGAAGGGAAGTGTCAGTGATGGACCATGTAAGGGTGAGAGAAGAGTGGAAATTGGAAGCAATGTTGATAAAGTTTTCCAGTTCGGGGCGGGAGCAGGAAACGGCACCGATACAGTCATCAATGTACCGGAAAAAGAGTTGGGGGAGGGGACCTGAGTAGGACTGGAACAAAGAATGCTCGACATATCCCACAAAAAGACAGGCAAAACTAGGACCCATGCGGGTACCCAAAGCGACACCTTTGACTTGAAGGAAGTGCGAGGAGTTGAAGGAGAAGTTGTTCAATGTGAGAACAAGTTCAGCCAGGCGGAGGAGGGTGGTGGTGGATGGGGACTGGTTGGTCCTCTGTTCCAGGAAGAAGCGGAGAGCCCTCAAACCATCCTGGCGGGGGATGGAGGTGCAGAGCGATTGGACGTCCATAGTGAAGAGGAGGCGGTTGGGACCAGGAAACTGGAAATTGTCAAAATGACGGAAGGCATCAGAAGAGTCACGGATGTAGGTGGGAAGAGACTGGACCAGCGGAGAAAAGATAGAGTCAAGATAGGAAGAAATAAGTTCAGTGGGGCAGGAGCAGGCTGACACAATGGGTCTGCCGGGACATTCCCGTTTGTGGATTTTGGGAAGGAGGTAGAAGCGGGCTGTGTGGGGTTGCGGGACTATGAGGTTGGAAGCTGTAGAGGGAAGATCTCCAGAGGAGATGAGGTCAGTGACAGTCCTTTGGATGGTGGCTTGATTTTCGGCGATGGGGTCATGGTCCAGAGGGAGGTAGGAAGAAGTGTCTGTGAATTTGCGCTGTGCCTCTGCAAGGTAGAGGTCAGTACGCCATACAACAACAGCACCACCCTTGTCTGCAGGTTTGATGACCATGTCGGGGTTAGACCTGAGAGAACGGAGTGCCTCAAGTTCAGAGGGGGACAGGTTAGAGTGAGTGAGGGGGGCAGAGAAATTGAGATGACAAATGTCTCGCCAACAGTTTTCAATGAAGAGATCAAGAGTGGGTAAGTGGCCAGGGGGAGGGGTCCAGGTAGAGGGAGAATGCTGGAGGTGGGTGAATGGGTCTGCTGGTCGGGAGGAGGATTCCTGGTCAAAGAAGTGAGCCTGGAGGCGGAGAAATATTTTCTGGATACAGCCCGAGGGGATTTCCATGGATCCAGTCCCTCACTTCACATTGGTGGGGGTGCCTTACACAGTGGTCTTCCCCAGTGAGCCTTTGCAGCGGCTGCCCCAAGCTGTAGTGCGTCCCTCAGCACGTAGTCTTGGACCTTGGAATGTGCCGGTCTGCAATATTAGGTCGTGGACAACTCTTTGCGCTGGAAGACCAGCAAGTTTCGGGCAGACCAAAGGGCGTCTTTCACCGAATTGATAGTCCTTCAGCAGCAGTTGATGTTTATCTCGGTGTGCATTCCTGAGAACAGCCTGCAGAGCACAGACTCCTGTGTTACACAGCTGCTTGGGATGAACCGCGATAAAAACCACTGCATCTTTTTCTATACCTGCTTTGCAAAGACAGACAGGGCAGTCCTCTCTCCTCTGTCTTGTTTGTTTGCTGTATTGAACCCTTTGCTGAGTCTATTAGGAAGGATGCAAGCATAAGGGGGTGTTACAATCCGAGGCAGTGGAGTCACTCAGGTTAAAACTTCCCTGTACCTGGATGACGTCGCCGTCTTTTGCTCGGATCCGCTGTCCGTTCGCAGACTGATCAGCATCTGCGACCAGTTCGAACTCGCCTCGGGAGCCAAAGTTAACCACGGCAAGTGCGAGTCCATGTTCTTTGGGAACTGGGCTGACCGATCCTTTGTCCCCTTCACCGTCAGATCAGACTACCTGAAGGTGCTGGGGATATGGTTCGGAAGGGCCGGGGCGTGCATAAAAACCTGGAAGTAGCGAGTAGCCAGGATACACCATAAGCTGAGCATGTGGGAGCAGCGATCTCTCTCCATTGTGGGTAAGAACCTGGTCATCAGGTGTGAGGCGCTCACATTGCTGTACGTGGTGCAGGTCTGGCCCATACGCCACTCCTGCGCTGTGGCGATCACCCGAGCCATTTTCCGGTTCATATGGGGCTCCAAAATGGACCAGGTCTGGAGGGACACGATGTTCAAACCCCTGGATAAGGGCGGGAAAAATGTACCCAACGTCGCCCTCATCCTGATGACTACCTTCGTGTGCGGCTGCATCAAGCTGTGCGTAGATCCCCAGCACACAATCTCCAAGTGTCACTACGTGCTGAGGTTCTATCTGTCCCCAGCGTTGTGAAGGATGGGCCTGGTCACATTGCCGCGGAATGCTCCATCCAGTTGGACCGTGCCGTACCACCTATCCTTCGTGGGAAAGTTTCTGTGGAAAAACATCTTTGACCACCAATCCTTCAGGTAGTGGTCTGCACGGAATGTCCTCAAGGCCCTACAGGAAAAGGAGATGGTGGATCCAGTCGGATGGTTCCCCGAGCAAACTGCCAAAGTCATTTGGCGGAATGCCTCATCACCAGAACTTTCACACAAGGACCAAGATGAAACTTGGCTGGTGGTGAGAAGAGCCCTCCCCATCAGATCCTTCCTGCACGCCCGAAGTCTCACCCCCTCCGCACAATGCCCTCAAGGTGGCTGTGGTGGGGAAGAGACAGTTGCCCACCTCTTTCTCTGAATTGCCTCCAATGCAAGTATATCCCTCCTTAAATAAGGAGACCAAAACTGTACACAGTACTCCAGGTGTGGTTTCACCAACACCCTGTACATTTGTAGCAAGACTTCTCTCCTTTTATACTCCATTCCCCTTTGTAATAAAGGGTAACATTCCATTTGCCTTCCTAATTATTTGCTCTACCTGCATGCTAACTTTTTGTGATTCATGTACGAAGACACCCAGATCCTTCTATACCGCAGCATTCTGTAGTCTCTCGCAATTTAAATAATATTTAATTTATCTGTTCTTACTACCAAAGTGAATAACCTCACATTTTCCCACATTATACTCCAGCTTCCAAATGTTTGCCTGGATCTGAGAGGCCCTGGCGGAATCTAAAATGAGCATCGATGAGCAGATTATTGCTAAATGCGTGGTGATTGATAGCACTGTTAATGACATCTTCCATCACTTTGCTGATGATTGATAGTAGACTGATGGGGCGGTAATTGGTCAGATTGGATTTGTCCTGCTTTTTTTTTTATGGACAGGACACACCTGGGCAATTATCCACATTGTCGAGTGGCTGTTTGTGTTGTAGCTCAAAAAAAAATTATCTTAATAAATTATCGGCTGTAAGCACGTTTGTCATCGGGTTGAATAATTTCTGTGTGAGGAATGTTCCAGCATCATAAACCAGGGGAACGTGCTGACTGAGCTGTGTCTTCATCTCTTCTGGGCAGTCGGACAGTTCACCCTTCATTCTGCTCTGATTCACTTTCCCAAAGCGGATCTACAGATTCTCACATCTGGAGACTGGGTTTTCTTGTTAGGTTCCTTTTGATTTTTCTTGCTCCTGAATGATAATATATGCCAATCTTGGATCAACCTTGCGTTGTGTCCCAGTCTTGGTTAAGAGCGACACATAACGGCACCAACACTCTGAAACAAACAACACAGTCACACTTGCCTTCAGTGAGATTAATGTTGAGGCGGTTTCCATGTCGAATGCGATTGTGAACAAATTTCTCACGAAGAAATTGTGGGTGATTTGAGTATTTGCACTGAATTTCTGTGCAAGAAGGGACAGTTTCAAACAGCCATTCTGAAATCACTTCCTTCACAAAGACAAAGACTGTGCTGTCTTAACGTGTCACTCAACTTCACAAACAAATTTGAACTCGAAATTCAGGAGAAGACAGAGTGGTGAATGATTGACAGTGTAATCTTTGGATGAGAAAAGATACTTAACATACAAAATCCAACATTTGAGCTAGCGTGTAAGATTGATCTTTCCATGGAGATGTTCACTGGAACACTGGAACAGGCCCAAGACAGAAATGTTGACATGAGAGCAGGGGGGAGTGTTGAAACGGCAAGGAAACAGAAGCTCGGGGTCATGCTTTCGGACTGAGCAGAGGTGTTCGACATAATCTGCGTTTGGTCTCCCCAATTTGGAGGAGACTGCAATGTGAGCAGCGAATACAGTACACTAACTTGAAAGAAGTACAAGTAAATCGCTGCTTCACCTGAAAGGAGTGTTTGGGCTTTAAATAATGAGCAGAGAGGAGGGAAAAGGGCAGGTATTATATCTCCTGCGATTGCATGAGAAGGTGCCTTGGGAAGGGGACGCGGTGTCAGGGATAATGGAGGAGCGGACCAAGGTGTCGTGGAGGGAACGATCCCTTCGGAATGCTCACAGGGGAGGGGAAGATGAGGTAGGTAGTGGCATCACGCTGGAGGTGGTGGAAATGGTGGAAGATGATCCTTTGGATGTGGAGGCAGGTGGGGTGGAAAGTGAGGACAAGGGGAACCCTGTCGCAGTTCTGGGAGGGAGGGGAAGGGGGAAGGCAGAGGTTGAGGGTCCTGTCAACTACACTGGGATGGGGGCAAGGGGGGGGGGTTGAAATCTGGTGATGTTGTTGAATTTAATATCAATCACTCCTTGAACTCTCTGCCGATGAAGACTGAAAAAGGGAAAAACAACCACACAACAAGGGTCTCAAATCCAAGACCCTGAGATTAAAAGTCTCATACTCTACCAACTGAGCTAACAAGGCCTGAGACAGTACTTCTACTCTGAATCCACTTCCAGAAGCCCCAAAGTGTGAGAAATTCCTCTCACTCATCAATAATAAAACTGAAATCTTTTTACATTCCAAATGCTGCCATCTATTTTGTCAGTATTTATTTCTCTCTCCTTTTTATTTAGCTCATGCATTTCTTCAGAATTTTTTTTTCATTTATATCTGAGGGAAGAAATGAACAGATCTGGCAGCTCAAAACTGGGCATCCATGAGGCACTGTGGGCCATCAGCAGCAGCAGAATTGTATTTAAACACAATATGTTACCTCCTGGCCTGGCATATCCCTCACTCTACCATTACCATCAAGCCAAGGGAGCAATAGTGGTTCAATGAAGTGTGCAGGAGGGCATGTCAGGAACAGCACCAAGCAGACCTAAAAATGAGGTGTCAACCTGGTGAAGCGACAACACAGAATTACTTGCATGTCATATAGCGGAAGCAGCATGCAATAGAGAGAGCTAAGCAATCTCACAATTAACAGATCAGATCAAAGCTCTGCAGTCCTGCCACATCCAGTCCTGAATGGTGGTGGATAATTAAACAATTAACAGGAGTCACAGAGAGTCATAGAGTCACACAGCAGAGAACCAGGCCCTTCGGCCCACCGCGTCCATGCCGACCATAATGCCGATCTATACTAATCCGACCTGCCTGCATTAATTCCATATCCCTCCATGCCTTGCTCATTCAAGTACCTGTGCAGATGCCTCTTAAATGTGACTACTGTTCCTACCTCCACCAGGCAGCTCATTCCAGATACCCACTATTCTTTCTGTGAAAAATTTACCCCTTTGACCCCCTTTAAACCTCCTCCCTCTTAGCTTAAATCTATGCCCTCTTGTTTTAGTCACCCCTACCATGGGAAACAGACTCTGGCTATCTACACTATCTATGCCTCTCATAAAGTGTGACGTAGGAGTAAAGAACGAGTGGCCAAGAGGAGGGAAGTGGCACGGCCTAGAGCTAATGGCTGGAGTGGGGGTTGGGGGGCTGGGAGCGAGTGGCAGGAGAGCTGGGTGATTCGAGTGGGGAACAATCATCCAGGGGAGCAGCGAGGTGGAGAGCGAGCAGTTGAGGAGAAGAAGCGTCAAGGCCGAGGGGGGAGAGCTCCAACCTCAAAGTCTCCCATTCAGCCGCTTCCTTCAGCTGAGTGAGAGGCTGGATACACGATGACGCTTTAGCGTGAATGTGCGAAGTTGGACCATGGGCGGATATGCGATGATGTTGGTGCTGAGCCATGACATCATCCTGTGCATGTGCCACTTAACCCTGGCAAGATGTAGCTGTGCCTATGCGCAGCTTGGCGCTCTCCGATGATGTCAGAGGGCCGCTCTGTTGACAGGAATCACATTGTGTCAGCAGTGCCCACAACCCATGAAAGAATAAAAAAGAGATTTACCACAATGGTAGCAGGGTGAGGGATTTCAGTTATGTGGAGAAATTGGAGAAGCTGGGGTTGTTCTCCTTGCAGCAGAGAAAATTCAGAAAAGATTTGACACATTTGTTCAAAATCATGAAGGTTTTCAATACTTTAAATAAGGAGAAACTGTTTCCAGTGGTAAAAGGGTCAGTAAGCAGAGGACACAGATATCAGGTGATTGGCAAAAGAACCAGAGGTGACACGAAGAACCATTTTTTACACAGTAATGTGTTGTGATAAAGAAAGAAAAGACTTGCATTTATATAGCACCTTTCCTGACCACTGGACATATCAAAGCACTTTGGAGACAATGAAATACTTTTGAAGTGTAATCACTGTTGTAATGTCAGAAATGCAGCAGCTCATACCCACAAACAGCAATGTGATAATGACCAACTGATCTGATTGAGGGACAAATATTGATCACAACACCAGGTAGAATTGCTCTTCACTTGTTTGAAATTGCAGCATGGGATCTTTTACATTCACCCAAACATGCAGACCAGGTCTTGGTTGAACATCACACCTGAAAGGCAGCACCTTCAACACCCTCAGTGCTGTACTGGAGTATCAGCTGTGAAATCTGAACCCAGAAGCTTGTGATTTCGAGGTGAGTGTGACCAACTGAGCCACAGCTTTTACCTGAGTCTCAATCCTTCGACCAACAGTTTCTCTCTATCAGGTCTGTCACAGCCCCTCATGATTGTGAACACCTCTACCAAATCTCCTCTCTAAGGAGAACAACCCCAGCTTCTCCAATCTATCCACATAACTGAAATGCTAACCACACGTTGCAGAAAGGAATTTTTCCTCATGTTCCTTCTGGATTTGTGAGTCACTTTAAATCTGTAACTTTCGGTTATTGACCGTTCAGCAGTTAGAAACAGTTCCTCAGTATTTACTCCACCTCAAACCTTCAAGGAAACTCTGTAAAGTAACTGAAAATCAAGTTGTCAGAAGTGGGATTTAAACACATGCCTCCAGTGAAAGCTGCAACCTGAACAGAGAAGCTGAAACCGCTCAGTCACCTCAACTGTTCAGACCTTTTTGACCTCGTCATCACTTCTGTACTTTGAAAGGTTCACTCAGTTCAGGAACTTGTTCAATGTGACTGGAATGCTCAGTGACTGGGATATTAACTCCCCCTGGTTTTCCTGAGCTTGTTCTCGGTGCATGGGGATGTTTGTCCTGGGCCGTGGAATCTTGCATCCCTGTAATGGACATTAACCCACTGATTGAATCTGTATTCACTGCTTTCCGCTGGTGCTGGGTAATTGCAGAGCGTGGGGCTGGAATGTTGCTGCTTGTCCGGGCCTCACTCACTCTGGGAAAGAGTGAATAATTGATGCGTCTGTTTCTGTATCTGAAATGTGACTTCGATCTGCTGTTATTAACCGAGGCAGCGCTGCAGAAGGATACGTTAATAATCTCTCACTAATCAACTGCAAACAGTCAGAATGTGTAACTTTGAGCAGCGCTTTCTGCACCGTCAGGGCTGGAAAATGGAGGGAGGGAGAGACAGTGTCAGTATCTGAGTGGAGACAGCACTGTACAGAGAAAGAGCCAATATACCGGGGCTGAGACACAGTGCATCTTTTCACATTTAATCACAATAATATCCACAGTCAGGAACTTAAAATGATGAAAAACCGAATAGCAAGAGCAAAAATACGAAAACTGAGCAATTATAGATTAGCTGATGAGCTTTCACTGTGTTACCTGGTAGTCTACTGTTTTATATTCAATGCTCTCTCCACTGTGGCCAGGGAATGATTTCTTCTCAAGGGCTGAATATTAACAAAACTTCTTGGAATTTAAAATCTTTCAAAATTAATTCCATGGAGCTAATGGGGAAAAGTCAAATAACAGCATCAATTAATGGGGAGCTGGTTGGTGATGACGTGGATGTGTCTGCAGTGTGCAGGACCAGACTGTTTCTATAGATTCACAATGAATGTTCCACCCTTTATTTGGAACAGTAAAACTGATCGTGGACAATGGCTATTCTGGTTGCAGCAACCTGAAGATTTAACTCATTAACACCCTACTTTAGGGGAATCGAGAAAGCACAACACCCAGCTCTGTCAGTTAGCGTGCTTGTTTGTTAACCCACAATTTGTTGGTTCAAGCACTTAAAAGAATGAGGCTTTATTAACTTAAACTCTTCTACATCTGCTGTATTACTCTTGCTGTTGATTCTTCAAAGATAAGGTTAATCAAGACTTTCTTTGTGAAATCCATGCTGACTGTGCTTTATTATATTTTCATTTTCATATGGATTTTCTACTTTTGGGGATTACAGGATATTGTCTTTTTTATTGATTTTATTTTTATTTATTGCATTTATTGCCCATCCTTAATTCCCTCGAGAAGGTGGTGGTGAGCTGCCTTCTTGAACCACTGCAGTCGATGTGGTGCTGTTAGGAAGGGAGTTCCAGGATTTTGACCCAGCCACAGTGAAGGAACGGTGATATAGTTCCAATTCCAGGATGGTGTGTGGCAAAGAGGGGAACTTGCAGGTGGTGGTGTTCCCATGCATCTGCTGCCCTTGTCCTTCTAGGTGATAGAAGTCACAGGTTTGGAAGGTGCTGTGTAAGGAGGCTTGCTGCGTTGCTGCAGTGCATCTTGTGGATGGTACGCACTGCTACCACTATGCGTTGGAGATGGAGAGAGTGAATATAGTGAATGAGGCGCCAATCAAGTGGGCTGATTTGTCCTGGATGACGTTGAGCTTCTTAAGTGTTGTTGGAGCTGCACCTATCCAGGCAATGTAGAGTATTGCATCACACTCCTGACTTGTGCCTTGTAGATAGGGGACAGGATTTGGGGAGTCAGGAGGTGAGTTACCTGCCGCAGGATTCCTAGTGTCTGACCTGCTCTTGAAGCCATGATATTTATTTGGCTACTGCAGTTCAGTTTCTGGTCAATGGTAACCCCCAGGATGTTGATAGTGGGGGATTCAGCAATCGTAATGCTGTTGAATGTCAAGGGGAGAGGGTTAGATTCTCTCTTGTTTCAGAAGGTCATTGCCTGGCACTTGCGTGACTCGAATGTGAAATATCCTTATTGTAGGGTATTGTATTGTACTGTACATTGACTACACTTGGAAAGTCCTTCATTGGCTGTAAAAGGCTTTACAAAGTCCTGTGGTCATGAAATGCATGTGTTGCATTTTCCATTGTTATCAGTGTCATTTTGATCAAAAGATAGGTTTCGTGAGCACAAGGTTTAAATCAATGTTGATTCAAATAATGTAAAAGCATCTATATTCTTACACTATACTTAATAATCACCATCTTCCTTTCCTTACAGAATACAATGTTTTTGACCCTGAAATTGATTCCACAATCTCAGTTCCTCAGACAATTTCAGCCCAGTTCTGATGAAAGATCACAGATCTGAAACTTTAACTCTGTTTCTCTCTCCACAGATGCTGTCAGACCTGCTGAGTATTTCCAGCATTTTCAAGAGTCTCGATTTAATGAATAGGAAACTTGTTTCAGATCAGATTGGGAGACAGTGTGAAACCACTCCATTGTACTCATGTCTGCGATTCTGAGGACAGTTGGCTGTTAGTGGAAGACATCATTAATTAAATGTACCTAGCAACAGCTCAGACCAATTATTATTTTACAAGGTGGTGTGATGGCCATCCAGGGGTTAAAAGTAGGGATCTTGTAAGGTTTCAGTGTGCAGGAACATGAGAAGATCTCAGGGGTAAAGGCTCAGATCATCGACCAAGTTCTCCACCTGATGAGGGATCTAGGCTGGACAAAGAGGACCGTGACACTCTGAGACCAAGCTCGACCAGTCCACACACCTGCTAGAGCTGTAAAGTTATATTCCCCAAGTTTGTTCAAGATAATTTTACTTCCAATTATTAAGTACTATTTTACTCTCAATAAAAGTTCTGGACTTATTAATCAAGTATCCTGTTGCTTTAATTGGTTAAAGTCATGCCCAAAGAGATTGTCCACAATAGACTTTCCAGAACTGAAAGATAAGTCTGCAAGGATTACTAATTTTACAGCCCTGTTTAAAAAGAGAGATAAACCCAGGAACTACAGACCAGTTAGTATAATGTCAGTGGTGGGGAAACTTTTAGAGACAATTATCCAGGAGAAAATTAACTGGCACTTGGTAGAACATGGGCGAATAAATGACAGCCATTACAGATTGGTTAACAGAAGATTGTGTATGAATTAATTAATTAATTAATTTCTTTGATGAAGTTTCACAGAGAGTTGACCAGGGTGGTGAGGTTGATGGTGTGTGTCTGCACTTCAAAATTGTGTTTGAAAAAGTACCATAAAATAGACTTGTTAACAAAATTTGAGCAGATGGGATTAAAGAGGCAGTGGCAGCGTGGATATAAAATTGGCTGAGAGACGGAAAGCATAAAGTAGGGTGAATGCTTGTTTTTCAGAATAGAGGGACTAATACAGTAATGTCACTGTTGTTGCAGTGTGTGCAGTGTCTGACCCTGAGCTGTCCTCGGGAGGGGGCTGTTTGTGATGTTCCTGTGGGGTGTATTATCATCAGGGGATCTCTCTGAGCTGTCACAGGGATGGGGCAGTGTGTGATATCCTTGTGCATGTCATGCAGGCCCACTGGCGTGTGGTTCCATCCTGATGCCAAGAAACAGAGCCCCATCTATGGGCAAAAAGTCTCACTTCCCTGTGGGTGTCTTGAGAGAGAAGAAGGCTGAGGGAGTAAACCTGGCCAGTAAAACCGGAGTGGAGTCCCGTCGGCGGTTACCTGTTACTTATCAGGTAGTTTTCCAGCAACTCCTCCAGCAGAGCTGGTCCCATATAGTACTGTTTTTTTCATTTCCTTTGGACAATATTAGCAATGCTGAGAGGGGTTCCTGATGCTCAGTGTCTCCATACTATTTGCCCAGGCCTGTGCCCTGGAGAGGACTCTCCAGCTTCATGGTTAAACATTAGCAAAACATGGGAAGAAACAGTTACCGATTATAAGCTCTCACTCAATTGGTGTAGAGTATGAGCACCAGGGGTTACTTTTGACAGTGGGAGAGATCATCGCGTCTCAATGGATAACTACCACCTCCTCCAAGCTGTGCAGCCCCCAGTCAGTTAGGTGCTGTCCTGCCACGACCTACTTGCTTCAATGGGTGCTTGCAGCTTCGAGAGATATCTCTCAACTGGCAGATTGATAATCTATGCACCAGGCAAGACAAACGCAACAAAGAAGACACCAGTGCTTTGCATCACAAGCTGGAATGTAAGGACCATGTGTCCTGGCCTTACTGACAAACTTCTGCAGGTTGATAGCACACACAAGACAGCTGTGATTGACAAGGAACTCACAAGGCTCAATGTGGACATTGCTGTGCTGCAAGAAACTAGACTCATTCAAAGTGGATCCCTCAAAGAGAAACACTACTGAAATGGAGTCAGTTACTGCAACTAAGAAGAGAGCCCTCATGAACTACAAACAAGTCCCCAGCAAACAAACTCTAGATGCTCTCAGAGCTGCCAGAAACAAGTCTCTGCAGACTGCTCGGCACTGCACCAATCAATACTGGTTAAAACTCTGCAACAGCATACAATCTGCCACTGAATCTGGGGGATGCTAGAGGGACATATGAAGGAATTCAACACACCAAGGTTCCTTAGACAGCACCGTCCATACCCGCAACCTCTACCAACTAGAAGGACAGGGCAGCAAATTCATGGGAACACCACCACCTGCAAGTTCCCCTCCAAGCCACACACTACGTGACTTGGAACTATATCGCCTTTCCTTCACTGTCGCTGGGTCAAAATCCAGGAACTCCCTCTCTAACAGCACTGTGGGTGTACCTACCTCACACAGACTGCAGCGGTTCAAGAAGGCAGCTCACCACCACCTTCTCATGGGAAATGAGGGATGGGCAATAAATGCTGGCTTAGCCAGTGATGACCACATCACATGAATGAATAAAAAAAAAATTATGGAAGCAACCGGCCCAGCAGTAACTAAATCAGCACCTTTGAAGACAAAGACAGGGACAATCATCACTAAACCTAACAAGCAGATGGAAAGGTGAGTGGAGCATTACCTTGAACTCTACATAACGGAGAACATTGTCATTGAAGTAGCTCTCAGCGCCATTCCAGACTTCCCTGTCATGGAGGAGCTGGACAGCGACACCACCACAGAGCTCAACAACGCCATTGACCGTCTTGCCAGTGGTAAAACCCCGGGAAATGATGTTATTCCACCTGGAATCATCAAAAGTGGAAAAGCAGCTCTGCTGCAGTATCTCCATGAACTTCTGTGTCTCTGTTGGAAGGGGAGATCTGCGCCTCTAAACATGCGTGATGCAAACATTGTCACCTTGTGCAACAATAAAGGCAATCGCAGTGACTGCAGCAATTACCGAGGCATCTCCTTGCTAAGTATTGTGGGGAAGGTCTTTGCTCACATTGCTCTGACCAGATTGCAGACCCTGACATCACATCTATCCTGAGTCTCAGTGCAGCTTCAGAGCTGGTAGATCGACAGTCGACATGATTTTCTCACTTCGGCAGTTACAGGAGAAGTACTGTGAACAGTACAGACCACTCTACATTGTCTTTATAGACATCACCAAGGCCTTCGATCTTGTTAGCAGAGACAGACTCTTCAAACTGCTGTGGAAACTAGGCTGCCCTCCTGAACTCTTGGGCGTCATCTCTTCTTTCCACGAGAACATGCACATTTCCGTCAGTTACAATGGAGCAACATCAGACACTTTCACGATCAGCAGTGGGGTAAAACAGGGCTGTGTCCTGGTGAAAACTCTCTTCGGAACGTAGGAGGAGGCAGTTTCACCTGTCGAGCCTGCTCTGTCATTCAATTACATCCTTGCGGATCATCTCCCTCAACACCACTTTCCCGCGCTCTCCCCACATTCCTTGATGTCATGAGTATCAAGATTTCTATCAATTTCTGTCTTGAACATGCTCAATGATTGAACTTTCACAAACCCCTGAGGTAGAGAATTCCAAAGATTCACCACCCTCTGAGTGAAGAAATTCCACCCTATCTCAGTTTGAAATGGCCTTTTAAATGAAACTTTAAGGAATACAATCCCAGTTTCCTCATAAGACAATCCCACCATCCCTGGGATTAGTCTGGTAACCCTCCGTTGCACTCCCTCTGTGGCATGTATATCCTTCCTTAGATAAGGAAACGAAAACTGTACACAATACTCCAGCACGATCTCACCAAGGCTCTATCCAATTGCCGCAAGACATCTTTATTCCTGTACTCATGCCCCCTCGTGTTAAGGCCAACATACCATTTGCCTTCCTAATTGATTGCTGCACCTGCATGCGAGATTTTAGTGTCTCATGAACAAGGACACCCAGGTCCCTTTGAACATCAACACTTCCCAACCTCTCACCATTTAAGAAATATTCTGTCTTTCTGTTTATTCTACAAAGTGGATAACTTCACACTTATTCACATTATATTCCATCTGTCATTTCATTCACTTATCCTGTCCAAGTCCCCTGGAAGCCTCCTTGTACCCTCCTCACAGCTCACATCCTTTACAATTGTCATATATCTCCATGCTGCTATTTTAAACTTTCTGTGACTCAGATGGGGGTGTCCACCTGCATACCAGAGCTGATGACAAGCTGTTCATCTTGGCAAGACTGCGCACCAAGACCAAAATGAGTCAGTTCTTGGTCTGTGAGTTGCTGTTTGCTGATGACGCTGTGCTGACATCCCATAATGAAGTTCATTAACAGCAGCTTGTATATCGGTTCTCCCTGGCCTGCAAGGAGTTTGGACTGACGATCAGCATCAGGAAGATCAAAGTTATGGGCCAGGACGTAGAGACTCCACCTTCCATCAACATCGACAGCCTCACTTTGGAGGCTGTCAACAGCTTCACAGACCTTCGATCAACAATCACCAGCAATCTGTCCCTTGAAACTGAAATCAGCACCAGGATTGTCAATGCTGCAGCTGTCATGTCAAAGTTGAGAAGACGAATGTGAACCGACAGCAAACTGATCGAAAATACAAAGCTCCACATGTACCAGGCTTGTGTTCTCAGCACCCTCCTTTATAGTAGAGAAGCATCAACAACTTATGCAAGCCAAGAAAAGCAGCTGAACAGCTTCCACCTCCGCTGTCTCAGATGGATATTGGGCATCTCCTGGCAGGACAGAGTGCCGAATGCAGAAGTACACCAGCGTGCAGGGATCTGCAGCATGTTTGCCCTCTTGAGTCAGCGGTGACTCTGTTGACTGGGTCATGTGTGCTGAATGGATGACGGTCGCTTTGCCAAAGACATGCTCTTTGGTGAGCTTGCTATCAGCACGAGACCAACAGGTCACCCACGTCTGTGATACAAGGACATCTGCAAAGCGAGATCTCAAGCCGACTGGGATTGGAGTCGATGCATGGGATGTCCTTCCTGCTGACTGGAATTCCTGGAGAAAGGCATTCAGGAAGACCATGGGAAAAGCAGAGGACAAAAGAAATGACCAGATGGTGGGAAAGAGAGCTCAGAGGAAGGAAAAATTATCAGTCGACCTCGGGCCAATGATATTCATCTGTACCAGCTGCGGAAGGGATTGTCACTCACGAGTCGTCCTCTACAGCCACAACAAACGATGTTTAATACAGAAGTAACGTACACCCCGGGTGTAGCCCATCGTCTTCCGAGACGGACGGTTGCCAATTACAATTGCAACTATAGCTACAACTACTAGAGCGGGTCAGAGGCTGGGAACTCTGCTGTGACGAACTCAGCTCTTGACTCGCCAAAGTCTGCCCACTATCTGCATGGTCTTCCTCTGATTTCAATTGCTTACACATTTGCAATTTGGCTCTGTAGCTTAGTTGGTTAAAGCATCTGTCCAGTAAACAGGAGAGCCTGGGTTCAACTCCCAGCAGAGCCTTGTTTCACAGCAGCAACATGCTTGAAAAGTTTCATTATCAACATTGACACCTGTGTCTTGTGAACTTTAATTCAAAATACATGATGAATTTCAATTGCATACAAAAATAGCCTTTGTGAAGGATATGAGTTTGGAATGGCTAATCCTCCTTCGACAGAATTACAGTGCTAATACATCAAAGGTAACTTCTTTGCCATAAATTTGTTCACAGTCACATTCAACCTGGAAAACAGCTTGATATTAATCTCACTGAAGGAGAGTGTTTGTGTCATTATGTTTTGCTTTTAACCGAGACTGGGACATGACGCAAGTGGGAGGGTTTATCTGAGGTTTGGAATATTTGTCAGTCAGGAACAAGAAAAATCAAAGGAACCAAATAAGAAAACCTATGTCTCATGTGGTTACCGAGAAACGGTGAGAAGATATTAAACTTTGTTGTATTTAATACAACTGTGTGAACTTTGATCTTTGCGGCCTTTTATAAGCAGTATTTGAAGGGTCTCAGTAAAAATGTTCAGTGTTGATGAGAGTGGGGTCTGGGTGAGCAGCTGCTTCATGTGACAGGGTCAGGACTGGATGCAGGAAGTTCTCTGACAGTCTCTCTCTGATGGGTTGAGTTGATTTTCAACTGGCAGCTGTTGCTGTTTTGATAATTCAAGTTCCCTCCACCGATTTTTTTGGACAGACAGTGCAGGATGAGGATGTAAAGGGCTAATGCTGAAGACAGTGGGATTAACCCTTCCCACAATCAGAGTGATGATGTAACAGTCACATGAGATGAGGTTTGGGAGGAGAGAGCAGCACCAAGGATGCTAGTTTCGGAGGCTTGATGAGTGTGTATATAGTATTGTGTAAATTAGAAAAGAGTTCTTAGTTCTTTCAGCAGGAAATGCGTCCAGAAAATATCGCGAAATTCACAATTTTATTATTCAGGAGTTGGAACACAGGGATATTAACTCCAAGTGACAGTAGTGGTTTCATTTAACAAAAGAAAAGTAGAGAATTATATTGCTCATTGATTGAAATCCCCCAGTGAGGAGACAGTTAAACAGGTGATCTGTTGGGGCATCCTTCGATCCAAGGTTTCGGCAGCATTTAATCTCCCTTTTTGGTGAAATTCTCTGTTTTTTGCATCTTTTTTTAATCCAGCTTTGATGGACCAGTGAAAAAACTGGAAAAAGTGAACAGATCCATCCTTTCTTTTCTTCCTTCTTCCCATCAGTTTCTCTTTTCTGTCCCAATTTAACCTGCTGTTTCTGCTGTTTTATCTATTCCAATCAAAATTTAACATTCCAATCAAATCTATTTGTTATTCCACAGTGTCTCTCCACGTGTTTTATTCTGTTGTATTCTCTCACAGTCTGTTTGATGATCAATGTTACATCTCACTCTCTGTTCTGGT
This sequence comes from Heterodontus francisci, assembly GCF_036365525.1. Taxonomy (NCBI): domain Eukaryota; kingdom Metazoa; phylum Chordata; class Chondrichthyes; order Heterodontiformes; family Heterodontidae; genus Heterodontus; species Heterodontus francisci. Next base: position 4,509,039 of record NW_027141852.1, on the reverse strand, counting down.
GAAGATCAGAAGCAGTGATATCTGTTTGTAACACCCGACAAGTCGGCCTGAGGCTGTGTCTCATCGACAATGTGGAGTTAGGAACATAGGAGCAGGAGTCGGCCATTCAGCCCATCGAGCCTGCCCCACCATTCAATATGATCATGGCTGATCATCCACTTCAATGCCCTTTTCCCCACACTTTCCTCATATTCCCTGATATCATTTGTATTTAGAAATCTATCAATCTCTGCTTTAAACATTCTCAATGACTGAGCTTCCACAGCCCTCTGGGTTACAGAATTCCAAAGATTCACAACCCTCTGAGTAACAACATTTCTCCTCATCTCTGTCCTAAGTGGCTTGCCCCTTATTTTGAAATTGCGTCCCCTGGTTCTCGACTCCCCAACCAGGGGAAACATCTTAGCTGCATCTACCCTGACTGTCCTTTAAATATTTTGTAGGTTTCAATGAGATCACCTCTCATTCTTCAAAACTCTAGAGAATACAGTCCCAGTTTCCCCAATCTCTCTTCATAGGACAGTCCCACCATCCCAGGAACAAGTCTGATGAACCTTCTTTACACTCCATCTGTGGCAATAATATCCTTCCTTAGGGGAGGGAACCAAAGCTGCACACAGTATTCCAAGTGCAGTCTAACCAGGGTTCTATACAATTGAAGCAAGAATTCACTACTCCTGTACTCAAATCCTCTTGCGAAAAAGGCTAACATACTATTAGCCTTCCTAATTGCTTGCTGCACCTGCATGTTAGCTGTCAATGACTTATTGACATGGATACCAGGTCACCCTCATACTCGATACCTCAGTTAATAAAGGAAAGGATTCCATATACCTGCTGAACCACCTTATTGACCTGTACTGCTACTTGAGGGATCTGTGGACATTCACTCCAACGTCCCTCACTTCCTCTACACCATTCAGTGTTCTCCCATTAATTGTGCATTCCTTTGCCTTTTTTGACGTCTGCTCTTGCTGTTCCCTGCTCTCCGAGTGAACTCTTGCTCCCTCTCCTGGGCTCTTTATGCTCCACTCTGCTCTCACTGTTTCCCGCTCTCTTAATGTATCAATATTTATTTATTTATTTTATTTAGAGATACAGCACTGAAACAGGCCCTTCGGCCCACCGAGTCTGTGCCGACCATCAACCACCCATTTATATTAATCCTATATTAATTCCATATTCCTACCACATCCCCACCAGTCCCTATATTTCCCTACCAGCTACCTGCACTAGGGGCAATTTACAATGGCCAATTTACCTATCATCTGCAAGTCTTTGGCAGTGGGAGGAAACTGGAGCACCCGGCCAAAACCCATGCGGTCACAAGGAGAACTTGCAAACTCCACACAGGCAGTACCCAGAATCGAACCCGGGTCCCTGGAGCTGTGAGGCTGCAGTGCTGACCGCTGCACCACTGTGCCACCCATTCATTCTGTACCTTTCAATTCTGTAAATTTTGTCTGTTCTATTTCAGATTTTATATTTAAAATGTGACCATGGTGACAGCGTTTATTTAGATCTGATAGTGAGTTTGTTTTTGGACTGTGATTGATGTATCAACCTGTCAGCTGTACTGAATTGGAGTGAAATAGAAACAACTTCTGTCTCTCCTGCCGTTGTTTGACTGTTGGATTGAAAATGTGTCTCTTGACTTTGGGATCAGTGTCTGTCTGACTACTTCTTTTGTTTGTTCCAGTGGAACTGATGAGCTGGCAGTATCTCTGTGCTTTGGGAGTGATCCTGTACCGACTGTGTGTTGGAACGAGATCACTGCACTTTTCCTTGTGTCCAAGAATCACCACATCCATTCAGGTTCCTTCATGTATTTTCCTGCAGGAATGAAAGAACTGGTGAGGTAGAAGATAGAAAAGCGATCAATGTAATCGTCCCAATAATAATCATTATGAACAATCACAAAATGAAAACCAGGAACACAAACAGTGTCAGTGTCTGACGCCACTGCAGTACTGCAGTATTCAGCTTCTGTTTACCAGGTGTTTGCAGTGGTTTTACAACAAGTTTGTGACATTCAGAAACAACACAAGTCCTGCACTGCTCAATGACTGGGACTGTCCGATGGAGCAGTGACCTTTACACAGTCACATTTCTATTTCAACAGAAAGCAAGCAGCCACTGTTTAAAATGTGCCTTTCACACTTCTCACCTTGTGTCTGCAATAAATGCTCTTTGTCTAACTGTCCACATCGTTATTTTGCAGCTATTTTCCCCCCACTGTTCACGATCCAACAAACAGTGAGAGACTGGAACTAAAGCAGGAAAATTCCCTCTCCTTTGGGTGGTGAAATTGTCAGTGATTTTCAATAGTGATTTCTTCCCATTGTGTCTCCCTGAGCCTGTACAGACACTGTCCGAGAATGAACTCTCCCTTCCCCGTGTCCCCGGCTCACTTCATGTTCCGGGAGCAGCTCCTGCTCCACAGTGTCTGTTACAAACACTCCCCGACTCCCCCTCAACTTCCCACCACTCAATGCTAATCTCTGAGCACATCTGCGGACACGCTCCCAAAGCAGTGGCTGCTGGAAGCAGATGCTGTTTGTTCCCTTCCCCCGGGTCCGGGAAGTCTCCATTAGCAGCTGATTTAAAGCATCTTCCCCTGATTGAGTGAATGGCCTCACAGACTGGGTTGGGGAAAGGCTGCGTGTGCGCACCACTCCTCATTGTGACGTCTCACAGGGGGCGGGGCTATGTCGCGCGTGCGCAGATCTTTGCAGCAATTCAGCATTCAAACATCAATGGGAACTTTCCCCATTTCACCCTCATCAAAGTCCCAAAGAAAGTGAAGAAGGGATTGGACTGGAGGGAGGGAGGGGCGGGGTAGGGGGAACCTAGAACCCAGGAAGCTGCCCACTTGCCCCATTTAGATGCTCAATTTGCGGTCATTCCCTGCAGGGGGTTTGTTATTATTGAGCCCCTCCTGATAAAACAATCAGATAGAAAGAGGGGAGAAAGGAGGGAGCCGGTGTGTTTGCTGGGACCTTGCAGAATTCATTTCAGCAGCAAAAGTCCCGGGTTATATTAACCCGAGTGAAACACGCTGTCAGTGAGAGGAAAACCGAACGGCCTTTTTCATCTTTTCATTGGAAACAAAGTAGAGCCGGAAGTGCGGCGAGCAGAGCAGACACACAAGCTCAATGACAGGAGAGCTCGGCCGTCCCTGAGTTTCAGCTCCCAGCTCTTACATTTCCTCATCCACACTGTCTTTACTGTGGATGTTCAGGGGTTCCTTGTCGGATCTGAGGACTGTATCCATTAAACATTCTGAGTCAGGAGATCCACACACTCTCTGTTATCAAGATTTATGGGCAGGAATGTTTCAAAACTTTGTCTATTAAATCATTGTATTATTCACAGAACTGATGAGGCAATCGGTTCATTATTCAGGCCTTGAACTTGGTTTGGGAAGACCGAAAACTGAGAGGTTCAGCACCTTTCCACTTCTTCACTAATATAACTGATTTTTTTGATGAAGAAAGAGAAAAGGTTGATGAAGGGAAAGCAATGGATGTTGTCTATATGGATTTTAAGAAAGCGTTTGACAGACTACCACATAAAAGACTGGGTAACAAAACTGAGGTTCCTGGAATAGGAGGGTCAGTATCTGCTTCGATTAAAAAATGGATGAAATATCAAGAAAAGCGAGTTGTGATATTTGGTTGTTTTTCAGAATGGAAGATGGTGAACAGTGATGTCCACAAGGGTCAGTGTCAGGACCACCATATATATAAATGACTTGAATATTGGAATCACAGAATCACAGAATTGTTACTGCACAGAAGAAGGCCATTTGGCCCATCGTGTCTGCACTGACTCTCCAAATGAGCAATTCACCTCATGTCACTTCCCCGTCTTCTTCCCATAATCCTGCACATTCTTCCTTTTCAGATAACAGTCTAATTCCCCTTTGAATGCTTCAATTGAGCCTGCCTCCATCACATTCTCAGGCAGTTCATACTTTAACCACTCGCTGTGTGAAAAAGTTTTTCCTCATGTCGCTTTTGCTTCTTTTACCAATTACTTTAAATCTGTGACCTTTCGTTCTCAATCCTTTCACAAGTGGGAACAGTTTCTCCCTATCCACTCTGTCCACACCCCTCATCATTTTGAATACCACTATGAAATCTCCTCTTCGCCTTCTTTTCTCCAAGGAAAACAATCCTAACTTCTCCAATCCATCTTCATAACTGAAATTCCTCATCCCTGGAACCATTCTCATGAATCTTTTCCATAATCTCTCCAATGCCTTCACATCTTTCCTAAAGTGCGGCACCCAGAACTGGACGCAATACTTCAGCTGAGGCTAGTGTCTTATACAAGTTCAACATGACCTCCTTGTTCTTGTACTCTATGCCTCTATCACTAAAGCCGAGGATACTGTATGCTTTATTAACCACTCTCTCAACCAATGACATATAACCCCAGTCCCACTGCTCCTGCACCCCCTTTAGAATTGTACCCTTTATTCTATATTGTCACTCCATGTTCTTCCTACCAAAATGAATCAATTCACATTTCTCTGCATTGAACATCACCTGTCATCTGTCCTCCCATTCCACCAACTTGTCTATGTCCTTTTGAAGTTCCACACTATCATCCTTACAGTTCACAATGCTTCCAATTTTCGTATCATCCATAAATTTTTAAATTCTGCCCTGTACACCAATGTCTGGGTCATTAATATATATCAGGAAAGGCAAGGGTCCCAACACTGACTCCTGGGGAACTCCACTACAAACATTCCTCGAGCCCGAAGAACATCCATTGATCACTACTCTTTGTTTCCTGTCACTCAGCCAATTCCATGTCCATGTCACTACTGTCCCTTTTATTCCATGGGTTATAACTTTGCTCACAAGTCTGTTGTGTTGCATTGTATCAAACTCCTTTTGAAAGTCAATAAAAGCAAAATACTGCAGATGCTAGAAATCTGAAATATAAACAGAAAGTGCTGGAAATACTCAGCAGGGCTGGCTGCATCTGGAGAGAGAGAAACAGAGTTAACATTTCAGGTCAGTGACCATTCAGATGCTGTCAGACCTTTTGAAAGTCCATGTCCACCACATCAACAGCATTGCCCTCATCATCCCTCTCTGTTACCTCATCAAAAATCTCCAGCAGGACAGTTAAACATGATTTTCCCTTAAGAAATCCATGCTGTGTTTCCTGAATTAACCCACATTTGTCCATGGGACTATTAATTTTGTCCCGAATTATTCTTTCGAGAAGTTTTCCCACCACCGAAGTTGAACTGACTGGGGAGTGAGACGAGGTGAGTTGCTTTAGCAGAGAGCCAGCATGGGTTCGTCAGGCCGAATGGCCTCCTTCTGTGCTTTAGCCATTCTCTGATTGTATGATTCTAGCAACAACTGTTGGTGGAGAGGCAGTGATGCAGGAATGGGTTGACAGAAAGGGGAAAGTCTGGGCTGGTGTGTGTTTGCAGCATTTGCAGCTTGTGTTCGGGTTTGTGAATAAAGGTGATTTGGAAGCAGTGTTCCAAATTGAAGTGTTTATTGGAAGCAAGAAGTTGATGTCAATGAATAATAACATATGTTAAGATGAAGCGTGGTGTGATTGTGGGCAGCAGTAAATATCGTGTTGGTGAATTATTTGTGTTAATAAACTTCCACTGCACCCTCTGCTGCAGGCTGCTGTTTATATCCAGCTGTGCATTAGTGCTGTGTGTTAACTAGATAAACGTTTGTTTCAACGCTGTTTATAAAGCAATAGCATTGCACTCAAACAGTCCCAGACATAGCAACACACGTACAAAAGCAAAATACTGCGGATGCTGGAAATCTGAAACATAAACAGAAAATGCTTGAAATAGTCAGCAGGTCTGGCAGCATCTGTGGAGAAAGAAACAAAGTTAATGTGAGCTAAGGAAACAGACCTGAACTGTGAACTGTTTCTCTCTGCACAGATGCTGCCAGACCTACTGAGCATTTCCAGCATTTTCTGTTTTTATTACAGCAACACCTTTGATCAGCAGTAGCGGTGATAGTGCGAGCCAGGGGGCAGCCGGGAAGGTAAGTTTCACTATAAAGTACTTACCTGGCGATTCGGCGGACGCGGACACGAGGACTTCTGGGTAAGTGAACTTATATATTCGGGCAGTGGCTAAACCCGAAACACTACACGTGTAGTGTCTCCCACCCATCCTCCTCCTCCATGCCATCCTCCTCCTCCAACCAAAAAAAAGGACTCTTGTGTGGAGGGTTTGGTAAGGTAAGGTTTTCCTTTATATTTTTTTATTCTCTGTTGTCAATTTAGAGCAGAGGGGATGGAAACTAGGGCAGTTGCATGCTCCTCTTGCAGGATGTGGGAGGTAAGGGTCACCACTTGTGTCCCTGCTGACTTCACCTGTGAGAAGTGCACCCAACTCCAGCTCCTCAGAGACCGCGTTAGGGAACTGGAGCAGGAGCTGGATGAACTTCGGATCATGCGGGAGGCAGAGGGGATGATAAAGAGCAGTTACAGGGAAGTACTGACACCGAAATCACAGGATAAAGGTAGCTGGGTGACAGTCAGGGGAGGGAAAGGGAATAGGCGCACAGTGCAGGGATCCCCTTTGGTTGGCGGGGTGGGGGGACCTACCAGGGGAAAGCCACAGTGGCCAGGTCTCTGGCACTGAGTCTGGCTCTGCGGCTCAGAAGGGAAGGGTGGAGAATAGGAGAGCGATAGTGATAGGAGATTCAATGGTTAGAGGAACAGACAGGAGATTCTGTGGTCGCGAACGAGACTCCCGGATGGTATGTTGCCTCCCGGGTGCCAGGGTTAGGGATATCTCGGATCGAGTCTACAGGATTCTTAAGGGGGAGGGGGAGCAGCCAGAAGTCATGGGACATATCGGTACCAATGACATAGCTCAGAAAAGGGATGAGGACCTGAAAAGCAAATATAGGAGTTCGGTTGGAAGGTAAAAGGCAAGACGAGCAGAGTAGTAACCTCAGGATTGATACCGGTGCCACGTGCTTATGAGGCTAGAAACAGAGAGCGAGTGCAGCTGAACACGTGGCTACAGAGCTGGTGTAGGAGGGAGGGCTTCAGTTATGTGGATCATTGGGATACCTTCTGGGGAAGGTGGGACCTGTACAAGAAGAACGGGTTGCATCTGAACTGGAGGGGCAGCAATATCCTGGGCGGGAGGTTTGCTAGAGCTCTTCGGGAGGGTTTAAACTAGTTTGGCAGGGGGATGGGAACCGGAGCTATGGATAAGTGGATGGGGTAGCTGTTGAACAGGCAGATACAGAGTGCAGAGAGTCTGTCAGAAAGGTTAGACAGTTGACAGGGCAAAGTTTCAGCCAGTATGATGGGTTGAAGTGTGTCTATTTTAATGCAAGAAGTGTCAGGAATAAGGTTGATGAACTTAGAGCATGGATCAGTACTTCGAGCTAGGATGTTGTGGCCATTACGGACACTTGGATATCACAGGGGCAGGAATGGATGTTGGATGTTCCGGGGTTTAGATGTTTCAAAAGGAATAGGGAGGGAGGTAAAAGAAGTGGGGGAGTGGCATTGTTAATCAGGGATAGTATCACAGCTGCAGAAAGGGAGGTCATCGAGGAGGGTTTGTCTACTGAGTCATTATGGGTGGAAGTCAGAAACAGGAAAGGAGCAGTCACTTTATTGGGAGTTTTCTATAGACCCCTCAATAGCAACAGAGACACGAGGAACAGATTGGGAGGCAGATTTTGGAAAGGTGCAGAAGTAACAGGGTTATTGTCATGGGTGACTTCAACTTCCCTAATATTGATTGGAACCTCCTTAGTGCAAATAGTTTGGATGGAACAGTTTTTGTCAGGTGTGTCCAGGAAGGTTTCCTGACTCAATATGTAGATAAGCCGACTAGAGGGGAGGCTATGTTGGATTTGGTGCTTGGCAACGAACCAGGCCAGGTGGCAGATCTCTCGGTGGGAGAGCATTTCGGTGATAGTGATCGCAACTCCCTGACCTTTACTATCGTCATGGAGAGGGACAGGAGCGGACGGGATGGGAAAATATTTAATTGGGGGAGGGGGAATTACAATGCTATTTGGCAGGAACTGGGGTGCATAAATTGGGAACAGATGTTCTCAGGGAAATGCACGACAGAAATGTGGAGGTTGTTTAGGGAGCACTTGCTGCGACTGCTGGATAGGTTTGTCCCGATGAGGCAAGGAAGGGATGGTAGGGTGAAGGAACCTTGGATGACAAGAAATGTGGAACAGCTAGTCAAGAGGAAGAAGGAAGCTTACTTAAGGTTGAGGAAGCAAGGATCAGACAGGGCTCTAGAGGGTTACAAGGTAGCCAGGAAGGAACTGAAGAATGGACTTAGGAGAGCTAGAAGGGGACATGAAAAAGTATTGGCGGGTAGGATTAAGGAAAATCCCAATGCGTTCTACACATCTGTAAGGAACAAGAGGATGGCCAGAGTGAGGGTAGGGCCAATCAGGGATAGTGGAGGGAACTTGTGCCTGGAGTCGGAGGAGGTAGGGGAGGTCCTAAATGAATACTTTGCTTCAGTATTCACTAGTGAGAGGGACCTGGTCGTTTGTGAGGACAGCGTGAAACAGGCTGATATGCTCAAACAGGTTGAAGTTAAGAGGGAGGATGTGCTGGAAATTTTGAAAGACATGAGGACAGATAAGTCCCTGGGGCCAGACGGGATATACCCAAGGATATTAAGGGAAGCGAGGGAAGAGATTGCCGCGCCTTTGGCGATGATCTTTGCGTCCTCACTGTCCACTGGAGTAGTACCAGATGATGGGAGGGTGGCAAATGTTATTCCCTTGTTCAAGAAAGGGAATAGGGATAACCCTGGGAATTACAGACCAGTCAGTCTTACGTAGGTAGTGGGCAAATTATTGGAGAGGATTCTGAGTGACAGGATTTATGATTAGTTGGAAAAGCATAGTTTGATTAGAGACAGTCAGCATGGCTTTGTGAGGGGCAGGTCATGCCTCACAAGCCTTATTGAATTCTTTGAAGATGTGACAAAACACATTGATGAAGGAAGAGCAGTGGATGTGGTGTATATGGATTTCAGCAAGGCGTTTGATAAGGTTCCCCATGGTAGGCTCATTCAGAAAGTAAGGAGGCATGGGATACAGGGAAAGTTGGCTGTCTGGATACAGAATTGGCTGGCCCATAGAAGACAGAGGGTGGTAGTAGATGGAAAGTATTCAGCCTGGAGCTCGGTGACCAGTGGTGTTCCACAGGGATCTGTTCTGGGACCTCTGCTCTTTGTGATTTTTATAAATGACTTGGATGAGGAAGTGGAAGTCTGGGTTAGCAGGTTTGCCGATGACACGAAGGTTGCTGGAGTTGTGGATAGTGTGGAAGGCTGTTGTAGGTTGCAACGGGACATTGACAGGATGCAGAGCTGGGCTGAGAAGTGGCAGATGGAGTTCAACCTGGAAAAGTGTGAAGTGATTCATTTTGGAAGGTCGAATTTGAATGCAGAATGCAGGCTGAAAGACAGGATTCTTGGTAGTGTGGAGGAACAGAGGGATCTTGGGGCCCATGTCCATAGATCGCTCAAAGTTGCCACCCAAGTTGATAGGGTTGTTAAGAAGGCATATGGTGTGTTGGCTTTCATTAACAGGGGGATTGAGTTTAAGAGCCGTGAGGTTATGCTGCAGCTCTATAAAGCCCTGGTTCAACCACACTTGGAATATTGTGTTCAGTTCTGGTCGTCTCATTATAGGAAGGATGTGGAAGCTTTTGAGAGGGTGCAGAGGAGATTTATCAGGATGCTGCCTGGACTGGAGGGTATGTCTTACGAAGAAAGATTGAGGGTGCTAGGGCTTTTCCCATTGGAACGAAGAAGGATGAGAGGTGACTTGATAGAGGGGTACAAGATGATGAGAGGCATAGATAGAATGGATAGTCATAGACTTTTTCCCAGGGTGGAAAGGGCTATCACCAGGGGGCATAATTTTAAGGTGATGGAGGAAGGTTTCGGGGAGATGTCAGAGGTAGGTTCTTTACACAGAGAGTGGTGGGTGCGTGGAATGCACTGCCAGTGGTGGTAGTAGAAGCAGATACATTCGGGACATTTAAGCATCTTTTGGATAGGTACATGGATGATAGTAGAATGAAGGGTATGTCGGTAGTTTTGATCTTAGAGTAGGTTAAAGGTTCGGCACAACATCGTGGGCCGAAGGGCCTGTACTGTGCTGTACTGTTCTATGTTCTATAACACAGGTGTTGGGAGGCTCAGCCTGGCTACACAATGTTACAAGGACGCTGAGTAACACCATCGACAACGGGACAGAGAGAAAAACACACAGAAAACTAATAGACTGTGAGGAAATAAAAGTGAGGGACGGAGAGAGACAGACAGACAAAGAAACTGAGATGGAGAAACAAGGCATTTGTATGATTGTATTCTCCCTGTTGTCTAAAGGTATTTCCTGTTGTGTAAATATGTTTTCTGTTGTGTAAAGATGTACCCTGTTGTTGTGTAAAGGTTTTCCCTGTTATTGTTTTATTTTCTGTTACTGACCGTCTCCTCACTGTGACCATTTGTCCTGGTTTTATTGTGGCCAACATCACCATCTGGTGGTGGAGAGGAGGCTCTGCAGGAAGGGGTTGACAAAGTGGGAGAGACTCGGCTGTTCCGTGTTTGCAGCTTGTGTTCGTGTGAGCAAAAGTGATTTGTTACTGATTGATGTGTTCACTAGAAGGAAAAAGCTGATTGCAGTCGAGCACATCTTGTTATTATGGGTAAAATACTTGATATTTTGAAAGTGAACTGTTTGTGTTACTACCAATCATAAATAGCAGAGAATGGTTTCGATGCATCGACCTCTGGGTTATGGGCCCAGCACGCTTCCGCTGCGCCACTCTGCTAACTGTTGGTTTAAAGTTTAGCTGCCCGTTAGTGAAATATGTTCATTTCCCCAATGTTTTTATAAAAATAGGATTGCAGTCGGATTTCTCAAGAATCCCGGACTCAGCAACACACGTGCTGACGGACTCACCCTCACTGCACAATGACACAAGGACACAGAGTAACAGCACCGACAATGAGGCAGGCAGAGAAAGACACACAGAAAACCGGGCAGAGATCATTCGGACCCAGAAAGGAACAGACAGAGAAAGACACACAGAAAAGCAGGAAGAGATCATTCGGACCCAGAAAGGAACTGACAGAGAAAGACACACAGAAAAGCAGGAAGAGATCATTCGGACCCAGAAAGGAACAGACAGAGAAAGACACACAGAAAAGCAGGAAGAGATCATTCGGACCCAGAAAGGAACAGACAGAGAAAGACACACAGAAAACCAGGAAGAGATCATTCGGATCCAGAAAGGAACAGACAGAGAAAGACACACAGAAAACCAGGAAGAGATCATTCGGACCCAGAAAGGAACAGACAGAGAAAGACACACAGAAAAGCAGGAAGAGATCATTCGGACCCAGAAAGGAACAGACAGAGAAAGACACACAGAAAAGCAAGAAGAGATCATTCGGACCCAGAAAGGAACAAACAGAGAAAGACACACAGAAAAGCAGGAAGAGATCATTCGGACCCAGAAAGGAACAGACAGAGAAAGACACACAGAAAACCAGGAAGAGATCATTCGGACCCAGAAAGGAACAGACAGAGAAAGACACACAGAAAAGCAGGAAGAGATCATTCGGACCCAGAAAGGAACAGACAGAGAAAGACACACAGAAAAGCAGGAAGAGATCATTCGGACCCAGAAAGGAACAGACAGAGAAAGACACACAGAAAAGCAGGAAGAGATTATTCGGACCCAGAAAGGAACAGACAGAGAAAGACACACAGAAAAGCAGGAAGAGATCATTCGGACCCAGAAAGGAACAGACAGAGAAAGACACACAGAAAAGCAGGAAGAGATCATTCGGACCCAGAAAGGAACAGACAGAGAAAGACACACAGAAAACCAGGAAGAGATTATCAGGACCCAGAAAGGAACAGACAGAGAAAGACACACAGAAAACCAGGAAGAGATTATCAGGACCCAGAAGGGAACAGACAGAGAAAGGTACTGAGCAAACCAGCAAGAGACAGCGAAAGACTGATGGTTTATGTAATTGTGTTCTCTGTTGTATAAAGATGTTACCTGTGTTCTTTTAAAGATATTTCCTGCTGTGTAATATGTTCTCTGTTATTGTGTAAAATTCACCCCTGTTGGGTGAAGATCTTCTCAGTTGTGTAAATATGATCCGTCTTGTGTAAAAGTGTTCCCGGTTGTTTAAACATGTTCCCTGCTCTGTAATGTACGGATGAGTCTGCACTAATGGAATTGCTACAGTATCTTCCAGTCTGATACTGTATGAGGGCTGGAATGTGATCCAATGCACAGTCTATACAAATTAAATTGCTATTGTATCTTTTATTTTCACAATCCGGGTGAGTTTTAAACTGAAATCTCAGTTTGTATCTCAGGTTATACTATCTTTCAGATTCTCTCAATCTGATATCGCACTTGGGATTTAGACTTAAGAAAGGATGTACTGGCATTGGAGGAGTTCAAAAGAGATTCACTCAGCTGATTCCTGAGATGAAGGGGTTGACTTATCAAGAACGGCTAAACAGGTTATTCATTCGTGTTTAGAAGAATGAGGGGTGATCTTTTTGAAACGTACAAGATTCTGAGGGGGCTTAACAGGGTGAAGAAGGGTCTCTGACATGAAACATTAACTCTGCTTCTCTCTTCACAGATGCTGCCAGACCTGCTGAGTATTTCCAGCATTTCTTTTTTTTATTAACAGGGTAGATGTTGAGAAAATGTTTCCACTAGTGGGGGAATCTCAAACTAGGCGACATAGTTACAGAATAAGGGGACACTCATTTAAAACTGAGATGCAAAGGAATTTCTTCTCTCAGAGGGTAGTGAATGTCTGGAATTCTCTACCCCAGACAGTATTGGAGGCTAAATCACTGAAAGTATTTAAAGAGGATGTAAATAGATTTTTGAAATATTGGAGAGTTGAGGGCTATGAAGAGCTGGCATGAAAGAGGAGTTGAGGTCTGGGGCAGATCAGCCATGATCTTACTAAATGGCAGGGCAGGCTTGAAGGGCTGAATGGCCTACTCCTGCTCCTATTTCTTCTGTTCTTATGTTATATCTAATGTATATGTCAGGATGCACTATGGGAATTAATACTGAAACTTATAAACTCATAATGTGTGTAAATATTGGGCTGATATTTAACTTGAATCTCAGAGTACATTATTGTGGTTAATTCTGTAAGTTTGAAAAGGGAACTCTGTGCCATAATGAAAACAAGAAATACTCGAAATACTCAGCAGGTCTGGCAGCATCTGCACAGAGAGAAGCAAAGTTAACGTTTCAGGTGAGTGACCTTTCAGATGCTGCCAGACATTTTGAAAGTCCATGAAGACCACATCAACAGCATTGCCCTCATCAACCCTCTCTGTTACCTCATCAAAAAACTCCAGCAGGACAGTTAAACATGATTTTCCCTTAAGAAATCCAGGCTGGCTTTCTTGAATTAACCCACATTTGTCCATGGGACTATTAATTTTGTCCCGAATTATTCTTTCGAGAAGTTTTCCCACCTCCAAAATTGAACTGACTGGGGAGTGAAATGAGGGGAGTTGCTCTAACAGAGAGCCAGCACGGGTTCGACAGGCCGAATGGCCTCCTTCTGTGCTGTAGCCATTCTCTGATTGTATGATTCTAGCAACAACTGTTGGTGGAGAGGCAGTGATGCAGGAATGGGTTAACAGAAAGGGGAAAGTCTGGGCTGGTGTGTGTTCGGGTTTGTGAATAAAGGTGATTTGGAAGCTGTGTTCCAAATTGAAGTGTTTACTGGAAGGAAGAAGTTGATGTAAATAAAGAGTAAAACGTGTTAAGATGAAGTGTGGTGTCATTGTGGATAGCAGTAAATATAGTGCTGGTGAATTATTTGTGTTAATAAACTTCCACTGCACCCTCTGCTGCAGGCTGCTGTTTATATCCAGCTGTGTATTAGCGATGTGTGTTAACGAGATAAATGTTTGTTTTAACGCTGTTTATAAAGCAATGGCATTGCACTGAATCAGTCCCAGACATAGCAACACACGTACAAAAGCAAAATACTGCGGATGCTGGAAATCTGAAATATAAACAGAAAATGCTTGAAATAATCAGCAGGTCTGGCAGCATCTGTGGAGAAAGAAACAAAGTTAATGTGAGGTAAGGAAACAGACCTGAACTGTTAACTGTTTCTCTCTGCACAGATGCTGCCAGACCTCCTGAGCATTTCCAGCATTTTCTGTTTTTATTACAGCAACACAGGTGTTGGGAGGCTCAGCCAGGCTACACAATGTTACAAGGACGCTGAGTAACACCATCGACAACGGGACAGAGAGAAAAACACACATAAAACCAAGAATAGACTGTGAGGAAGCAAAAGTGAGGGACAGAGAGAGAGACAACGAGACTGAGATGGAGAAACAAGGCATTTGTATGATTGTATTCTCCCTGTTGTCGAAAGGTATTTCCTGGTGTGTAAATATGTTTTCTGTTGTGTAAAGATGTAGCCTGTTGTTGTGTAAAGGTTTTCCCTGTTATTGTTTTATTTTCTGTTACTGACCGTCTCCTCACTGTGACCATTTGTCCTGGTTTTATTGTGGCCAACATCACCATCGGGTGGTGGAGAGGAGGCTCTGCAGGAATGGGTTGACAAAGTGGGAGAGACTCGGCTGGTCCGTGTTTGCAGTTTGTGTTCGTGTGAGCAAAAGTGATTTTGTTGATGATTGATGTGTTCACTAGAAGGAAGAAGCTGATTGCAATAGAGTGCCTTTGGAAGCATCTTGTTATGATGGGTAAATACTTGATGTTTTGAAAGTGAACTGTTTGTGTTATTACCAAACATAAATAACAGAGAAAGGTTTCGATTCATCGACTTTTGGGTGATGGGCCCAGCACGCTTCCACTGCGCCACTCTGCTAACTGCTGTTTTAAATTTTAGCTGCCCGTTAGTGAAATATGTTCATTTCCCCAATGTTTTTGCAAAAACAGGATTGTAGACAGGCAGAGAAAGACACACAGAAAACCAGGAAGATATTATCAGGATCCAGAAATGAACAGGCAGAGAAAGACACATAGAAAACCAGCAATTGAGTTTATCAGGACTCAGAAAGGAACAGACAGAGAAAGGTACTGAGCAAAAAAGCAAGAGACAGCGAGAGACTGATGAACACCACTTGGAGGGAGCAGTGAGGGTGGCAAGGGCACAGAATGTAGTCTGGCTGGGGGATTTCTATGTCCATCACCATGAGTGGCTCGGTAGCACCACTACTGACCATGCTGGCCGAGTCCCAATGGACATAGCTGCTCGATTGGGTCTGCAGTAGGTGGTGAGGGAACTAACAAGAGAGAAAAACATACTTGACCTCATCCTCACCCAACTGCCTGCAGCAGATGCATCAGTCCATGACAGTTTTGGTCGGAGTGACCACTGCACAGTCCTTGTGGAGATGATGTCCCGTCTTCACAGTGAGGATACCCTGCATTGTGTTGTGTGCCACTACCACTGTGCTAAATGGGATAGATTTTGAACAGATCTAGCAATGCGTAGCTGGGCATCCATGAGGTGCTGTGGACCATTAGCAGCGGCAGAATTGTACTCAACCACAATCTGTCACCTCATGGCCCGGCATATTCCCCCACTCTAACATTACCAACAAGCTGGGGGATCAACCCTAATTCAATGAAGAGTGCAGGAGGGCATGCCAGGAGCAGCACCAGGCATACCTTGAAATGAGGCGTCAGCCTGATGAAGCTACAGCCCAGGACCACTTTCATGCCAAACAGCAGAAGCAGCATGTAATAGACAGGGCTAAGTGATCCCACAACCAACGGATCAGATCTACACCCTGCCACATCCAATGATGAATGGTGGTGGACAATTAAACAACCAACAGGAGGAGGTGGCTCCACAAATATCCCCAACCTCAATGATGGGGGAGCCCAGCACATCAGTGCAAAAGATAAGGATGAAGAATTTGAAACAATCTGCAGCCAGAAGTGCTGGGTTGATGATCCATCTCGGCCTCCTTCTCAAGTCCCCAGCATCACAGATGCCAGTCTTCAGCCAATTCGATTCACTCAACGTGATATCAAGAAACGACTGAAGGCACTGGATACAGCAAAGGCTACGGGCCCTGACAATATTCCGGCAATTGTACTGAAGACATATGCTCCAGAACTTGCCGCGCCCCTAGCCAAGCTGTTCCAGTACAGGTACAATACTGGCATCTACCCGGCAATGTGGAAAATTGCCCAGGTATGTCCTGTACACAAATAGCAGGACAAATCCAACCCAGCCAATTACTGCCAAATCAGTCTACTCTCAATCATCAGTATAGTGATGGAAGATGTCATCGACGGGGCACTTGCTTTGCAATAACCTGTTCAGTGACGCTCAGTTGGGTTCCGCCAGGGCCATTCAGCTCCTGACGTCATTACAGCCTTGGTTCGAACAAGGACAAAAGAGCTGAACTCAAGAGGTGCGGTGAGAGTGTCTGCCCTTGACATCAAGGTAGCATTTGACTGAGTATGGCATCAAGGAGCCAGAGCAAAACTGGAGTCAATGGGAATCAAGAGGAAAACTCTCCACTGGTTGGAATCGTACCTAGCACAAAGGAAAATGGTTGTGATTGTTGGAGGTCAATCATCTCAGCTCCAGGACATTACTGCTGGGGTTCCTCAGGGTAGTATCCTCGGCCCAACCTTCTTCACTACTTCATCAGTGACCTTCCTTTAATCATAAGGTCAGAAGTGGGGATGTTCACTGATGTATGCAAAATTTAGCACCATTCGCGACTCCTCAGATACTGAAGAGGTCCATGTAGAAATGCAGCAAGACCTGGACAATATCCAGGCTTGGGCTGATAAGTGGCAAGTAACATTCGCGCCACACAAGTGCCAGGCAATGACCATCTCGAACAAGAGAGAATCTAACCATCTCCCATTGACATTCAACTGCATTACGATCGCTGAGTCCCCCACTATCAACTTCCCGGGAGTTCCCATTGACCAGAAACTGAACTGGAGTAGCCTTATAAATAGTGTGACTACATGAGCTGGTCAGAGGGTAGGAAGCATGCGGTGAGTAACTCACCTCCTGACTCCCCAAGCCTGTCCACCATTTACAAGGCACAAGTCTGGAGTGTGATGGAATACTATCCACTTGCCTGGATGGGTGCAGCTCCAACAACATTCAAGAAGCTCGACACCATCCAGGACAAAGCAACACGCTTGATTGGCACCACGTCCACAACATTCACTCCCTTCACCACTGACGAACAGTGGCAGCAGTGTGTACCATCTACAAGATGCACTGCAACAATGCACCAAGGCTACTCAGGCAGCACCTTCCAAACCTACATCCTCTACTGCCTAGAAGGAGAAGGACAGCAGATGCATCGGAACACCACCACCTGAAAGTTCTCCTCCAAGCTACACATCATCCTGACTTGGAACTAAATCGCCATTCCTTCACTGTCGCTGGGTCAAAATCCTGGAACTCCCTTCCTAATAGCACTGTGGGTGTACCTACCCCACATGGACTGCAGTGGTTCAAGAAGGAAGCTCACCACCACCTTCTCATGGGCAATTAGGGATGGACTATAAATGCTGGCCTGGCTGGCGACGTCCACATCCCATGAAACAAATAATTAAATACAATAACAGCTCATCTCAATTCCTAGTATTTCTAAATCCCACCAGTCCAACATAAGCTGAACAATTATTGCATGTTGTGATTGATGGTCTGGTCTGTAAACTGCACTGTATCACAGATTGCTGACATTTGCTAACTGGAAGTGAGAACTGCAAAATCGGGACAGTACTTCACATAGTCTGTCAGTGTGAAAGAATCAGGCAATGTGAGGTAATAGAATTTGTCTGTAAATGTTACACTCATATTGCTTTATATTTTTATATTGAAAATAAAAGTAATCATTTCGTGAAAATAGTGACATGTTGTCCAAACGTTGGTATCCAGTTGTTTTAGTCTTGCACTCAGCAGGGCAATCCACAAGAATACCAATTTAAAGGAAAACAACAACTTTCTTCTGTATGAGAAGAGAGTGCTGATTGGTTGGCAAGTGAACTCTGATTGGTCGAGACATTGCCATTCAGAATGCACCAGTTTATGGTAACTGACAGATAACTGCCCAGCTTTGTTTGAAATTTAAACCAGGCAGCTTGACTCTGATTGGTCAAGGCATTGCCCTGTGGAATGAGCCAGTGAATGGCTGTCACTTATTTTGTTTAGCTGAAACTGGCACAATATGTGTGCATGTTCTTTCTGCTTGCAAAGAACAGGGCCCTGTGTATTAATATATGTAGCTTACAGTACACACCAATGCACCACACTGCGAGCCCAACTGACAGTCTTAAATCAGTTGTCAGTGTAATTCTTAGCACACTGAGAATTATTTAGCAAATGTTGTCCTATTGTGGAATCACATCTCATGTTGGATACTGTGTTTTGAGTTTTGCAAGCACGGGTTGGTTGGGTAGGGCCCATTGCGAACAGCGGAAGGGACATGTTATTTGATACAATCCGCCAGTTTTGGGATGTACGGTCTCGAAACCTAGCATCACACTGGTATTGAAATTCATATATCACGTTACTTATTTGTGTGATAGGCAGGACGTCTCTTTTGCTTGACAGCAGCATCCTGTTAGTGGCGAAGAGCACACTTGTTGCTCCTGCATAGCAACAGCAGGAAACAGCGAGCTTCACCTGTTACTCAAATACTGGGGATATATTACCTTTCCAGGGTAATTTGAGGAGACTGGGCACTTTTCAGGGCTCAAAATGACGTCCTCCAGCCCGTTTATACGTTTGTGTGATATACAGATATAAATGATCTGATCAGTGTAGCCATTGTAATGCACGATGTCTTTGATTTGCCCTATTTCAGCATCAAGCTTGCATGGTGAGCAAATGGCTCAGCCCTATTTATGAGGTTTTCGATAAGACTCCGTGGTTACGGAGGGAGGGAGGGAGGTGGTTACGGAGGGAGGGAGGTGGTTATGGAGGGAGGGAGGGAGGTGGTTACGGAGGGAGGAAGGACGTTGGGACAGGTGAGAACACATAAGGATTTAGAAACAAGGATGAGTATTTTGAAATAAAAACAAGAAATGCTGGAACCACTCAGCAGGTCAGAGGATTTTGAGGTTGAGTTGTTGCTGGACCAGGAGCCAACGTCGGTCAGTGATTGGTTGCCGATAAGGCCAATCTTATAGCTCATGGAACTGTAAGAATCCCAACGCGTGCATTGACCTGGGAAGGTAGGTTTGCAATAGACCGTGGTAGAAAACCCCTTAGCAGATTTCTCAAGTAGTACATCAAGGAAAGGGAACTCATTTGACTGCTCCATTCCAAAGGTGAATTTGAGTGTAGGATGGAGCCCATGAAGACGTGCAAGGAAATTATTTCATGCAGCTGTGGATTCAAATATAGCAAACGTATCATCTCCATATTGGAAATATGCAAGAGGTCGGAGGTTAGGTGTCATTCCCTTAAAAACAGGTTTGTCATGGAATCCAACAAAGATGTTTGTGAGAGCTGTGCCTCGAGGGGATCCCATGGCAACACCAGCGATACATGGTGTCAATAAAACTGAACTCAACTGTGCAAGTTGCCGAGTTCATAAGTTCAATGAATACTGATTCACACAATGGTGACGGGTCTAGATCGCCATGATATAGCACTGCAGTGCAAATATCTATGGCTTCCTGAAGTGGTACATTGGTGAATCGGCTAGCAATGTCAAATGACACATGGACACGGCATTGCTATCGATATGCAAGTCCTGTATGGTCTTCACAAATGTGAAGGAATCCTTCACTGTGTATGTGGAGAACTTGCTCAAAAACTGGTTGTAACAATTTGCCCAATCATTTGGCAAATTCATTTCAGGATACTATTTACATTACTTCAAATAAAGAAAACACAACGACACAAAGAATTGAGCACAACGCTGAAAGTTTCACAGCAAATAGTCAAATGGGAAAAGGATGAAATACAGAAAGAAAAAGCCTAAAATACTGAAAACACTCAGCCAGTCCGGAAACAACTGTGGAGAAGAGAAGCTCGGGATAGTGGTCCAGTTCTGTGACCCTTCTATGGACCTGAAACATTGCTCCTACCTTCCTCTCTCCACAGATACTGCTGGAACTGCTGAGTGTTTCCAGAATCTTCTGTTATTATTCAGATTTCCAGTGTGCAGTATTTCTCTTTTTGAAAATAAAATATTCCCTGAGAGGAATGGAACTTTACATAAAAAATAGGAGTGGGCCATTCGGCCCATCGAAATAGCTCTGCCATTCAATAAGATCACAGCTAATCTCCTACATCAACTCCATCTTACCACACTAGCACAGATCCCTTGATTCCCTTAGTATCCAAAAACCTATCAATCTCTCTCTTGGATATACCCAATGATTGAGCATCCACAGCTCTAGAGTCATAGAGAGATACAGCACTGAAACAGGCCCTTCAGCCCACCGAGTCTGTGCCGACCAACAATCACCCATTTATACTAATATTACATTCATCCCATATTCCCTACCACATTCCCACCATTCTCCTACCACCTATCTACACTAGGGGCAAATTACAATGGCCAATTTACCCATCAACCTGCAAGTCTTTGGCTGTGGGAGGAAACTGGAGCACCCGGCGGAAACCCACGCGGTCACAGAGAGAACTTGCAAACTCTGCACAGGCAATACCCTGAACGGAACCGAGGTCACTGGAGCTGTGAGGCCGCGGTGCTAACCACTGTGCGTCGAGAATTCCAAAGATTCACAATGCTTTGAGTGAAAAAATATTCTCCTCTTCTCAGTCCTAAATGATTGAGCCATTTATACTGAGACTGTGATCCCTAGTTCAAGATTCCCCAGCCAGAGGAAACATCCTCCCAGCATTTACCCTGTTAAATCCCTTAAGATTTTTAGGTGCCAGTAAGATTACCTCTCACTCTTCGAAATTCTGAGGAATATTTTTTTTTTATTTCCAAAATATACTTTATTCATAAAAATCTGTAAAAATTACATTGCAAACAGTTTCCAAACAGCACCAAAAAATACAAACATTGCAAGGGAGATCAGTTTCCTTCAATACTGTCATGTGTTTCTTCAGAACCCTTCCGTTTCACAATTGTCATGCCAATTACAGTTTTACATTTACAGCAAATTAAAATATTAACGATACAGTTCGAGGGGTTTCCCATGGATCCAGCGCCTCAGTTCAGCTTGGTGGGGGGGACCTTACATTGTGGTCTTTGCCCATTGAGCCTTTGCTGCGGCTGCCCCAAGCTTTAGTGCGTCCCTCAGCACGTAGTCCTGGACCTTGGAATGTGCCAGTCCGCAACATTCGGTGGTGGACAACTCTTTGCGCTGGAAGACCAGCAGGTTTCGGGCAGACCAAAGGGCGTCTTTCACCGAATTGATAGTCCTCCAGCAGCAGTTGATGCTTGTCTCGGTGTGCGTCCCTGGGAACAGCCCGTTGAGCACAGACTCCTGTGTTACAGAGCTGCTTGGGATGAACCTCGACAAAAACCACTGCATCTCTTTCCACACCTGCTTTGCGAAAACCCATTCCAGGAGGAGGTGGGCGACCGTCTCTTCCCCAACACAGCCACCGCGGCGGCACTGTGCGGAGGGGGCGAGACGTCGGGTGTGCATGAAGGATCTGATGGGGAGGGCGGAGGGCCCTTCTCACCACCAGCCAAGCTACGTCTTGGTGCTTGTTTGAAAGTTCTGGTGATGAGGCATTCCGCCAAATGACTTTGACAGTCTGCTCAGGGAACCATCCGACAGGATCCACCGTCTCCTTTTCCCGTAGGGCCTTGAGGACATTCCGTGCAGACCACTGCCTGATGGACCGGTGGTCAAAGGTGTTTTCCCGCAGAAACTGCTCCACGAAGGATAGGTGGTATGGCACGGTCCAACTGCATGGAGCGTTCCGCGGCAATGTGGCCAAGCCCATCCTTCACAACTCCAGGGACAGGTAGAACCTCAGCACGTAGTGACACTTGGAGTTTGCGTCCTGGGGATCTACACACAGCTTGATGCAGCCACACACAAAGGTGGTCATCAGGATGAGAGCCACGTTGGGTACATTTTTCCCGCCCTTGTCCAGAGATTTGAACATCGTGTCCCTCCGGACCCGGTCCATTTTAGATCCCCAGATGAAGCAGAAAATGGCTCGGGTGACTGCCACAGCGCAGGAGTGGGGTATGGGCCAGACCTGCGCCATGTAGAGCAACAACGTGAGCGCCTCGCACCTGATGACCAGGTTCTTTCCCACAATGGAGAGAGATCGCTGCCCCCACATACCCAACTTTTGTCGTACCTTGGCTACTCGCTCCTCCCATGTTTTGGTGCACGCCCCGGCCCTTCCGAACCATATCCCCAGCACCTTCAGGTAGTCTGACCTGACGGTGAAGGGGACAAAGGATTGGTCAGCCCAGTTCCCAAAGAACATGGCCTCGCTCTTGCCGTGGTTAACTTTGGCTCCCGAGGCCAGTTCGAACTGGTCGCAGATGCTCATCAGTCTGCGCACGGACAGCGGATCCGAGCAGAAGACGGCAACATCATCCATGTACAGGGAGGTTTTCACCTGAGTGCCTCCGCTGCCTGGGATTGTCAACCCTCTTATGCTCGCATCCTTCCTAATAGACTCAGCAAAGTGTTCAATAAAGCAAACAAACAAGACCGGGGAGAGAGGACAGCCCTGTCTGACTCCAGATTTGATCGGGAAACTTTCCGATTCCCACCAGTTGATTGAGACTGCGCTACTGATGTTTGTGTAGAGCAGTTGGATCCAATTGCACATTCCCTCCCCAAACCCCATTTTGGAAAGCACGTCCATCATGTCGGTGTGCGATATCCTGTCAAAAGCCTTCTCCTGGTCCGGGCTGATGAGGCAGGTGTCCACCCTTCTGTCCCATACGTAGGCGATCGTATCCCTGAGTAGTGCGAGACGATCAGAGATCTTCCTGCCGGGTACAGTACAGGTCTGATCGGGGTGAATCACCAACTCCAGAGCAGACTTGACTCGACTGTCTGTGACTTTGGACAGAATCTTGTAGTCAACATTAAGCAGTGAGATGGGCCGCCAATTTCTGATTTCTGCCCTCTCGCCCTTCCGCTTGTAAATGAGGGTGATGATGCCTTTCCTCATGGATTCTGACATGCTGCCGGCCAGGAGCATACTCTCGTATACTTCCAGCAGGTCCGGGCCGACCCAGTCCCACAGGGCCGAGTACGAGGAATATCGGCCTTGTCGACTCAATCTCTTCTCAAAGGACAATTCCCTCATCCCAGGAAGCAATCGAGTGACACTTTGTTAAACTTCCTTTAAGGCAAGTATGTCCTTCGTTAGGTAAGGGGAACCAAAACTGTGCACAGTGCTCCAGGTGTGATCTCACCAAGGCTCTGTCTAATTGTAGTCAAACTTCTTTATTCTTATAAAAACTCTTCACAATGTTGAACACAACTATTAACTACCTCATTAACATCTCTGCTCGAAGAAGAAGGACCCCAGCTTCACACACACCAGACCCCTATTCTTTCCACATTAGCTGAATTCATGCATCTCTGATACCATTCTAGTAAATCTCCTCTGTGCCCTCTCTGAGGCCTTGACATTCCTGCTAAAGTGTGGAACATGGAATTAGACACAATGCTCGAGCTGAGGCCTATAACCAGTGAGATTTATAAAGGTTCAGCCTCAATTCCTTGTCTGTGTCCCGTACTCCCATTTCTGGTTTCTGACTCAAAGTCGGCTCAAAGCTGTTGAAACTGCCTGAAGAAACATTTCCACCCAACAAAGCGCTCGGATGTGAGAAGGGACAAATTGAGTGACCAAGTACATCAACTCCAAGTAAAACTCCACCATGTAGTGAAAACACTCGAAACACAACGGCTCTTTTAAGAGCCACCCACAATCTCTCTGAAAAAGCTGCACCAACATCTCTCCAGAATTGGTTTATTTAATTGGTTTTAATGCTAAGTAACTCTCTTGAACTTTGTCTATGTTTTCTGTTTCAATCTGGTATGGAGATTCTGGGAAGATGAGTTTCACTGCCTGGGAGGATCTTTGTGGTTTTCCTGCAGAATGCAGCATCAGTGAAGCGGTCACTTGCACTGAGCAGGTCAAGCGCAAGATGTAACCATGTGGTGTCCGCTCTGAAACTGGAGGGCTGCATTCCCTGTGGATTCGGCAGTCGAAAAACTCGACCGTTTCTCTCAAACACAAAACAAAGTCTCTTTTCAGAGTCACCCACCGCCTCATAGGGACAGCAGTGACCTGGGAACGGGAGCTGGGGTGTGTTTTATGCCGGAAATAACAGTTAATGATTTGTGTTGTGCTCTCGTTATATTCCAATCTCTGAATTGAGCCTTTCCACCGCACCAGGGTATGGGGAGAGTTTTCATCGTTTCTTTTCCAAACGTACAGACGATGTTATAAAGTTGCTGATTTACCCAGATGGCGGATTCTCCCCTCACAGTGAAAAGTAACATCACACCTTCACATCTGCCCATTGTTTTATAATTGAATAATTAGTCAAATGGAATTATTTGTGATGTTATGTCCCCCGAGACGGTGTTTCCTGCAGTGAAACTGATCAATTTCAGCTCATTCATTCAGGGACCTGGAATTCCTGCAGTTTGAACCTGCTGTAACCCCAGCCCACTTCTGATTGGTCACCCTCTTCTCATAAAGTCAGTGACAGCACTTTTTCTTTATTTCCAAAATATACTTTATTCATAAAAATCTGCAAAAATTACATTGCCAAACAGTTTCAAACAGCACCAAAAAATAGAAACATTGCAAGGGAGATCAGTTTCCTTCTATACTATCATGAGTTTCTTCACAACCCTTCCATTTCACTATTGTCATGCCAATTACAGTTTCACATTTACAGCAAATGAAAATATCAACGATACAGTTCGAGGGGTTTCCCATGGATCCAGCCCCTCAGTTCAGCTTGGTGGGGGTCCTTACACTGTGGTCTTTCCCCATTGAGCCTTTGCTGCGGCTGCCCCAAGCTTTAGTGTGTCCCTCAGCACGTAGTCCTGGACCTTGGAATGTGCCAGTCTGCAACATTCGGTGGTGGACAACTCTTTGCGCTGGAAGACCAGCAGGTTTCGGGCAGACCAAAGGGCGTCTTTCACCGAATTGATAGTCCTCCAGCAGCAGTTGATGTTTGTCTCGGTGTGCGTCCCTGGGAACAGCCCGTCGAGCACAGACTCCTGTGTTACAGAGCTGCTTGGGATGAACCTCGACAAAAACCACTGCATCTCTTTCCACATGAGGCGGCCATTCGCCCCATCAAGTCCATGTCGGGTTTCCAATCTGTTCAGTCCCTGACTCGATCCCCAAAGCCCTGCATAACCCCTTTGGGTCAAAATGACCGTGGCAGAACTCGAACCTACAATCTTCCAATAACCTCATAAAATACACTGAAGTCAAACGCCTTATTCATTAGCCCACACGGCCATTAGATGAAATGAATGATCCAATCGGAGAACCTCGAAGCACAAAATACAAAAATTCATTGGCTGAACCTGTCAACCTGGCAGAATATTTGAATTCGTGAAAGCTGCCAATTTCACTGTGGAAAAGAAATGATCGACTGGAAAAGTACATAAAAATCTATTTTCCGTCACGCTTTAAAAAAACGCTTTTAAAACGCAATTTTGCTTTTACCGACTCAAATTGCTGGTGCTATTTTATGAACAGCTTTATTTTGCCAATTTTTGTCAACTTCTTATCCGTAACTGACAGGAAAAGACTCCGTTCAGCAATCTTTCACGTGAAAAATAACTCAAACTCGGTGTGGAAGTAATAAATTACAGACTATTGGTAATTCCCCTTCACACAGGCTTCAGGGGGACAGTGAGAAGCCACTGAAATAGTTGCTTCATTCTTTTAAAGGTTCCCAATCTGTCCTGTTACTGACATGTTGGAATCAGATTTGTATTTAACAAGATATTTCTGTGAAAACAAAATCCTCAGCGGACCAGCTGGGAATCTGGGAATCACTGTAGTAAAATAAAAGGCTTTTGATTGAGAAGACGGGACCTTCTCACCAGCAGCCGGGTTACATTCCCCTCACATCCTTACACAGTGAGCAGCTCTTTCCCTCTAGAAATAGACAGCAGCAGTTGGAAGTTCAGTGAAAGGATCAGTTCATTGAGACAAGTTTCTGACTGACAGGTGGTGCTGAATATTAATACAAGTAGGTCCTGGAATGGGAAACAAGTGTCCAGAGTGGGGTCTGAAATCAGGACAGGGAAAAGGCCAGCACTGACACAGATCATTTCATTATTACATTGATATCTGACTGTCTATAAGGAGAAGCGAGTTAAACATATGATGGTGAAAGGAATGGAAGATGACGCTGGTTGTTCTCGATGAAGAGGGATAGACAGAGGTGTGGGTACAGCAGACTTCAGACAGTAATCAGCCCTTTCAGATACTGTGGGTGGATCTGAAAAGAGCCTTTGGGTATTTGATAAAATCCTGGCAGATTGACTTGGTTTTGGTGCCCGGAGCGCTGGTTTTCTTGGGCAGCAACACGGCCTGGATATTCGGCAGCACCCTGTCCTCAGTGTCCTGGAATCAAAAGCAAGTGTCCAGAGTGGGGCCTGAAATCAGGATGGGGGAAAAAGCTCTTTGTTTAAAAACCCTCAAATAGCTACCTTGTCATTGGTCAGGTTACTAATGTTTCAGTTAGTGTAATTTATAGTAATTACTAATTAGAAAGTGCTGTTTGGACAGAGTGTAAAGCTGTGAGTTGATGTGTGAGGGACTTCACTGACTAGGGGAAGGAGGTGCTGTTTGGTCTCTTTTCTTTTCTGCTTTTTCAGCCTCCATGGTACAGGGGAAGAAGCTGATTGGTGAGTAACTGGTAAATTAATCTACTTATTACACTTATTACACGAGCAAGAATGAGTTTGTAAAGCTAAGTTATGGCAGGGCAGCTCGGCCAAGTGGAATGTGCCTCCCGGGGTATGTGGGAAGTCATGGATGCACCATGTGTCCTTGACAAACACATCTGCAGGAAGTGTCACCAGCTGCAGAAGCTTGAGCTCCAGGTTTCAGAACTCGAGCAGCAACTGGAGTCAGTGTTGTGCATCCGCAAGGCAGAGAACTACGTGGATAGGACCTTTCAGCAGGTTGTCACCTCGGAGTTGAAGAGAGCACACGCTGAGAGGGATTGGGAGTTTGCCAGACAGACAAGAAGGTCAAGGCAGGCAGTGCAGGAGTCCCTGGAGGGCATCCCACTTTCTAACTGGTATTCAGTTCTGAGTACTGATGGGAGAGAGGGTTCCTCTGGAGAGTGCAGTGAGAGTCATGACCAGAACTCCATGGGTGGCTCAGCTGTGCAGGGAGGGAGGAGAAAATACAAGCGAGCAATACTGGTAGGGGATTGTATAGTTCGGGGAACAGATAGGTATTTCAGTGCTCGCAAACCAGGTTTCCTCCTTGGTGCAAGGATCATGGATATCACTCAGTGGCTACAGAGCATTCTGGAGGGCAAGGATGCACAGCCAGAGGTCGTGGTCCACATTGGTACCAACGATATAGGAAGAAAGAGGAATGAGATCCTTCAGGCTGAGTTTAGGGAGTTAGGAAAGAGATGAACAAACAGGACCTCAAAGGTAGTAATCTCCAAATTACTCCCAAGGCCACATGCTAGTGAGTGTAGAAATAGGAGAATACACCAGATGAATGCATGGCTGGAGAGATGGTGCAGGAAGGAGGACTTCCGATTTCTGGGGCATTGGGACCAGTTCTGGGGAAGGTAGGACCTATATAAGTCGAACGGTCTACACCTGAACAGGACTGGGATGAATATCCTTGCAGGTGCTGTTGGGGATTGTTTAAACTAATTTGGCAGCTTGATGGGAACCTGAGGGCAGTTTCAGACAGGGCAATTTCAGGGCAGGGAACGGGAGGCAGAAAATTAGCGAATGACTCTGAAAGACAGAAGAAGCAAAGTTTCAAAAGTGTGCAGCAGAGGAATTTGGCAGTGTTAAAGGATATTTATTTATTTAAAGAGGCAACTTGATTGAAACATATCAGATCCTGAGGAGTCTTGAGAGGGTGGATGTGGAAAGGATGTTTCCCCTTGTGGGAGAATCTGGAATTAGGGGTCACTGTTAAAAAATAAGGGGTCACCCATTTAAGACAGAGATGAGGAGAATTGTTTTCCCTCAGAGGGTGGTGAGTTTTTGGAACTCTCTTCCTCAATAGGCGGTGGAAGCAGAGACTTTGAATATTTTTAAGGCAGAGGGACATCGATTCTTGATAAGCAAAGGGGTGAAAGGTTATCGGGGGTAGGCGGGAATGTGGAGTAATCAGTTCAGCCGTGAACTTATTGAATGGGGAAGCAGGGTCTAGGGGTCGAATGGCCTACTCCTGCTCCTAATTTTTATACTTGTATGCATATTCATATAGTAAATAAAGCTGATGAACTGAGGGCACAGATAGACACATAGAACAATACAGCACAGGAACAGGCCATTCGGCCCTCCAAGCCTGCGCTGATAAAGTAACATCACACTTTTTATTTTTATTTAGAGATACAGCACTGAAACAGGCCCTTTGGCCCACTGAGTCTGTGCTGACCAACAACCACCCATTTATACTAACCCTGCAGTAATCCCATATTCCCGACCACCTACTTACACTAGGTGCAATTTACAATGGCCAATTTACCTATCAACCTGCAAGTCTTTGGCTGTGGGAGGAAACCGGAGCACCCGACGAAAACCCACAGGGAGAACTTGCAAACTCCACACAGGCAGTACCCAGAATCGAACCCGGGTTCCTGGAGCTGTGGTGCTAACCACTGCGCCATTGTGCCCGCACATGGTAACACAATATCATTGCAATAAGGGAAACTTGGCTTCAAGAGGGCAAGAATGGCAGTTCAACATCTCTGGGTATAGAGTTTTCATGTGGCATAGGGATAAAAAAGGTGGGAGTGTAGCATTATTAGTTAAGGAAGGCATACAGCTTTGAGGAGGGATTATTTGTTAAATGAATCATCAAATGAGGCCATATGGGTGGAGCTCAGAAATAAAAAAGGGGCAGCCACACTACTAGGAGTGTACTGTAGACCACCAAATAGTGAGAGAGAGATAGAAGAAGAAATATGTAGGCAAATTTCTGAGTGCAAAACTATAGGGAAATAATAGTTGGGGATTTCAACTATCCCAATATCAACTGGGGTACAAACAGTGTGAAGGGCACAGAGGGCACAAAATTCCTGAACTGCATTCAAGAGAACTTTAATAGCCAGCACATCACAAGCCCAATGAGAGGAGGCACAATTCTAGATGTAGTCTTCAGTAATGAAGCTGGGCAAGTAGCAGTGGGTGACCATTTTGGAGATAGCTTTTTTTATTCATTCATGGGTTTTGGGCATCGCTGGCCAGGTCAGCATTTATTACCCATCCCTAATTGCCCTTGGGAAGGTGGTGGTGAGCTGCCTTCTTGAACCGCTGCAGTCCATTTGGGATAGGTGCACCCACACTGCTATTCAGAATGGAGTTCCAGGATTTTGACCCAGTGACAGTGAAGGATCAGCGATATAGTTCCAAGTCAGAATGGTGTGTGTCATGGTGGGGAACTTGCAGGTGGTGGTGTTCCCATGCATTTTCTGCCCTTGTACTTCTAGTTGGCAGAGGTCACAGGTTTGGAAGGTGCTGTTCAAGGAGCCTTGGTGCATTGCTGCAGTGCATCTTGTAGATGGTACACACTGCTGCCACTGTGCGTCGGTGGTGGAGGGAGTGAATGTTTGTCGATGGGGTGCCAATCAAGTGGGCTGCATTGTCCTGGATGGTGTTGAGCTTCTTGAGTGTTGTTGGAGCTGCACCTATCCAGGCAAGTGGAGACTATTCCAACACACTCCTGACTTGTGCCTTGTAGATGGTGGACAGGCTTTGGGGAGTCAGGAGGTGAGTTACTCGCCTCAGGATTCCTAGCCTCAGACCTGCTCTTGTAGCCACGGTATTTATATGGCTACTCCAGTTCAGCTTCTGGCCAATGGTGCCCCTCGGATGTTGATAGTGGGGGATTCAGCAATGGTAATGCCATTGAATGTCAAGGGGAGTTAGTTCGGATCTCTCTTGTTGGTGATGGTCAATGCCTGGCACTTGTGCGGCCCGAATGTTACTTGCCGCTTTTCAGCCCAATCCTGGATATTGTCCATGTCTTGCTGCATTTCTACACAGAAATGCTTCAGTATCTGAGGAGTCATGAATGGTACTGAACATTGTGCAATCATCAGCGAACATCCCCACTTCTGACCTTATGATTGAAGGAAGGTCATTGATGAAGCAGCTGAAGATGGTTGGGCCGAGGACATTACCCTGAGGAGCGCCTGCAGTGATGTCCTGGAGCTCAGATGATTGACCTCCAACAACCACAACCATCTTCCTTTGCGCTAGGTATGACTCCAGCCAGTGGAGGGTTTTCCCATTGACCTCAGTTTTGCTCGGGCTCCTTGATGCCATACTCGGTCAAATACTGCCTTGATGTCAAAGGCAATCACTCACACCTCACCTCTTTTGTCCATGTTTGAACCAAGGCTGTCATGAGGTCAGGAGCTGAGTGGCCCTGGCAGAACCCAAACTGAGTGTCACTGAGGCAGGTTATTGCTAAGCAAGTGCCGCTTGATGGCACCTTCCATCATTTTACTGATGATTGAGAGGAGACCTATGGGGCCTAAAGTGATGGAAGGTGTCATCAACATTGCCATCAAGCAGCACTAGCAGATATGTCCTTCAGGATTCGGCCAGTAGAGATGCTCCCGAGCCACTCTTGGTGATGGACATTGAAGTCCCCCACCCAGAGTACATTCTGTGCTCTTGCCACCCTCAGTGCTTCCTCCAAGTGCTGTTCAACATGGAGGAGTACTGACTCATCAGCTGAGGGAGGGCAGTAGGTGATAATCAGCAGGATGTTTCCTTGTCCATTGTTTGATCTGATGCCATGAGACCTCATGGGGTCCAGAGTCGATGTTGAGGACTTCCAGGGCAATTCCCTCTCTACTGTACCGACACCTCTGGTGAGTCTGTCCTGCCCGTGGGACAGGACGTACCCAGGGATGGTGATGGCAGTGTCTGCGACATTGCCTGTAAGGTATGATTCTGTGAGTATGACTATGTCAGGCTGTTGCTCTCCCAACTTAACACAAGCCACCAGATGTTACTAAGGAGGACTTTGCAGGGTCGACAGCGCTGGGTTTGCCATTGTCATTTCTGGTGCCCAGGTCGACGCCGGGTGGTCCGTCTGCTTTCATTCCTTTTTATTGACTTCGTAGTGTTTAGTTTCACCTGAGTGGCTCGCTCGGCCATTTCAGAGGGCATGTAAGAGTCAAACACATTGCTGTGGGTCTGCAGTCACATGCAGGCCAGACAAGAACAGCAGATTTCCTTCACTAAAGGGCATTAGTAAACCAGATGGGTTTTTACAACCATCAACAATGGTTTCATGGCCATCATTAGACTTGCTTTTTAATTGCAGATTTATTATTTGGATTTAAATTTCAATGGTGGGATTTGAACCCACGTCCCCTGAGCAATACCCTAGGTGTCTGGGTTACTAATCCACTGACAAGTCCACTGACAAGACCACTACGCCACCACCACCCCTAGTGACCATACTGCAATTAGTTTTGGCATAATCATGTAAAAGGACAAAGATACAACAGAAGTAAAAGTTCTAAATTGGGGGAAGGCAAATTTTACAAAACTGAGACGTGACTTGGTGGATGTGGACTGGATACAACTACTTGAAGGGAACACCAAAGATGTTCTGTCAGTACATTAAGAGCAAGAGGATAACTAAGGAAAGGGTACGGCCTATCAGAGATGTACAAGGGAACGTATGAGTGGATGCAGAAGATGTGTGTGGGGTTCTTAATGAGTTTTTGTCTCTGCCTTCACAAAGGAGAGGGATGATGCAGACAAAGAAGAGGAGTGTGACATATTAGATATGATAAGCATAATGAGAGTGGGAGTACTGGAGAGTCTGACATCCTTCAAAATGAATAAGTCACCAGGGCCGGATGATTTGCATCTAAGGTTGTTAAAGGAAGCCAGGGAGGAAATAGTGGATGCGCTGAGGATCATCTTCAAATCCTCACTGGATATGGGGGAGGTGCCGGAGGATTGGAGGTCTGCGAACGTTGTACTATTATTTAAAAAGGATGTGAGGGATAGGCCAAATAATTATAGGCCGGTCAGTCTGACCTCGATGGTGGGTAAATTATTAGAATCAATTCTGAGGGACAGGATAAACTGCCACTTAGAAAGGCACGGATTAATCAGGGATAGTCAGCATGGATTTGTTAAGGGAAGGTCATGTCTCACTAACTTGATTGAGTTTTTTGAGGAAGTAACAAGGAACATTGATGAGGATAGTGTGGTGGATGTGGTCTACATGGATTTTAATAAGGACCCACATGGCAGACTGGTCAGTAAAATGAAAGCCCATGGAATACAGGGGAATGTGGCAGGTTGGATCCAAAATTGACTCAGTGACAGGAAACAAAGGATAGTTATCGACGGATGTTTTTGCGAATGGAAAGCAGTTTTCAGTGGCATTCCACAGGGCTCAGTGTTGGGTCCCTTGCTGTTTGTGGTATATATTAATGATTTGGAATTAAATGTGGGAGGTATGATTGGGAAATTTGCTTATGACACAAAAATTGGCCGTGTAATTGATAGTGAGGAGGATAGCTGTAGACTTCAGAATGATATGAATGGATTGGTTGAGTGGGCGGAAAAGTGGCAAATGGAATTCAATCTGTAGAAGTGTGAGGTAATGCATTTGGGGAGGGCAAACAAAGCAAGGGAATACACAATAAACGGGAAGATATTGAGAGGGTTAGAAGAAGTGAGAGACTTTGGAGTGCATGTCCACAGGTCCCTGAAAGTGGCAGGACAGGTAGATAGAGTGGTGAAGAAGGCATATGGAATGCTTTCCTTTATTGGCCAAGGTATTGAATAGAAAAGCAGGGATGTAATGCTAGAACTGCATAAAACGGCGGTTCGGCCACAGCTGGAGTATTGCGTACAGTTCTGGTCACCACATTACAGAAAGGACATAATTGCTCTGGAGAGAGTACAGAGGGGATTTACAAGAACGTTGCCAGGGCTTGAAAGTTGCAGCTATGAGCAAATATTGGAGCAACTCGGGTTGTTTTCCTTAGAACAGAGGAGTCTGAGGGGTGACTTGAATGAGGTGTACAAAATTATGAGGCGCCTAGACAGAGTGGACAGTAAGGACCTGTTTCCCCTGGTGGGGAGGTCAGTTACCAGGGGGCACAGATTTAAGGTGATTGGTAGAAGGATTAGAGGGGACATGAGGGGAAACGTTTTTACCCAGACGGTGGTGGGTGTCTGGAAATCGCTGCCAGGAATGGTGGTGGAGGCAGAAGCCCTCAACTCATTTAAAAATACCTGGACATGCACCTGAAGTGCTGTAACCTGCAAGTCTACGGATCAGGTGCTGGAAGGTGGGAATAGATTGGGTGGCTAGTTTTTTCGGCCAGAGCAAACGCGATGGGCTGACTGGGCTCCTTCTGTGCCCTAATTTTTCTATGATTCTATGGAAATTGCCAGCACTGACACAGATCATTTCATTAGTACATTGATATTGGACTGACTATAAGGAGAAGCTAGTTAAACACATAATGGTGAAAGGAATGGAAGATGGCATTGGTTGTTCCAAATGAAGAGGGATAGACAGAGGTGTGAGTACAGCAGACTTCAGACAGTAATCAGCCCTTTCAGATACTGTGGGTGGCTCTGAAAAGAGCCTTTGAGTATTTGAAAAAATCCTGGCAGATTGACTTGGTTTTGATGCCCGGAGTGCTGGTTTTCTTGGGCAGCAACACGGCCTGGATATTAGGCAGCACCCTACCCTGAACGATGGTCACCCCTCCCAGCAGCTTGTTGAGTTCCTCGTCATTGAGGACGGCCAGCTGTAGGTGTCTGGGGATGATGCGGGTCTTCTTGTTGTCCCGGGACGCGTTACCGCCAAGCTCGAGGATTTCAGCAGTCAGATACTCGAGCACAGCAGCCAGATAGACCTGGGCTCTGGCACCCACACGCTCAGCATAGTTACCCTTTCTCAGGAGCCTGTGAACGCGGCCCACCGGGAACTGCAGTCCAGCCCGAGAGGAGCGAGACTTGGCCTTGGACCGAGCTTTCCCGTTGGTCTTTCCTCTTCCAGACATTTCCACAATCTCACAAATACTATCACAATGAATGGATAATTTCGTCAGCATTAAACATACACATGGGGTTGTCAGGATGGTCGAGCAGTCTGAGACGGATCAATCAGATCACAATTCTCTCTGCAGGGGTGGGTTCAAATTCCCCTTCTGACAAGTTGTGTTTTGACATGACTAGAGGTATTTGGGAGTAGCGATGAAGAACAAACAGAGATCATGAAAGAATATAATCAAGCAAAATCAAAACAAATCCAAAGATGTTTCATCAATACATTGCAGTCAGAGGCAACTGAGGAAAGAGTAGGGCCCATCAAAGACCTAAAAATGTAACCTATGTGTCAGTGTGGAAGATGTTGGGATGTTTATTAATGAATATTTTACTGTCTTCACAAATGAGGGGGGTGATGCAGATATTGTAATTAAGGAGAAGGAGTGTGAAGTATTGGACATGATAAACTGAGGGAGAGAAGAAGTATAAATGGGATTAGCATCCTTGAAAGTGGATAAATCATCAGGGCCGGATGAAATGTACCCCAGGCTGTTAAAAGAAGTCAGGGAGGAAATAGTGGAAGGTCTGACCATCAGTTTCCAATCCCTCACTGGATACGGGTGTGATGTCAGAGGATTGGAAGTCTCGTAACACTGCAATAAAAGCAAAATTCTGCAGATGCTGCAAATCTGAAATAAAAACTAGTTGCATTGGAAATACACAGCAGATCTGGCAGCAACTGTGGAGAGAGAAGCAAAGTTAACGTTTCTGTTCTGATGAAAGGTCACTGACCTGAAATGTTAACTTTGCTTCTCTCTCCACAGATGCTGCCAGACCTGCTGTGTATGTCCAGCACTTTTTGTTTTTATTGCTAACATTGCACCATTCTTGAAAAAGGAAGCGAGTGATCGACGGAATAATTAAAGACCAGTCAGCCTAACCTCAATAGTGGGCGAATTATTGGAATTAATTCTGAGAGACAGGATAAACTGTCACTTAGAAAGGCACAGATTAATCAAGTATCATCAGCATGGATTTGTTCAGGAAAGCTCCTGTCTGATTATCTTGATTGAATGTTTTTGAAGAAGTAACAAGGAGGATTGTGAGGATAGTGCAGTTGATCTGATCTACATGGATTTTAGCAAGACTTTTGACAAGGTCCCACATGGCAAACTGGTTAAAAAAAATAAAAGATCATGGGATCCAGGGGAATGTAGCAAGCTGGACACAAAATTGGTTCTGTGGCAGGAAACACGAAGGAATTGGTTACAGGTGTTTTTGCAACTGGAGGACTGTTTCCAGTGGTGTTCCACAGGGCTCAGAACTAGGTCCCCTGCTTTTTGTGGTATATATTAATGATATGGACATAAATGTAGAGGGCACAATCAAGATGTTTGCAGATGAAACAAAAATTGTCCGTGTTGTTGATAGGGAGGAGGATAGCTGTACACTGCAGGAAGATATCAATAGACTGGTCAGGTGGGCAGAGAAGTGGTAAATGGAATTCAAATTGGACAAGGGTGAGGTGATGCATTTGGGAGGTCAAAAAAGGCAAATGAATACACAATTAATGGGAGAACACTGAACGGTGCAGAGGAAGTGAGAGACATTGGAGTGAATGTCCACAGATCCCTGAAGGTAGCAGGACAGGTCAATAAGGTGGTTCAGCAGGTATATGGAATCCTTTCCTTTATTAACTGAGGTATAGAATATAAGGGTGATCTGGGTGTCCATGTCAATAAGTCACTGACAGCTAACATGCAGGTGCAGCAAGCAATTAGGAAGGCTAACAGTATGTTAGCCTTTATCACAAGAGGCTTTGAGTACAGGAGTAGTGAATTCTTGCTTCAATTGTATAGAACCTTGGTTAGACCGCACTTGGAGTACTGTGTACAGTTTTGGTCTCCTTACCTTCGGAAGGATATTATTGCCATGGAGGGAGTTCCACGAAGGTTCATCAGACTTGTTCCTGGGATGGTGGGACGGTTCTGTGAAGAGAGATTGGGAAACTGGGGCTGTATTCCCTAGAGTTTCAAAGAATGAGAGGTGATCTCATTGAAACCTACAAAATATTTAAAGGACAGTCAGGGTAGATGCAGCTAAGATGTTTCATCTGGATGGGGAGTCGAGAACCAGGGGCTCAATTTCAAAATAAGGGGGAAGCTCCTTAGGACAGAGATGAGGAGAAATTTCTTTACTCGGAGGGTTGTGAATCTTTGGAATTCTGTACCCCAGAGAGCTGTGGAAGCTTAGTCGTTGAGTATGTTTAAAGCAGAGATTGACAGATTTCTAAATACAAATGACATAAGGGAATATGAGGAAAGTGTGGGGAAAAGGGCATTGAAGTGGATGAGCAGCCATGATCTTATTGAATGGCGGGGCAGGCTCGATGGGGTGAATAGCCGACTCCTGCTCCTATGTTCCTATGTTCCTAACTCCACATGATCGGCGAGATACAGCCTCAGTCCGACTTGGTGGGTGGTGCAAACAGATATCACTGCTTCTGATCTTCACCAGAACAGAGAGTGAGATGTAACATTGATTATCAAACAGACTGTGAGAGAATACAACAGAATAAAACACATGGAGAGACACTGTGGAATAACAAATTGATTTGATTGGAATGTTGAATTTGATTGGAATGAATAAAACACCAGAAACAGCAGATTAAATTGGGATTCTCATCATTATATTGATCTGAGACAGAAAAGAGTATTGTTGGAAAGAAGGGAAGAAGGAAGAAAAGAAAGGATGGAACTGTTCAGTTTTTTCACTTGCCCATCAAAGCTGGATAAAAAAAAAGTTGCATATAACAGAGAATTTCACCAAAAAGGGAGATTAAATGCTGCAGAAACCTTGGAACGAAGGATGCCCCAACAGATCACCTGTTTAACTGTCTCCTGACTGGGGGATTTCAATCAGTGAGCAATATTATTCTCTACCTTTTTTTGTTAATGAACCCAGAACGGTCACTTGGAATTAATATCTGTGTTCCGATTCCTGAATAATAAAATTGTTAGTTTCTCGATATTTTCGGGACACATTTCCTGCTGAAAGAACTAAGAACTCTTTTCTAATTTACACAATACTATATACACACTCATCAAGCCTCCTAAGCTAGCATCCTTGGTGCTGCTCTCTCTTTTCCCAAACCTCATCTCCTGTGACTGTTACATCATCACTTTGACAGTGGGAGTGATTGATCCCAATGTCCTCAGCATTAACCCTTTACATCCTTATACTACACTGTCTGTCCAAAAAAATGGGTGGAGGGAACTTGATTTATCGAAACACCAACAGCTGCCAGTTGAAAATCAACTCAAACCCATCAGCGAGAGAGAGAGAGAGAGAGAGACTGTCAGAGAACTTCCTGCATCCAGTCCTGACCCTGTCACACTCACAGATGCTCACCCAGGCCCCACTCTCATCAACACTGAACATTGTTACCGAGACACTTCAAATACTGTTTCAAAGGCAGGAAAGGTCAAAGTTCACACAGCTGTATTGAATAGAACAAAGTTTAATATCTTCTCACCGTTTCTCGGTAACCACGAGACATAGGTTTTCTTATTTGGTTCCTTTGATTTTTCTTGTTCCTGATTAACAAATATTCCAAACCTCAGATCAACCCTCCCACTTGCATCATGTCCCAGTCTCAGTCACAAGCAACACATAACAACACAAACACTCTGAAACATGCAACGCAGTTACATTTTCCTTCAGTGACAATAATGTCGAGCTGTTTTCCAGGTTGAATACAACTGTGAACAAATTTGTATCAAAGAAGTTGCCTTTGAAATATCAGCACTGGATTTCTGTACAAGGAGGAACAGCCATTCCAAACTCACATCCTTCACAAAGGCTGTTATCTCCTGGAACGAAAATTAATCATGTAATTTGAATTCTCACTTCAAGGTCAAAAGACACAATTAGAATAGATTGATAAGGTAATTTCTACATCACAAATGTGAAACAAGACTTTACTGAGAATTGAACCCAGGATCTCCTGTTTACAAGACACGTGCTTTAACCAACTAAGCTACAGAGCCAGAAGTTGTGACTGCTAACATCAGAGGAGTACACTATTTATTCTCATATAATAACAATATCAAAGCAAAATCCAGCAGATGCTGGAAATCTCAAATAAAAACAAGAAACGCTGGAAATACTCATCAGGTCTGGCAGCATCTGTGGAGAGAGAAGCAGAGTTAACGTTTCAGGTCAATGACCCTTCTTCATTCCCTTCTATATATTCTCATCCCACTTCTCCACAGGTCACAACATATATTTTAACTTTTCCCACTTCCTGAAACAGTCAATCATATACTCTATTCTTCCCAGAATAGAAGACACTGACCAAGTTTCTTTAATGAACAGCAAAATTATCAGTTTATTACAGAACAAGTTTTAACTAGTCATGAAATAAAGCATAAATACACAGGTAGAAATTTTAAAAGTTCCCTTTTTACCTTAACCAACATTGAAAGCCCCTTTCTTACCACAGCCCCACACACGCACACACACATACACCGGTTAACTGTAAAAAAAGAATTATTGTTTACAATTCTGAGTTCTGTTAAAGACAAAAACAACACTTGGGCTGATTATTTGTTCATTCCTGAAGAAAACAGCAGATGAGATATGTTGTTCCAAAACTGGCAAACAGTCTAACTTCTGAG
Organism: Heterodontus francisci; assembly: GCF_036365525.1. Lineage (NCBI taxonomy): Eukaryota > Metazoa > Chordata > Chondrichthyes > Heterodontiformes > Heterodontidae > Heterodontus > Heterodontus francisci. Next base: position 4,470,097 of record NW_027141852.1, on the reverse strand, counting down.
TATGCGTAGACAGGTCACCAGGGTCTTTTAGAACAGTTTTTTAGAGGCAGTGTTGAGAATTAATTTTAGCAGGCTTTCTTCAAAGACAGGAGAAGAGATAAATTGACACAGTGAAGTTCTCAGGGTCTTTTAAAGATTTGCTGCAAAACAACGTGGGTTGTGATCTTCTCTCCTTCCTTGACACTTCTTCAGGCTAACTTTATCAGCTGCTCACTCCAGAAGGTAAAACACAATGACTGCGACAAATAAAAGCTTGTGATTTTTCTGCCCTCTTCGGTGAGTGCTGCTGCTGCCGGGTTTGTCCAATCAAGAGGCGCAACTGACTTCTCTGTCCACATTTCCCCCTGTTACCAGGGTTTCTGTTCTACATTTAACTTGAGTCATGTGACAACCAGTAAACATAGTTGCCAAATTAGTACTTTCAGTACCCTCTTGAAAAAGAACTGGTCTGACATTTATTAAGTTTGACGATGAATTCCTCAAAAAAAATTTCACAAAAAAAAAATCAAAATCACTTCCATAACATCATGTACTTTCCCTGAGCTACAGGTTATTGCAAGTCTCTCTGGCTGTGTTTATTTTTGTTGATTTTGCACTCAGGTTCTTTCTGAATCCATGTGTTTGCAGAACTTTGTCAGTGAGAAACATGGAGATATGCTTAAAGATTTCCCTGCAAATTATTCATATCTCCGTCTTTCTCCGAACTTTGTAGAAACACATTATTGTGGGAATCACACACATCAGGCCGTCAAACCTCTCCGTTAAACATTGAAAGGTGACAGTGTTTATTGTGATGGGGTTCCATTTATTCAGACACATCTGGTATAAAAGTGCTCAAGAAATGATTCACACATGTAATGTATTTGTATATTATGTGCATGACATAATGACGCAAATAAACAATTCCTTGCACTTGCCACGCTTGGTGTATATTTTCTCTGCTGATGCCCCCTGAATATATTAGAGAAAATGGTGATGAGGATGAGATAAAAGTCTGTAAATATAGGCAGCAAACAGCAACAGGGACTGCAGTGAACAGGATCAGGCAGCTCCTGGTGACCTACCTGCTCGGATGGTGCAGATTTTTGGTGGATTGTGTGAAGCCTGGGCCACAGAATGTCTCTTCAGTTGAATGAGATACCGCAGGGTCTTCCTGTGCATCTGATTCAAATTGCTTATTTGGGACAATATGGCTGCACACATGTGGGATACATCGGAAGGTGAGGAACTTATGAGAGGGCTTGAGAACCATTCAGTTCATATATTGAAAGAATGGACATGTTTTTCAGAGCTAATAACATTTTGGAATTTGAAGGTGAAAGTGCAGAGGTCAAGACTCAGAATAAAGCAATTCTTGAGGGCAAGAAAGCAATTTTGCCAATGGAAATTAGCCTGGAAGTGTATGACCAGCTAACAAAGCTTCCTGCTCCCATCAAGGCAAAAGATGTGCCATTCAAAACAATCATCACCAAGTTGGAGGAACATTTCAACCCTAAGCCACTGGAGATCACGGCAAGCTAGAAATTTGGAAGCAGAAATCAGAAAAGTAGTGAAACAGTTGGTGAGTACATTGTGGCACTGAAGAATTTATCACTACATTGCAACTTTGGCATATTCTTAGACCGTGCATTATGAGACAGATTTGTGCTTATATTGGTGGATGAGAAAAGATACTAAACACACAAAATCTCACATTCGAGCACGCATGTAAGATTGCTCTTTCCATGGAGATTGCATCAAAGAATGCTCGAGAATTTCATCCTGTGCCAGTGATTGTAACACACTTCAGGGGAGCTTAACAAAACTGGTAAAATGGGCTTTCACATGGCAGATAAAATTTACACAGAGAATTGTGAAGAGATACAATTTGAGAGGAAGAATAAGGAGAGGCCATAGAAATGAAATGGTACAATTCTAAAGTGGGTGCCGGAACAGAGAGACAATGTACACCAATCTTAGAAGGTTTGAAAAGGCTTCTAAGAGCAAACAGGACACTTGGCTTTATTAATAGAGACATATAGTAAAAGCAAATAAGTTATGATAAACCTTTATAAAATACTGGGTCTGAATGGCCTACTCCTGTACCTTCACAGAAAGCTTCCATTCCAGGTTTGCACACACTCGTCAGGATCACTCTCCACAGATCCCGCCACTCTTGGCTCGGACACCCTCTTCAGGATCACTTTCCATAGATCCCACCACTCCATGCATGGATATCTCCCTCATGATCAGATCACAGGTCCTGAGTCCTGCGACATCCAGTCATGAATGATGGTGGACAATTAAATAACTAACCAGATGAGGAGGCTGCAAAAAATCCCCATCCTCAATAATGGTGGAGCCAAAGCTAAATCATTTACAACCATCTTCCATCAGAAATTGCTCAGTGGATGATTCATCTCGGCCTCCTGAGGTCCCCAGCATCACAGTTTCCAGTCTTCAGCCAATTCGATTCACTCCACATGATAGCAAGAAACAGCTGAAGTCACTCGATACAGCAATGACAATAGGCCCTAACAACATCCCGGCTCTAGTACTGAAGACCTGTGCTCCAGAACTAGCTGCGCTCTCAGCCACACTGTTCCAGTAGAGTTACAACACAGGCATCTACCCGACAATGTGGAAAATTGCCCAAGTGTGCCCACTCCATAAAAAAAAAGCAGGACAAATCCAATCTGACCAATTACCACCCCATCAGTCTCCTATCAATCATCAGCAAAGTGATGGAAGATGTCATCAATAGTGCTATCAAGCACCAGACACTTAGCAATAATCTGCTCATCGATGCTCAGTTTAGGTTCTGCCAGGGTTCCTCGACTCCAGGCAAATACTTGGCAGGTAGAGTATAATGTGGGAAAATGTGAGGTTATCCACTTTGGTAAGAAGAATGGAAAAGCAAAATATTATTTAAATTGCGAGAGACTACAGAATGCTGCGGTGTAGAAGGATCTGGGTGTCCTCGTACATGAATCACAAAAAGTTACCATGCAGGTAGAGCAAATAATTAGGAAGGCAAATGGAATGTTGCCCTTTATTTCAAGGGGGATGGAGTATAAAAGAGGAGAAGTCTTGCTGCAAATGTATAGGGTGTTGGTGAATACACACCTGGAGTACTGTGTACAGTTTTGGTCTCCTTATTTAAGGAGGGATATACTTGCATTGGAGGCAGTTCAGGGAAGGTTCACTGGATTGATTCCTGTGATGAAGTGGTTGTCTTATGTGGAGAGTTGATCAGGTTGGACCTATACTCATTGGAGTTAAGAAAAATGATCGGTGATCGTATTGAAACATATAAGATTTTGAGAGGGCTTGACAGGGTGGATGCTGAGAGGATGTTTCCCCTCATGGTGGAATTTAGAACTAGGGGACACAGTTTCAGAATAATGGTCTTCCATTTAAGAAGGAAATGAGGAATTTCTTCTCTCAGAGAGTCATTAATCTTTGGAATTCTCTACCACAGAGAGTAGTGGAGGCTGGGTCATTGAATGTCTTCAAGACTGAGTTTCACAGAATTTTATCTGCAAGGCAGTCAAGGGTTATGGGGGGCAGGCAAGAAAGTGGGGTTGAGGCCATGATCAGGTCAGCCATGATCCTATTGAATGGTGGAGCAGGCTCGAGGGGCCAAATGGCCTACTCCTGCTAATATTTCTACTGTTCTTATTTTTTATTGCAGCTTGGTTCAAACAGACACAAAAGAGTGGAGTTCTAGAGGAGAGGTGAGAGTGATTGCCCTTGAGTGAGTGTGGCATCAAGGATCCCTAGCAAAATTGAAGTCAATGAGAGTCAAGGGGAAAACTCTCCACTTGGTGGAGTCATACCTCGCACAAAGCAAGATGGTTGTGGTTAGTGGAGACCAATCATCTCAGCCCAGGACATTGCCTCAGGACTTTCTCAGGGTAGTGTCCTCGGCCCAAACATCCTCAGCTGTTTCATTGATCACTTTCCCTTCAACATAAGTCAGAAGTGGGAATGTTCGCTGATGACTCACAACTCCTCAGCTACTGAAGCAGTCTGTGCCCACAAGCAGCGAGACCTGTACAAACTTCAGGCTTGAGCTGATAAGTGACAAACAACCTTCTGGCCGCACAAGTGCTAAGCAGTGAACATCTCCATTGAGAGAGAATCAAACCATCTACCTTTTGATATTCAGCAGCATAATCATCACTGAATCCCCCACCATCAACATCTTGGGGGTTACCATTGACCAGAAACTAAACTGGACCAGTCACATCTATGCTGCAGCTATAAATGCAGGTCAGAGAGTAGGAATTCTGCAGCAAGTATCTCGCCTCCTGCCACCACAAATCCTGTCCACCATGTACAAGGCACAAGTCAGGAGTGGGATGGAATACATCCCACTCAACAACACTCAAGAAGCTCAACACCATCCAGGAGAAAGCAGCCCACTTGATCGGCACCTAACCCACCACCTTAAACATTCACTTCCTCCACCACCAGTACACAGTGGCTGCAGTGTGTACCATCTCCATATGCACTGCAGTATCTCGCCAAGTATCCTTCAACAGCACCTTCCAAACCCGTGACCACTACCACCTCGAAGGACAAGGGCAGCAGATGCATGGGAACTCACTACCTGCAGGTTCCCCTCCAAGTCACTCACCATCCTGACATGGAACTATATCGCCATTTCTTCACTGTTGTTGTGTCACAATCCTGGAACTCCCTCCCCAATAGCACTGTGGGTGTTCCTGCACCATATGGACTGCATCAGTTCAAGAAGGCAGCTGACCACCACATTCTCAAGGGCAATTAGGGATGGGTAATAAATGCCAGCCTTATCAGCGATACTCGCGCCCATTAATGAATAAAAAACAAATCACTCTCCACAGATTCCCCACAATCTGGGCTTGGACATTTACTTCAGGAGCACAGAGCTTTATATAACTGCAACATGAGTTCCAATCTTCATATTCCGTTCACTTTTCACATTATTTTTCTACCAGTCCACTAGCCTTTAGTGATTCAGTACTCGGGTCTCTGCACCTCCGCAGTTTCTAACATCTCACCACTTAACAAAAAACACTCTGTTCTATCTTTCGTAGGTACTAGATGACCCCTCATTTTAAACTCCATCTGCCAAAGCATTGCTCACTCACTTAATCTATCAAGAAGATTTGAAAATAAATTTCTTGCCAAAGGATAATGTTCTGCTTCTGCTCCCTCGCCATTTGCTTTTCCCGTTAGTCTTTCACTTGGTGTAAATCCAGAGAAAGTAAAGATGGAAAGAAGGAAGGAGGGGAGGGAAAATCCTGCTCCGTTTTGTGATCCCTATTTGATCTTCATTCCAGTCCAATTTGGGTGAAGAATTCCAATTGTCTGTCTCAATTTTAATAAAGTATAAACAATTCTGGAACCACCGTCAAGATACTGACAAGAACAGGTTACCAGGCCGACATTACATTGAAGCTGCAAACAAGAATGCAACAGGCTGTTGATAAACTAACGACAAGGATGGGATTCAAACCAACGCGTGCACAACACAAAGGATTAGTAACCCATCGCCTTAAGCCCGCAGCCACCTCGTCACCTGGCAAGTAATAGAAGCACAACCGTCACCTTCACACAGATCCTGGCTGTGCAGCCAGATGCGCAATGATGGAAATGTAGCTTCTGAAAGTAAATGAAATTTCCATCACATCAGGTCATGGCCTGTTGGGAATGGAGCGGTGTGAAACATTTCCAGACCATGTCCAACACGTTTCTACTCAGTGTGAAAACCCACCACGGAAAGACTGGAACATACAATCATTTGATCACAGCATGATTAACATCACTCAGACACCTGAACCATTCGGTCACTGACGAAGTCATGATAACTTCAAATTTCTCATGAAATGACAACTGAGAAAACTGACTGGAAGAATTGCTTCAACTCCACGTGATCAGTGAGGCACAGCCTCAGCCGACTTGTCAGGTGGTGTAAACAGATATCACTGCTTCTGATCTTCACCAGAACAGAGAGTGAGATGTAACATTGATCATCAAACAGACTGTGAGAGAATACAACAGAATAAAACACATGGAGAGACACTGTGGAACAACAAATAGATTTGATTGGAATGTTGAATTTTAATTGGAATGGATAAAACACCAGAAACAGCAGATTAAATTGGGATTCTCATCATTATATTGATCTGGGACAGAAAAGAGAAACTGATAGAAAGAAGAGAAGAAGGAAGAATGGAATTGTTCAGTTTTTTCAGTTTTTTCACTCGTCCATCAAAGCTGGATAAAAAAAAGTTGCAAAAGTTGCAAATGCTGCCAAAACCATGGATTGAAGGATGTCCCAACTGTTTAACTGTCTCCTCACTGGGGGATTTCAATCAGTGAGCAATATTATTCTCTAAATTTTTTTGTTAAATGAACCCAGAAATGTAACTTGGAGTTAATATCTGTGTTCCGACTCCTGAATAATAAAATTGTGAGTTTCTCGATATTTTCTGGACACATTTCCTGCTGAAAGAACTAAGAACTCTTTTCTAATTTACACAGTACTATATACACACTCATCAAGCCTCCTCAGCCAGCATCCTTGGTGCTGCTCTCTCTTCTCCCAAACCTCATCTCATGTGACTGTTACATCATCACTCTGACAGTGGTAGGGGTTGATCCCACTGTCTTCAGCATTAACCCTTTACATCCTTATACTACACTGTGAATCAAAAAAAATGGTTAGAGGGAACTTCCTTCATTTATCGAAACACCAACAGCTGCCAGTTGTCAACCAACTCAAACCCATCAGAGAGAGAGCGAGAGACAGACTGTCTGAGAACTTCCTGCATCCAGTCCTGACCCTGTCACGATCAGCAGTTGCTCACCCAGACCCCACTCTCATCAACACTGAACATTGTCACTGAGACCCTTCAAATAATGTTTATAAAAGGCAGAAAAATTCAAAGTTCATCACAGCTGGATTGATTGAAACTAAGTTTAATATCTTCTCACCACTAGGTAACCACATGAGAAAGTCCTTCAATCGTTAGCATAAATTATCAGCTGTAAGAATGTTTGTCATTGGGTTGAATAATTTCTGTGTGAGGAATGTTCCAGCATCAGAAACCAGGGGAACGTGCTGACTGAGCTGTGTCTTCATCTCTTCTGGGCAGTCAGACAGTTCACCCTTCATTCTGCTCTGATTCACTTTCCCAAAGCGGATCTACAGATTCTCAAATCTGGAGACTGGGTTTTCTTATTTGGTTCCTTTTGATTTTTCTTGCTCCTGAATGATAATATATTCCAACCTTGGATCAACCTTGCCCTGTGTCCCAGTCTCGGTTAAAGGCGACACATAATGGCACCAACACTCTGAAACATACAACATGGTCACACTCTGCTTCAGTGAGATTAATGTTGAGGCGGTTTCACGTCAAATGCAATTGTGAACAAATTTCTCTCGTGGAAATTGTGGGTGATCTGAGTATTTGCACTGAATTTCTGTGCAAGGAGGGGCAGTTTCAAACAGCCACTCCGAAATCACTTATTTCACAAAGACAAAGACTGTGCTGTCTTAACGTGCCACTCAACTTCACAAACAAATTTGAACTCAAAGTTCAGGGGAAGACAGAGATGTGAATGATTGACAGAGTAATCTTTAAATCATAACTTTCCATTTCTTCACTGCAGTGAGGCTTTGTTGGGGTTTGAAGTGAGGTTCTGCTGTTTATTAGACAGAGGCTTTAACCAACTAAGCTACAGGGCAAAATCTCAAACACATCCTTTCCTGGAGTTACAGGTTATTGCAGGACTATCTGTCTCTGGGTTCTTTCTGAATCCACAAGTTTGCAGATCTTTGTGAGTGAGAGACATGGAGATATGCTTCAAAGATTTCCCTGTAAATTATTCATATCTCCATCTTTTCCTGAACTTTGAACAAACACATTACTGTGGGAATCACACACATCTGGCCCTCACACTCGTCCGCTAAACATTGAAAGGTGACAGTGTTTATTGTGAGGGGATCCATTTATTCAGACACATCTTGATCGGGACGTGTTTCACACGTGTAATGTTTTTGTATATTATGTTTATGATGTAATATTGTAAATAAACATTTCCTTGCACTTGTCGCATTTGATGTCCATTTTCTCTGCTGATGCCCCCTGAATATATTGGAGAAAATGGTGATGAGGATGAGATAAAAGTCTGTAAATACAGGCAGCAAACAGCAGCAGGGACTGCAGTGAACAAGAACAGCCAGCTCCTGGTGACCTACCTGCTCAGATGGTGGAGATTTTGGGTGGATTGTGTGAAGCCTGTGCTACAGACTGTCTCCTCAGTTGAATGAGATGCCCTAGGGTAAAGCATGGCTACCCGACCCGACTCCGACCAGACCCGATGACATGTGTCGGGTTCGGGTCGGGTCTCTCTTCCGTGTCCGGCATTCGGGTTCGTGACGGGTCGGGCTGGAGGCCGACACAGTGCTGCCTTGCTCAGGGAGGGAACTTCTGCATGATTCCGCAGGAATAGCCAGCTTTCGGAATGGAGGATCACAACATTTGGACAAGGTATGTTTGTTATAATTAACTTTATTATGGTAGTCGGGTCGGGTCGGGTCGGTTCAGGTCGGGTGCGGGAAAAAAATCAAAGGACTCGGGCCCGGGTCAGGTTCAGGTTGGATGTGGTCAGGTCGGACCGGGTCGGGTTTCAATTTCATAAATGAGCAGGCCTTTATCGCAGGGTCTTAGTGTGCATCAGATTCAAAGTGATTATTTGGGACAATATGGTTGCACCCAAGGAATACATCAGAAGACTTGGAACTTATGAGAGGGCTCGAGAACCATTCAGTTCATAGATTGAAAGAATGGACATGTTTTTCAGAGCTAATAACATTTTGGAACTTGAAGGTGAAAGTGAAGAGGTCAAGACTCAGAATAAGGCAAATCTTGAGGGCAAGAAAGTAATTTTGCGAATGTAAATTATCCTGGAAGTGCATGACATGCTAACAAATCTTCCTGCTCCCATCAAGGCAAAAGATGTGAATTCAAAACAATCATCACCAAGTTGGAGGAACATTTTAACCCGAAGCCACTAGAGATCACGGCAAGCTAGAAATTTGGAACCAGAAAGCAGAAAAGTAGTGAAATAGTTGGTGAGTACATTGTGGCATGAAGAATTTATCACTACATTGCAACTTTGGCACATTCTTAGACCGTACATTATGAGACAGATTTGTGCTTATATTGGTGGATGAGAAAAGATACTAAACACGCAAAATCCTACATTTCAGCTGGCGTGTAAGATTGCTCTTTCCATGGAGATAGCATCAGAGAATGCTGGGGAATTTCGTCTTATGCCAGTGACAGTAACACACTTCAGGAGAAGATAAAAAAACTGTCAAAATGGGCTTTCACATGGCAGATAAAATTTTACACAGAGAAGTGTAAAGTGATAAAGTTTGGGAGGAAGAATGAGACAATGTGCACCAATCTTAGAAGGTTTGAAAATGTTGCTAAAAGCAAACAGGACACTTGGCTTTATTCATAGAGGCATAGAGTAAAAGCAAATAAGTTATACTAAACCTTTATAAAACACTGGGGCTGAATGGCCTACTCCTGCACCTCCACAGAAAGCTTCCACTCCAGGCTCGGACACCCTCTTCAGGATCACTCTCCATACATCCTGCCACTCCACGCACGGATATCTCCCTCAGGATCAGATCACAGCTCCACAGTCCTGCCACATCCAGTCGTGAATGGTGGTGGATAATTTAATAACTAACCAGATGATGAGGCTCCAAAAACACCCACATCCTCAATGATGGTGGAGCCGAGCACGTCAGTGCAAAAGGCAAAACTGAAGCATTTGCAACCATCTTCAGTCAGAAGTATTAAGTGGTTTCGATCTGTGCTAATTTCAGCTCCTCATGCTCGCTGGTGCCTTGATTCTCTGGTGCTAATTTCAGAGTAAATCATGCAGCTTGACAATTGGAGCCAAAGAAAAAGACACAGGAGAGGTTGAAAGTGCCAAAACCTGGGATTGAACCAAGAACTGCGATTTTTAGTGCAATGCAAATCCAGCTGATCTATTTCAGCCACACACTAAAACCAGCCTTCGCTCATTGCTTTGGAAGACAATATTTACATTCAAGTGTTTGTCAAAATTTACAGAACACAACATGAGTAATATTTCCCATTGTTTTCTCAGCACTGATGGAATGTGAAGCAGGAGACAGCCAGAAGTCCCACTGATCCACACCTACCCAGAGCTGAGAGTGAAATGAGATAAAGTTCAATCTTTAGCAACGAGACGCTGGAGAGACATAAGAGTCCTGAATCAAGGAGAGACTTTCTGATATAGTAAAAGCAAAATACTGCATATGCTGGAAATCTGAAATAAAAACAAAGGTGCTGGAAATACTCAGCAGGTCTGGCAGCATCTGTGGAGAGAGAAACAGAGTTAAAGTTTCAAGTCTGTGACCTTTCATCAGAACTGGCAAAGGTTAGAAAAGAATTGGGTTTTAAACAAGTGAAGGAGAGGGGCCTGTGGGAGAGAACAAAGGGGAAGGTGTTTGATAGGGCAGAGGGCAGGAAAGATTAAATAACAAAGTTGTCCTGGGACAAAGGCAAAGAGTCCGTTAATGTTTGTGGTCAAAGACAAAGCATTTGTCCAGAGAGAGTGTTAATAGCAGAATAATGAGCAGCTCTGACTATATGAAAAACAGGCACATGGTTTTAAACACACTGTGTTTTGTGCTCCCCCTTTTGTGAATCCTTGTTCACAGCTTTCCAATTATAATGCAAAGAAATGAACACAAACAGGCTTTCTTTGGTTTAAAGAAGAAAAGTGAAACTTATTAAACTTGCTTAAACTTTAATATGGTTCAGGCCTACAAACATACGATGTACCCATGCTAGCATGCACACATGATATACAGATGCAGCGGGGACAGAAAAAATAAAAGATAAAGTGGAACAGTTTGAGGCAATATCTTGTTACTGTGCTTCGAGCTCACGGTATAGCACTTTTGTAGGTAATTCTTGCATTTCGTAGGGCCCAGTATTCTACTTAAACCTTGTACATGTTGGAGACTTTTCTCTCTTTGAGATTCACATGTTTTCACAAGGTTCAGTCCTGTGGGAAAGAGATGGAGGCAGGCAGGACTGGAGAGGGTCTGCCCCATCCGGGAGCACATGGTGTTCTGAGTTCAAATCTGTGGCAAGTTCAAAAAACCAACAGCCAACTAGTCATGTGACTAAAACTGGTCTGACCACTTCTGCTGTGTATTGGGGAAGCAAAAGACTGCGTCCCTTTGTTTCAATACTGTTTGTTACTATGCAAATTTCTTTCCAGTCAGGCGCTTGCAATTTTAAGTTTTAATGTTCATGTGGCAAAAATCATGTGCGCCTCAGTCTTGGCAGGTGGGGTGGGGGGGTTTTCCTGACACCAGTCATGTTCTGAAGTTATTGAACTCAAGGTTCGGTCCACAAGGCTGTAGAGTGACGAATCGAAAGATCAGGTGCTGTTCCTCGAGCTTGCGTTGATGTTCACTGGAACACTGGAGCAGGCCAAAGACAGAAATGTTGACATGAGAGCAGGGGGAAGTGTTGAAATGGCAAGCAACCAGAAGCTCAGGGTCATGCTTTCGGACTGAGTGGAGGTGTTCTACAAAGCGGTCAGCTAATCTGCGTTTGGTCTCCCCACTTTAGAGAAGACCGCATTGTGAACAGAAAATACAGTACACTAAATTGAAAGAAGTACAAGTAAATCGCTGCTTCACCTGAAAGGGGTGTTTGGGGCCTTGGATAGTGAGGAGAGAGGAGGTAAAAGGGAAGCTATTGCACTTCCTGCGATTGAATGGGAAGGTGCCGTGGGAAGGGGACGAGGTATTGGGGTTAATGGAGGAGTGGACCAGAGTGTTGCGGAGGGAACGATCCTTTCAGAATGCTGACAGGGGAGGGGAAGATGCATTTGGTGGTGGCATCACGCTGGAGGTGGTGGAAATGGCGGAGGATAATCCTTTGGATGTGGAGGCAGGTGGGTGGAAAGTAAGGACAAGGGGAAACCTGTGGCGTTTCAGGGAGGGATGGGAAGAGGGGAGGGCAGATGTGTGGGAAATGGACCAGACACACTCCTTGAACTCTCTGCTGACGAAGTCTGAAAAAGGGAAGAACAACCACACAACATGGGTCTCAAATCGAAGACCCTGGGATTAAAAGTCTCATGCTCCACCAACTGAGCTAACAAGGCCTGATACAGTACTTCCACTCTGTCTGTTATTGGACGGATGCAGCTGTTGGCTCCACCCCAATGGCGGGCGTTTGTTCCACCAACCATGAAGCAGCTTCCTATCAATTCCCAAAATTATCATCTCCAACAAGAGAGAATCTAACTATCTCCCCTTGACATTCAATGGCATTATCATTGCTGAATCCCTCACTATCAACATCCTGGGGTTTGCCAATGAACAGAAACTGAATTGGAACAGCCATATAAATACCACAGCTTCAAGAGCAGGTCAGAGGCTGGGAATTCTACTGTGAATCACTTACCTCCTGTCCACCATCTCCAAGACACAAGTCAGGAGTGTGATGAAAGGCTCCTCACTTGCCTGGATGAGTGCAGCTCCAACAACACCAAAGAAGCTCAACACCATCCAGGACAAAGCAGCTCACTTGATCAGCACTCCATCCACCACTACCTCGACCACCTGGAAGGACATTGGGTGAATGGCAACACTACCATCTGCAAGTTCCCCTCCAAGCTGCACACCATCCTGTCTTGGAACTATATCATGATTCCTTCACTGTCACTGGATCAACATCCTGGAACTCCCTTCCTAACAGCACGTATTGCAATGGCTCAAAAAGGCGGCTCACCACCACCTTCCCAATGGAAATTAGGGATGGGCAATAAATGCTGGCTTTGCCAGCAATGCCCACATCCCATGAAAAAATAAAAAAGAGATTTGCCACAATGGTAGCAGGGTGAGGGATTTCAGTGATGTGGAGAGATTGGAGAAGCTGGGGTTGTTCTCCTTGCAGCAGAGAAAGGTCAGAAGAGATTTGACACATTTATTCAAAATCATTTTAAATAAGGCGAAACTGTTTCCAGTGGTAAAAGGGTCAGTAAGCAGAGGACACAGATATCAGGTGATTGGAAGAAGAACCAGAGGTGACATGAAGAACCATTTTTTACACAGCAATGTGTTGTGATAAAGAAAGAAAGGACTTGCATTTATATAACACCTTTCAAGACCACTGGACATATCAAAGCACTTTGTAAACAATGAAATACTTTTGAAGTGTAATCACTGTTGTAATGTCAGAAATGCAGCAGCTAATACCCACAAACAGCAATGTGATAATGACCAACTGATCTGATTGAGGGGAAAATATTGATCATAACACCAGGGATAATTAGAATTAGAATTAGAATTAGAATTAGAACATTACAGCACAGTACAGGTCCTTCGACCCTCGATGTTGCGCCGACCTGTGAAACCATCTGACCTACACTATTCCATTTTCATCCATATGTCCATCCAATGACCACTTAAATGCCCTTAAAGTTGGCGTGTCTACTACTGTTGCAGGCAGGGCGTTCCACGCCCCTACTACTCTCTGAGTAAAGAAACTACCTCTGACATCTGTCCTATATCTATCACCCCTCAACTTAAAGCTATGTCCCCTCGTGTTTGCCATCACCATCCGAGGAAAAAGACTCTCACTATCCACCCTATCTAACCCTCTGATTATCTTATATGTCTCTATTAAGTCACCTCTCCTCCTCCTCTCTAACGAAAACAACCTCAAGTCCCTCAGCCTTTCCTCGTAAGACCTTCCCTCCATACCAGGCAACATCCTAGTAAATCTCCTCTGCACCTTTTCCATAGCTTCCACATCCTTCCTATAATGCGGTGACCAGAACTGCACGCAATACTCCAGGTGCGGTCTCACCAGAGCTTTGTACAGCTGCAGCATGACCTCGTGGCTCCGAAACTCGATCCCCCTACTAATAACAGCTAACACACCATATGCCTTCTTAACAGCCCTATTAACCTGGGTAGCAACCTTCAGGGATTTATGCACCTGGACACCAAGATCTCTCTGTTCATCGACACTACCAAGAATCTTCCCATTAGCCCAGTACTCTGCATTCCTGTTACTCCTTCCAAAGTGAATCACCTCGCACTTTTTCGCATTAAACTCCATTTGCCATCTCTCAGCCCAGCTCTGCAGCCTATCTATGTCCCTCTGAACCCTACAACATCCTTCGGCACTATCCACAACTCCACCGACCTTAGTGTCATCCGCAAATTTACGAACCCACCCTTCTACACCCCCTTCCAGGTCATTTATAAAAATGACAAACAGCAGTGGCCCCAAAACAGATCCTTGCGGTACACCACTAGTAACTAAACTCCAGGATGAACATTTGCCTTCAACCACCACCCTCTGTCTTCTTTCAGCTAGCCAATTTCTGATCCAAAGCTCTAAATCACCTTCAACTCCATACTTCCGTATTTTCTGCAATAGCCTACCATGGGGAACTTTATCAAACGCCTTACTGAAATCCATATACACCACATCCACTGCTTTACCCTCATCCACCTGTTTGGTCACCTTCTCGAAAAACTCAATAAGGTTTGTGAGGCACGACCTACCCGTCACAAAACCGTGCTGACTATCGATAATGAACTTACTCTTTTCAAGATGATTATAAATCCTGTCTCTTATAACCTTTTCCAACATTTTACCCACAACCGAAGTAAGGCTCACAGGTCTATAATTACCAGGGCTGTCTCTACTCCCCTTCTTGAACAAGGGGACAACATTTGCTATCCTCCAGTCTTCCGGCACTATCCCTGTCGACAATGACGACATAAAGATCAAGGACAAAGGCTCTGCAATCTCCTCCCTAGCTTCCCAGAGAATCCTAGGATAAATCCCATCTGGCCCAGGGGACTTATCTATTTTCACACTTTCCAAAATTGCTAACACCTCCTCCTTGTGAACCTCAATCCCATCTAGCCTAGTAGCTTGAATCTCAGTATTTTCCTCGACAACATTTTCTTTCTCTACTGTAAATACTGACGCAAAATATTCATTTAACACTTCCCCGACCTCCTCTGATTCCACACACAACTTCCCACCACTATCCTTGAATGGCCCTAATCTAACTCTAGTCATTCTTTTATTCCTGATATACCTATAGAAAGCCTTAGGGTTTTCCCTGATCCTATCCGCCAATGACTTCTCGTGTCCTCTCCTTGCTCTTCTTAGCTCTCCCTTTAGATCCTTCCTGGCTAGCTTGTAACTCTCAAGCGCCCTAACTGAGCCTTCACGTCTCATCCGAACATAAGCCTTCTTCTTTCTCTTGACAAGTGCTTCAACTTCTTTCGTAAACCACGGCTCCCTTGCTCGACAACTTCCTCCCTGCCTGACAGGTACATACTTATCAAGGACACGCAGTAGCTGCTCCTTGAATAAGCTCCACATTTCGATTGTTCCCATCCCCTGCAGTTTCCTTCCCCATCCTACGCATCCTAAATCTTGCCTAATCGCATCATAATTTCCTTTCCCCAGCTATAATTTTTACCCTGCGGTATATACCTGTCCCTGCCCATCGCTAAGGTAAACCTAACCGAATTGTGATCACTATCACCAAAGTGCTCACCAACATCTAAATCTAACACCTAGCCGGGTTCATTACCCAGTACCAAATCCAATGTGGCATTGCCCCTGGTTGGCCTGTCTACATACTGTGTCTGAAAACCCTCCTGCACACACTGGACAAAAACTGACCCATCTAAAGTCCTCGAACTATAGTATTTCCAGTCGATATTTGGAAAGTTAAAGTCCCCCATAACAACTACCCTGTTACTCTCGCCCCTGTCGAGAATCATCTTCGCTATCCTTTCCTCTGCATCTCTGGAACTATTTGGAGGTCTATAAAAGACTCCCAACACGGTGACCTCACCTCTCCTGTTTCTAACCTCGGCCCATACTACCTCAGTAGACGAGTCCTCAAACGTCCTTTCTGTCGCTGGAATACTCTCCTTGATTAACAATGCCACACCCCCCCCCCCTATTTTACCATCTTCTCTGTTCTTACTGAAACATCTAAATCCTGGAACCTGCAACTTTTGCTCTTCACTTGTTTGAAAATGCAGCATGGGATCTTTTACATTCACCCAAACATGCAGACCAGGTCTTGGTTTAACATCACACCTGAAAGGCAGCACCTTCAACACCCTCAGTGCTGCACTGGAGTGTCAGCTGTGAAATCTGAACCCAGAAGCTTGTGATTTAGAGGTGTGTGTGACCAACTGAGCCACAGCTTTTACCTGAGTCTCAATCCTTCTACCAACAGTTTCTCTCTATCTGGTCTGTCACGACCCCTCATGATTGTGAACACCTCTATCAAATCTCCTCTCTAAGGAGAACAACCCCAGCTTCTCCAATCTATCCACATAACTGAAATCCTAACCACACATTGCAGAAAGGAATTTTTCCTCAAGTTCCTTCTGGTTTTGTGAGTCACCTTAAATCTGTAACTTTCGTTATGGACCGTTCAGCAGTTAGAAACAGTTCTTCAGTATTTACTCCACCTCAAACCTTCAAGGAAGCTCTGTAAAGTAACTGAAAATCAAGTTGTCAGAAGTGGGATTTAAACACATGCCTCCAGTTAAAGCTGCAACCTGAACAGAGAAGCTGAAACCGCTCAGTCACCTCAACTGTTCAGACCTTTTTGACCTCGTCATCACTTCTGTACTTTGAAAGTTCACTCAATTCAGTAACTTGTTCAATGTTACTGGAATGCTCAGTGACTGGGATATTAACTCCCCCGGGTTTTCCTGAGCTTGTTCTCGGTGTATGGGGATGTTTGTCCTGGGCCGTGGAATCTTGCATCCCTGTAATGGACATTAACCCACTGATTGAATCTGTATTCACTGCTTTCCGCTGGTGCTGGGTAATTGCAGAGTGTGGGGCTGGAATGTTGCTGCTTGTCCCGGCCTCACTCACTCTGGGAAAGAGTGAATAATTGATGCGTCTGTTTCTGTATCTGAAATGTGACTTCGATCTGCTGTTATTAACCGAGGCAGCGCTGCAGAAGGATACGTTAATAATCTCTCACTAATCAACTGCAAACAGTCAGAATGTGTAACTTTGAACAGCGCTTTCTGCACCGTCAGGGCTGGAAAGTTGAGGGAGGGAGAGACACTGTCAGTATCTGAGTGTGTACAGCACTGGACAGAGAAAGTGTCAATATAACGGGGCTGAGACACAGTGCATCTTTTCACATTGAATCACAATAATATCCACAGTCAGGAGCTGAAAAGGATGAAAAACCGAATAGCAAGAGCAAAAGTAAGAATACTAAGCAATTCTAGATTAGCTGATAAGCTTTCACTGTGTTACCTGGTCGTCTACTGTTTTATATTCAATGCTTTCTCCACTGTGGCCAGGGAATGGTTTCTTCTCAAGGGCTGAATATTAACAAAACTTCTTAGAATTAAAATCTTTTAAAATTAATTCCATGGAGCTAATGGGGAAAAGTCAAATAACTGCATCAATTATAGGCGAGTTGGTTGGTGATGACGTGGATGTGTCTGCAGTGTGCAGGACCAGACTGTTTCTATAGATTCACAATGAATGTTCCATCTTTATTTATAACAGTAAAACTGATAGTGGACAATGGCTATTCTGGTTGCAGCAACTTGAAGATTTAACTCATTAACACCCTGCTTCAGGGTAATTTAGAAAGCACAACATGCTGCTCTGTCAGTTAGTGTGCTTGTCTGTTCACCCACAATTTGTTGGTTTAAACACAAAAAAGGATGAGGCTTTATTAACTTAAACTCTTCTCCATCTGCTGTATTACTCTTGCTGTTGATTCTTCAAAGATAAGGTTAATCAAGTCTTTCTTTGTGAAATCCATGCTGACTGTGCTTTATTATATTTTCATTTTCATATGTATTTTCTACTTTTGGGAATTATTGTCTTTTTTATTGATTTTATTTTTATTTATTGCCCATCCCTAATTCCCTGGAGAAAGTGGTGGTGAGCTGCCTTCTTGAACCACTGCAGTCGATGTGATGCTGCTCGGAAGGGAGTTCCAGGATTTTGACCCATCAAAAGGAAGAGAACAGTGATATATTTCCAATTCAGGATGTTGTATGGCTCAGAGGGGAACTTGCAGGTGGTGGTGTTCCCATGCATCTGCTGCCCTTGTCCTTCTAGGTAGTAGAAGTCACGGGTTTGGAAGGTGCTGTCGAAGGAGGCTTGCTGCCTTGCTGCAGTGCATCTTGTGGATGGTGCACGCTGCTACCACAGTGCATCGGTGATGGAGAGAGTGAACATTGTGAATGAGGTGCCAATCAAGTGGGCTGCTTTGTCCCAGATGGCGTTGAGCTTCTGAAGTGTTGTTGGAGCTGCACCTATCCAGGCAAGTGGAGAGTATTCCATCACACTCCTGACTTGTGCCTTGTAGATAGTGGACAGGCTTTGGGGAGTCAGGAGGTGAGTTACTCGCCGCAGGATTCCTAGTCTCTGACCTGCTCTTGTAGCCATGATATTTATATGGCTACTGCAGTTCAGTTTCTGGTCAATGGTAACGCCCAGGATGTTGATAGTGGGAGATTCAGCAAACGTAATGCTGTTGAACGTCAAGGGGAGATGGTTAGATTCTCTCTTGTTTGAGATGGTCATTGCCTGGCACTTGTGTGACTCGAATGTGAAATATCCTTATTGTCGGGTATTGTATTGTACTGTACAGTGACAACACTTGGAAAGTCCTTCATTGGCTGTAAAAGGCTTTACAAAGTCCTGTGGTCGTGAAATGCATGTGTTGCTTTTTCCATTGTTATCAGTGTCATTTTGATCAAAAGATAGGATTCATGAGCACAAAGTTTAAATCAATGTTGATTCAAATAATGTAAAAGCATCTATATTTTTGCACCATACTTAATAATCACCATCTTCCCATCCTGACAGAGTACAATGTCTTTGACCCTGAAATTGATTCCACAATCGCAGTCCCTCAGACAATTTCAGCCCAGTTCTGATGAAAGATCACAGATCTGAAACGTTAACTCTGTTTCTCTCTCCACAGATGCTGCCAGACCTGCTGAGTATTTCCAGCATTTTCTGTTTTTATTTCAGATTTCCAGTATCTGCAGTATTTTGCTCCTGTGTTACTTTGAAAGTTAAAACTGACCCACCTGTCTACAATTCACACTGGGGTCTCCCATGAAATGATTCTGTATAATGTTGATGTGATGAATACAGAGTCCGAGCACAGAGCTTCCTGTGGGAAATTGGGGATATGAAAACCAGCAGACTCTGCAGGAATTTCCACTGGGAGCACAAATTCACAAAATCGACCTTTTATATATCGATTCATTTTGATTGTCCTTCTTGAAAATTATTTTGAAACAATTTAAACATCAACCCACAGCTCCATGCCTGGGTCAATTATGAGGTCATCCTCTGACAGGTCATGTGACAGCTGGAGCCACAAGACATCAGAACCAGATTTGTGACTGGATTAAAACCCGGAATCCTGTCACAATGGCTTTTCAAATAAAGCTGTTGCTGTTTGAAAACACAGCAGTTAAACTTTCTGCCTGACCATGAGGGGAGCTCGGGAGAAATTTACAAAACTCAATCCTTCAACAAAATAGTTCATAAACCATTAATATCGAAATCATGTGAGGATTCATATGCAGGAGAAACAAGCAGAATACAGAAAGTACAGAGGAGAGCTGAAAAAGGAAATGAGATCAGCAAGAGAATGTATGAGAAAAGATTAGCAGGTCACATAACTGGGAACACTGAAGTCTTTTACCAACATATGGACAGGCAAAGAAAGGGTGGGTCAATTAGGAGATCCTGTGGAGGCAGAGGTTGTAACTGAGGTACTAATTAAGTACATTTCATCTGTCATCACAAAACAAGCAGATTGTGCAAATGTCACAGTAAAGGAGGAGGTTGTGGAGAAATTGGAGGGGATGAAAATAGATAAAGAGGAGACAATTACAAGGTTAGCAGTGCTCACAGTAGAAAAGTCACCCGGTCTGGATGGGCTGCATCCTGGGTTGCTGAGGGAAGTAAGGGTGGAAATAGCAGAGACTCAAACCACAATCTTTCAATCCTCCTTGAATATGGGAATGATGCCAGAGGACTGGAGGATGCAGGTAAGCTTAGGTCGTTCGATCTCAGTTTAACTTGACCATTTTTATAATGTATCTGTTGTAATAACTAATAAGGTCAAGGAAGCCATTTTACAATTAACACATGACCAAAGGTGCCATTTTGTGTTCAGTACTAACGTTTATATCCTGCAAAATTAATGAGTAGCTACCCATCATGAAACAGATGTTTGTAAAGGTAATGAACCTTGATTGAGTTATAAATAATGAATCAATAAACATTTTAGAGAGAATGGGTTTTCATTTAAAGTTAGTTCAATCTAATTACTGTGAGTTTCTGTGTCTGTGTGGGAAAGGGCAGTTTCAGCGAAACGTATTCAAACAATGGACCTTTCTCAGACCCCTGATAAAACCCATGGTCTGGTACATCGTGACCGTCAAGAGTCTCGATTTAATGAATAGGAAACTTGTTTCAGATCAGATTGGGAGACAGTGTGAAACCACTCCATTGTACTCATGTCTGAGATTCTGAGGACAGGTGACTGTTAGTGGAAGACATAATTAAGAACTTATTAAATGTACCTAGCAACAGCTCGGACCAAATATTATTTTGCAAGGTGGTGTGATGGCAATCCAGGGGTTAAAAGTAGGGATTTTGTAAGGTTTCTGTGCGCAGGAACGCTAGACGATCTCAGGGGTAAAGGCTCAGATCATCAACCAGGTTTTCCACCTGATGAGGGATCAAGACTGGACAAAGAGGACCGTGACACTCTGAGACCAAGCTCGACTAGTCCACACACCTGCTCGAGCTGTAAAGTTATATTGTCCAAGTTTGTTAAAGATAATTTTGCTTTCAATTATTAAGCACTATTTTACTCTCAATAAAAGTTCTGGACTTACTAATCTAGTATCCTGTTGCTTTAATTGGTTAAAGTCATGCCCAAAGAGATTGTCCACAATAGACTTTCCAGAACTGAAAGATAAGTCTGCAAGGATTGCTAATTTTATAGCCCTGTTTAAAAAGAGAGATAAACCAAGGAACTAAAGACCAGTTAGTCTAATGTCGGTGGTGGGGAAACTTTTAGAGACAAATATCCAGGAGAAAATTAACTGTCACTTGGTAGAACATGGGCTAATAAATGACAGCCAGGACAAATTGGTTAACAGAAGATTGTGTCTGAAATAATTAATTAATTTCTTTGATGAAGTTTCACAGAGAGTTGACCAGGGTGGTGAGGTTGATGGTGTGCGTCTGGACTTCAAAATTGTGTTTAAAAAAGTACCATAAAATAGACTTGTTAACAAAATTCGAGCAGATGGGATTAAAGAGGCAGTGGCAGCGTAGATACAAAATTGGCTGAGGGACAGAAAACATAAAGTAGGGTGAATGCTTGTTTTTCAGAATGGAGGGACTAATACAGTAATGTCACTGTTGCTGCAGTGTGTGCAGTGTCTGACCCTGAGCTGTCCTCGGGAGGGGGCTGTTTGTGATGTTCCTGTGGGGTGCATTATCATCAGGGTATCTCTCTGAGCTGTCACAGGGATGGGGCAATGTGTGATATCCTTGTGCATGTCATGCAGGCCCACTGGCATGTGGTTCCATCCTGATGCCAAGAAACAGAGCCCCAGCTATGGGCAAAAAATCTCACTTCCCTGTGGATGGCTTGAGAGAGAAGAAGGCAGAGGGAGTAAACCTGGACAGTAAATCTGGATTGGAATCCCTTAGGCAGTTACCTGTTACTTATCAGGTAGTTTTCCAGCAACTCCTCCAGCAGAGCAATACCAAACAGTACTGTTTTTTTCCTTTCCTTTGGACAATACTCGCAATGCTGAGAGGGTGTCCTGATGCTCAGTGTCTCCATACTATTTGCCCAGGCCTGTGCCCTGGAGAGGACACTCCAGCTTTGTGGTTAAACATTAGCACAACACGGGAATAAACAGTTGCTGATTGGAAGCTCTCACTCAATTGGTGCAGAGTATGAGCACCAGGGGTTACTTCTGACAGAGGGAGAGATCATCATGTCTCATTGGATAGCTACCACTCACTCAGTTAACTGCTGTCCTGCCACGACCTACTTGCTTCAATGGGTGCTTGGAGCTCAGAGAGTCATCTCTCAACAGGCAGTTCGATAATCTATGCACCAGGCAAGACAGACTTAACAAAGAAGACACCAGTCCTTCGCATCGCAAGCTGGAATGTGAGGACCATGGCCTTACTGACAACCTTCTGCAGGTTGATGACACACACAAGACAGCTGTGATCGACAAGGAACTCACAAGGCTCAATGTGAACATTGCTGTGCTGCAAGAAACTAGACTCGTTCAAAGTGGATCCCTCAAAGAGAAACACTGCACCTTCTTCTGGCAGGGGAAAGTCCAAGAGTCAACTCATGGGTTTCACAGTAAAAAAACACGCTACATGTGATGAGTGAACCACCCACAGTAGGCTCAGAGAGACTTCATACTCTTCACTTGTCAACAAGCGCGGGCCCAGTTAATCTCATGTGCATCTATGTCCCGACACTCACCTCCACCCCAGATGTCAAGGATCAATTCTATGAGACACTTGACGCTGCCATCAGTAGAATTCCCAGCACTGAGGGATTGTATCTTCTCGGAGATTTCAACGCAAGTGTGGGTACTGACTATAGCTTGGCCAACGAGCATAGGGCACCAGGGGATTGGCAAGATGATCAAAAATGGACAGAGGTTGCTGGATCTATGCTGTCACCATGGACTCTGTGTGACAACCAGCTACTTCCAGTTCAAGCTGTGCCACAAGGTGTCCTGGAGCAATCCAAGATCACGCCACTGGCACCAGCTAGAACTTAACATCACCAGATGTACCACCCTCAGCAGTGTCCTCATCACTCACAGCTATCACAGCGCTGTCTGTGACACTGACCACACCCTGGTGCGTAGCAAGGTCAGGCTTCAGCCGAGGAAGCTTCACCCATCCAAGAAGAAAGGTCCTTCATGGATCAACACTTGCCGAACCACTGATCCAGAAAGGACTCAGGAGTTCCTCAACATCATTGATCAGGCTCTTTCAGAAAACACCCAAGGCGTCAGTGCGGTGTCAAAGTGGAATCATCTGCACGCCACCATCTATAACTCTGCACGGGAAAAGAGATGGGAGGAATGCTGACTGGTTTGAGGCTTATTGGACTGAAATGGAGTCAGTTACTGTAACTAAGAAGAGAGCCCTCATGAACTACAAACCAGTCCCCAGCAGACAAACTCTCGACACTCTCAGAACTACCAGAAACAAGTCTCTGCAGACTGCTCGGCACTGCACCAATCAATACTGGTTAAAACACTGCAACAGTATTCAATCTGCCGCTGAATCTGGGGGATGCTGGAGGGACATATGAAGGAATTCAACACACCAAGGTTCCTTAGACAGCACCTTCCATACCCGCAACCTCTACCAACTAGAAGGACAAGGGCAGCAAATTCATGGGAACACCACCACCTGCAAGTTCCCCTCCAAGCCACACACTATCGTGACTTGGAACTATATCGCCTTTCCTTCACTGTCGCTGGGTCAAAATCCTGCAACTCCCTTCCTAACAGCACTGTGGGTGTACCTACCTCACATAGACTGCAGCGGTTCAAGAAGGCAGCTCACCACCACCTTCTCATGGGAAATGAGGGATGGGCAATAAATGCTGGCTTAGCCAGTGATGACCACATCACATGAATGAATAAAAAAAAAATTATGGAAGCAACCGGCCCAGCAGTAACTAAATCAGCACCTTTGAAGACAAAGACAGGGACAATCATCACTGAACCTAACAAGCAGATGGAAAGGTGAGTGGAGCATTACCTTGAACTCTACATAACGGAGAACATTGTCATTGAAGTAGCTCTCAGCACCATTCCAGACTTCCCTGTCATGGAGGAGTTGGACAGTGAGTCCACTATAATAGAGCTCAACAATGCCATTGACCGTCTTGCCAGTGATAAAGCCCCGGGAAATGATGGTATACCACCTGGAATCATCAAAAGCGGAAAAGCGGCACAGTTGTAGCATCTCCATGAACTTCTGTGCCTCTGTTGGAAGGAGAGATCTGCGCCTGAAAACATGCGTGATGCAAACATTGTCACCTTGTACAAAAATATAGGAATCACAGTGACTGCAGCAATTACCGAGGCATCTCCTTGCTAAGTATTGTGGGGAAGGTCTTTGCTCACATTGCTCTGACCAGATTGCAGACCCTGGCATCACACATCTATGCTGAGTCTCAGTGCAGCTTCAGATCTGGTAGATCGACAGTCGACATGATTGTCTCACTTCGGCAGTTACAGGAGAAGTACTGTGAACAGTACAGACCACTCTACATTGTCTTTATAGACATCACCAAGGCCTTTGATCTTGTCAGCAGAGACGGACTCTTCAAGCTGCGATGGAACATAGGCTGCCCTCCTGAACTCTTGGGCATCATCTCTTCTTTCCACGAGAACATGCACAGTTCCATCAGTTACCATGGAGCAACATCAGATGCTTTCAAGATCAGCAGTGGGGTAAAGCAGGGCTGTGTCCTGGTGACAACTCTCTTAGAAACAGAGGAACATAGGAGGAGGCCATTTAGCCCGTCGAGCCTGCTCTGCCATTCGATTAGATCATGGCTGATCATCTGCCTCAACGCCCCTTTCCCATGCTATCCCCATATCCCTTGATGTCATGAGTATCAAGGTTTCTATCAATTTCTGTCTTGAACATGCTCAAAGACTGAGCTGCCACAGACCCCTGTGGTAGAGAATTCCAAAGATTCACCACCCTCTGAGTGAAGAACTTCCACCCTATCTCAGTTTTAAATGGCCTTTTAAATGAAACTTTAAGGAATGCAAGTCCAGTTTCCTCATCCCAGGGATTAGTCTGGTGACCCTCCATTGCACTCCCTCTATGGAATGTATATCCTTCCTTAGATAAGGAAGCCAAAACTGGACACAATACTCCAGCGCGGTCTCACCAAGGCTCTATACAATTGCAGAAAGACATCTTTATTCCTGTACTCATGACCCCTCGTGTTCAGGCCAACATACCATTTGCCTTCCTAATTGATTGCTGCACCTGCATGCGAGCTTTTAGTGTCTCATGAACAAGGACACCCAGGTCCCTTTGGACATCAACACTTCCCAAACTCTCACCATTTAAGAAATACTCTGTCTTTCTGTTTATTCTACCAAAGTGGATAACTTCACACTTCTTCATATTATATTCCATCTGTCATTTCATTCACTTATCCTATCCAAGTCCCCTGGAAGCCTCCTTATAACCTCCTCACAGCTCACATCCTTTACAATTAGCATACTCTTCTCCATGCTGCTATTGTACACTTTCAGTGACTCAGATGGGGGTGTCCACCTGCATACCAGAGCTGATGACAAGCTGTTCATCATGGCAAGACTGCACACCAAGACCAAAATGAGTCAGTTCCTAGTCTGTGAGTTGCTGTTTGCTGATGACGCTGTGCTGACATCCCATAATGAAATTCACTTGCAGCAGTTTGTATATCGGTTCTCCCTGGCCTGCAAGGAGTTTGGACTGACGATCAGCATCAAGAAGATCAAAGTTTTGGGCCAGGACGTAGAGACTCCACCTTCCATCAACATCGACAACCTCACTTTGGAGGATCAACAATCACCAGCAATCTGTCCCTTGATACTGAAATCAGCACCAGGATTGTCAATGCTGCAGCTGTCATGTCAAGGTTGAGAAGACCAATGTGAACCAACAGCAAACTGATCAAAAATACAAAGCTCCACATGTACCAGGCTTGTGTTCTCAGCACCCTCCTTTATAGTAGAGAAGCATCAACAACTTATACAAGCCAAGAAAAGCAGTTGAACAGCTTCCACCTCCGCTGTCTCAGATGGATATTGGGCATCTCCTGGCAGGACAGAGTGCCGAATGCGGTAGTACACCAGCGTGCAGGGATCTGCAGCATGTTTGTCCTCTTGAGTCAGCGGTGACTCTGTTGACTGGGTCATGTGTGCTGAATGGATGACGGTCACTTTGCCAAAGACACGCTCTTTGGTGAGCTTGCTATCAGCATGAGACCAACAGGTCACCCACGTCTGTGATACAAGGACATCTGCAAGCGAGATATCCAGCAGACTGGGAGTGTAGTCGATGCATGGGAATTCCTTCCTGCTGACTGGCATTCCTGGAGAAAGGCATTCAGGAAGACCATGGGAAAAGCAGAGGACAAAAGAAATGACCAGTTGGCGGGAAAGAGAGCTCAGAGGAAGGAAAAATTGTCAGTCGACATCGGACCAATGATATTCATCTGTACCAGCTGTGTAAGGGATTGTCACTCACGTGTCGTCCTCTACAGCCACAACAAACGATGTTTAAGACAGAAGTGACGTCCACCCCGGGCGTTGCCCATCGTCTTCCGAGACGGACGGTTGCCTATTACTATTACAGCTACAGCTACAACTACAAGAGCGGGTCGGAGGCTGGGAACTCTGCGGCAACTAACTCACCTCTTGACTCGCCAAAGCCTGCCCACCATCTACAAGGCACAAGTCAGGAATGTGATGGAATACTCATGCCTGGATGCCTGCAGCTCCAACAACACTCAAGAGATTGACATCATCAGGTCAAAGCAGCCCACTTGATTGGCACCCCATCCACCACCTTACACATTCATTCGCTCGAAGACCAGTGCAGAGTGGCAGCAGTGTGTAACATTTACAATACGTACTGCAGCAACTTACCAAGCCTCCTTCAACAGCACCTTCCAACCCACAAACTCTACCACCTAGAAGGACAAAGGTAGCAGACGCATGGGAACATCACCACCTTCAAGTTCCCCTCCAAGTCACACACCATCCTGACTCGGCATTCTACCGCCATTCCTTTACTGTTGCAGGGTCAAAAACCAGGAACACCCTCCCAAAAAGCACTGTGCAGGTGCCAGAGGACTGAACAGTGGCAAATGTGACTTCCTATTTCAACAAAGGGTGGAAGGATCGTCCGGGTAACTACAGGCCAGTGTGATTAACAGCAGTGGTGAGTAAGGTTTTAGAAACAATATTGGGGAAAAAATCAACAGTCACTTGGAGAGATTTGAGTTAATTGAGGAGAGTGAGCATGGATTTCTAAATGGGAGTTCATGCTTGACTAACTGCATTTTCTGATGAACTAACAGGAAGATGATGCAGCGAATGTTGTTGATATGGATTTTAAGAAAGGATGGATGGATGGATTAAGAATGGATTATGAGGTACCACATAAAAGGGCGGTTAACAAAATTGAGGTTGATGGAATAGGAGAGTCACTGTCCAATTGGATAGAAAATTGCCTTATGGACAGAAAATAGCGTATCGTAGTAAATGGTTCTTTGTCAGACTGGAGGATAGTCGACAGTGGGTGTTCTCCAGTGTTCACTGCGAGAACCACAGCTTTTTCTGCTATATGGAAATGACTCGGATCTTGGAATATCGAGTAGAATATCAAAATATACCGATAACACCAAACCTGGAGGAGTGGTAAACAGTGAGGATGATATGACCTGCCTGCAACAGGACAGTGAAAGGCTAGCAGAATGGGCAGACAGGTGGCAAATAGAATTTAACAGCGACTTGTGTGAGGTGATGCACTATAGCAGAAGGAATTGGGAGAGACAATATATACTTAATGGCACAGTTCTAAAGAGAACTAAAAATAATGCACCTTGTAAGTGGCTTGTTGGTCCAGGGGTATGATTCCCGCTTTGGGTGTCTGGTTGGTTAATATGCGAGAGGTTAACAGACCAGCCCTTCTTCATTAGTGTTTTTAGTTGAAGGTCATCAATTGGTTGCAGCCTTACAGAAAGCGAAATTGACGTTCATACAGATCCTGTTTGAGGACCAGAGAACTGGATTCAAAGAGCCTGTCGACAAAATTGAAATGAACAAAATGTACAGGTCACCAAGTGGGTGTCTGAAGGTGGAGCAGTAACTGAGAGCTGGATACAAAAACAACACGACTAGTATCTAGTATGGAATGGAATTCTTCTGTGTTTCTGTTGTTTGGTTCGGGTTAGGGCAGCACAGTGACGCAGTGGTTAGCCCCACAACCTCACAGTCTCAGGGGCCTGGGTTTAATTCTGAGTACTGCCTGTGTGGAGTTTGCAAGTTCTCCCTGTGTCTGTGTGGGTTTTTGCTGGGTGCTCTGGTTTCCTGTCCCCTCCAAAGACTTGCAGATGATAGGTAAATTGGCCATTGTAAATTGTCCCTACTGTCGGTAGGTGGTAGGGAATATGGGATTCCTGTAGGGTTAGTATAAATGGGTGGTTGTTGGTCGCCACAGACTTGGTGGGCCGAAGGGCCTGTTTCAGTGCTGTATCTCTAATAATAATAACTCATCGATTTTCTTGTTTTTCTCTTTTTTGATGCGTTTGAATAATTGTGGATCCTTCTTCAGGGTGTTTCCATTCACCAGGAAGTTCTGACCTCTGATGATGTTGATTGTAATAAGCTTCTGATAGTTTTGGAACTGAGCAAATTTGCTTTGCTTGAGTCTGCAAGATGTAACTCAGTCTGACAAGGGAGGATTTGAAAGCCACCCCTGCATTGGAGCATACAGTTGTATCCATCCAATAAGAGACTGAGTAGAAGTGACAGTTCAGTCAGTCGAATATGAGACTTTTAATCTCAGGGTTGTGAGTTTGAGTGCCATTCTATATTTCCCTTTTTTTAGGCTTCATTAGCAGAGAGTACAAGGAGTGTTTGAAATGAAATTCAACAACAGTCTGCGCAAGTCTTGCTTTGATTCAGGACTCATCTCTCTGCAGCATCTTGCGATGAAAGATTGAATTTTTTCTCATTTAATTCTCAGCTGGGGGTCTGTGCGTCTCAGTGGGACTTCTGGCTGTCTCCCACTTCACAATCCATCAGAGCTGAGAAAGCAATGGGGAATATTACTCCCATGTTGTGTTCTGTAACCTTTCAGAAACAATTGAATGTATGTATTTTCTTCCAAAACAAGGACACAAAGACATTAACAATGTGGGGCTGAAATAGCTCAGTTGGGGGAGTGTTAGATTGAAGATCTAAAGGCAATTTCAATTCTTTATGCGTCCCATGCTTTTGTTCTGATTTTCCAGTTGTACAATTTACTTTGAAATTATTTACCAAACACCAGTGGATTGGATTTGAGAAACAACACAGAGTCATTTACAGCATAGAAGGTGGTCGTTTGGCCCATCATGTCCATGCTGGCTCTCCCCGGAGCAATCGAGTCAGTTCCACTCACCAGCTCAATCCCTTTCCTCCTGCAAGTTTCTTTCCTTCAAGTATCCATTCAATTTCCTTTTCAAATCATTGATTGTCTCTGCTTCCACCACACTCGTGGGTCAGGACATTACCACTCACAACATTAAAAAATTCCACCTCACCCAAGGATGGGAAATATTTATATCTTCTATATTTAGCTTATTCTTTATTTCTATGAGAAGAGAATGGCAGTCAACATGAAAGGGCACCCAAAGATCTTTGAGCAGTAGATAAGTAATCAGTGGGTAGTAAGAGGTGGAGTGGGCCTTATTAAAGACAAAGAGGATAGTACATGCTGAGAGGTGCTGGGCAATGTTAATATATTTAATGAGTACTTTGCATCAGTGATCACTAAGGAATTGGAATCTGACAAAATATCAGTAGAAGCGGAGAGAGTAGAGGCAATGGATAGGGTACAAATTGAGAGAGGGAGCTACTAAAAAGGCTGGCTGTGCTTCGGGTAGATAAATCACCTGGTCCAGTTGGCTTACATCCCAGATTGCAAAAGGAAATGCGGATGCAGATAACGGAAGGGCTTGTTATAATCTTCCAATCTTCCCTGGATACGGGGGAGGTGCCAGAGGATTGAACAGAGGCAAATGTGACACCCTTATTCAAGAAAGGGTGTAAGGACAGTTGGGCTAACTACAGGCCTGTTAGATTAACAGCAGTGGTGGGCAAGGTTTCAGAAACAATAAACAGGGAAAAATCAACAGTCACTTGGAGAGGTTTGAGTTAATTAAGGATAGTGAGCATGGATTTATAAAGGGAAGTTCATGCTTGACTAATCTAACAGCATTTTTTGATGAATTAACAGAGCAGGTTGATGAAGGGAATGCAGTGGATGTTGTTTATATGGATTTTATGAAAGTATTTGATAAGGTACCACATAAAAGGGTGGTTAACAAAATTGAGGTTCATGGAATAGGAGGATCAGTGTGCAATTTGATAGAAAAGTGGCGAAAGGACAGAAAACAGTGAGTCATATTAAATGGTTCTTTGTCAGACTGGAGGATAGTCGACAGTGGTGTTCCCCAGGGGTAAGTGCTAGAACCACTGCTTTTTTTGCTACAGATAAATGACTTGGATCTTGAAATATAGAGTAGAATCTCAAAATATGCCGATAACACCAAACCTGGATGAGTGGCAAACAGTGAGGATGATATGAATTGTTTGCAACAGGGCAGTGATAGGCGAGCAGAATGGGCAGACAGGTGGCAGCTGGAATTTAATAGTGATTGATGTGAGGTGAAGTATTTTAGCAGAAGGAATAGGGAGAGACAATATATACTCAATGCTCCAGTGGTGAAGAATGTGCAGGAGTAGAGGGACTTGGGTGCATGTCCATCAATCTATGAAGTTGGCAAGACATATTGCGAGAGTGGTTAGCAAAGTATGTGGGATCTTGGGCTTTATAAATAGAGGCATTGAGTACAAAAGCAGGGGAATTATGCTGAACCATTATAAAGCTCTGGTTTGGCCCCAATTGGAGTGTTGTGTCCAGTTCTGCTCACCACACTTTAGAAAGAATGTGCGGATCCTTGAGTGGATGCAGAGGAGATTTACCAGAATGGTTCCAGGGATGGAGGATTATAGTTTCAAGGTTAGGCTGGAAAAGCTAGGGTTGTTCTGCCTGTATCAAAGGAGATTGAGGGGAGAATTGATAGAGGTGTATCAGGCTATGACAGTTTTAGATAAGTTGGCAAGGAAAAACTGTTCTCATTAACTATTGGTACAAGGACTAGGGACACAGATTGAATGTTTTAGGCAAGAGATGCAGGGGGGATGTGCGTAAGAACCTTTTTTACACAGTGATTGGTGATGATCTGTAACTCGCTGCCCATGAGGGTGGTGGAAGTGAAAACAATCGATGATTACAAAAGGAATTTGGATGGGCCCTTGAAGGAAATAAATTTACAGGGCTACGGGGATCGAGCATTCGAGTGGGAATGACTGGATCGTTCCCTGGAGAGCCGCCATGGACTCGATGGGGCGAATGGCCTCCTTTTATCCCACAAATGACTCAGTGACTCAATGACTCCAGGTCACTCGCAGAGTCAAGAAAACAGAGTGATGGATTTAACACAACATTATAAGTTATGTTTGTTTTGACAAAATGCAATAATAACTCGTCTCCACTCCTCGTGTTTCGAAATCCCACACATTCACTATAATGTGAGCAATTATTTCCTGTTGTGTCTCTCTCAGATTTGTAAACTTCACTGTTTTGGAGTGAGGTGACATCTACTGGCAGGAAACAAGAACTGCAATCAAGCTGCAGAAACTCCACAGTCTGTCAGGGTGAAAGAAACATTGCAATGTGAGGATGCAGCGAAGTGGTTTGATTGGGTAGATGGAGACATGATTCCACTTGTGGTGGTGTCCGAAGCAAGGGCCGGAAATACGAAATTGTCATTCATAAAAGAAATGAGGAATTCATGAAAAATGTAATTATGTAGTGAATGGTTAGAATGTGGATAGAATAGAAAGTGAGATTGGATGGACAGAAGCATTCTGAAAGGATGGCTGAGACAAAAGTTGAACACCCTGAAACGTTAACTGTGTTTCTCTCTCCACAGATGCTGCCAGAGCTGCTGAACATTTCCAACACTTTCTGTTATGATTTCAGCATTTACAGGATGTTGCTTTGATCTGAAAAAAAAATGGATGAACAGCTTTTCCAAAGGAGCTAAAAGCACATGCATTGTAAGTGGCTTGTTGGTCTAGAGGTATGATTCTCACTTTGGGTCTATAATTGGTTAATATGCGAGAGGTCCGGGGTTCAACTCCCGGACGAGCCCTTTGTCTTTTGTGTTTTTAGTTGAAGGTCATCGATCGGTTGCAGCCTGACAGCAGGCGGAATTGACTTTCAAACGGAGCCTGTTTGAGGACCAGAGAACTGGATTCAAAGAGCCTGTCGACAAAATTGAAATGAACAAAATGTGCAGATCACCAAGGGGGTGTATGAAGGTGGAGCAGTAACTGAGAGCTGGATACAGAAACAATACGACTTGTATCTGGTATGGAATGGAATTCTTATGTGTTTCTGTTGTTTGTCTTGGATTAACTCATGCATTTATTGGTTTTTCACTTTTTTGATGCGTTTGAAGAATTGTGGATCCTTCTTCAGGGTGTTTTCTTTCACCAGGTAGTTCTGACCTCTGATGATGTTGATCGTAATCAGCTTCAACTCACTGATAGTTTTGGAAGTGAGCAGATTTCCTTTCCTTAAGTCTACAACATGTAACTCAGACTGACATGTGGATCCATGGGAGGATTTTAAAGCTGCCCCTGCATTGGAGCATACAGTTGCATCCATCCAATAAGAGACTGAGTAGAAGTGACAGTTTAGTCAGTCGAACATGAGACTTTTAATCTCAGGGTTGTGAGTTTGAGTGCCATTCTGTTTTTCCCTTTTTTGGGGGCTT
Organism: Heterodontus francisci; assembly: GCF_036365525.1. Classification (NCBI taxonomy): domain Eukaryota; kingdom Metazoa; phylum Chordata; class Chondrichthyes; order Heterodontiformes; family Heterodontidae; genus Heterodontus; species Heterodontus francisci. Next base: position 4,437,286 of record NW_027141852.1, on the reverse strand, counting down.
CATTAGCAGAGAGTACAAGGAGTGTTTGAAATGAAATTCAACAACAGTATGAGAAAGTCTCACTTTGATTTGGGACTCCTCTCTCTGCAGCATCTCGCTGTGAGAGATTGAACTTTATCTCATTTCTTTCTCAGCTCGGGGTCAGTGCGGCTCAGTGGGACCTCTGGCTGTCTCCCGTTTCACAATCCATCAGTGTTGAGAAAGCAATCTGGAATATTACTCATATGTTGTGTTCTGTAACCTTTCAGAAACAATTGAATGTATGTATTTTCTTCCAAAACATTCATTCTCAGTACAGAGAAAAATAGAGTATATGATTGCCTGTCTCAGTAGGTGGGAAATGTTTAAAATATGTTGTGACCAGTGGAGAAATGGGATGAGAATATAGTGCCCTCTTCTGATTTCAACTGTAGAAACATTTGTTGTTTGGCTCTGTAGCTTAGTTGGCTAAAACACCTGCTTATTAAATAGGAGATCCTGGGTTCAACTCCCAGCAGAGCCTTCTGTCATTATCAGCAACATGCTTTGGAAGTTCACATCTGCGTCTTGTGAGCTTGAACTCATAATTCAATTTACATGATGAATTTCAGTCACAGGAGAAAACAACCTTTGTGAAGGATGTGAGTTTGGAATGGCTGTTCCTCCTTGTCCAGAAATTCAGTCCTGATATTTCAAAGGTAACATCTTTGATCGAAATTTGTTCACCGTTCCATTCAACCTGGAAAACAGCTTGACATTAATCTCACTGAAGAAACGTGTGAACGCGTTCTGTGTTGCAGAGTGTTTGTGTCATTATGTGTTGCTTTTAACCGAGACTGGGACATGACGCAAGTGGGAGGGTTTATCTGAGGTTTGGAATATTTGTCAGTCAGGAACAAGAAAAATCAAAGTAACCAGATAAGAAAACCTATGTCTCGTGGTTACCGAGAAAAGGTCACAAGATATTAAACTTTGTTCTATTCAATACAACTGTGTGAACTTTGACCTTTCCTGCCTTTTATAAACAGTATTTGAAGTGTCTCAGTAAAAATGTTCAGTGTTGATGAGAGCGGGGTCTGGGTGAGCATCTGCTGAGTGTGACAGGGTCAGGACTGGATGCAGGAAGTTCTCTGACAGTCTCTCTCTCTCTCTCTGATGGGTTGAGTTGATTTTCAACTGACAGCTGTTGGTGTTTCGATAAATCAAGTTCCCTCCACTGATTTTTTTGGACAGACAGTGCAGTATAAGGATGTAAAGGGTTAATGCTGAAGACAGTGGGATCAACCCCTCCCACTGTCAGAGTGATGATGTAACAGTCACATGGGATGAGGTTTGGGAGAAGAGAGAGCAGCACCAAGGATGCGAGCTTAGGAGGCTTGATGAGTGTGTATATAGTATTGAGTAAATTAGAAAAGAGTTCTTAGTTCTTTCAGCAGGAAATTTGTCCCGAAAATATCGAGAAACTCACAATTTTATTATTCAGGAGTCGGAACACAGATATTACACCAAGTGACAGTTCTGGGTTCATTAACAAAACAAAGGTAGCGAATAATATTTCTCACTGATTGAAATCCCCCAGTGAGGAGACAGTTAAACAGGTGATCTGTTGGGACATCCTTCGATCCAAGCTTTCAGCAGCGTTTAATCTCCCTTTTTGGTGAAATTCTCTGTTATTTGCAACTTTTTTTAATCCAGCTTTGATGGGCGAGTGAAAAAACTGAAAAAAATTGAACAGTTCCATTCTTTCTTTTCTTCCTTCTTCCCTTCTTTCCATCAGTTTCGCTTTTCTGTCTCAGATCAAGATAGTGATGAGAATCCCAATTTAATCTGTTGTTTCTGGTGTTTTATCCATTCCAATCAGAATTCAACATTCCAATCTAATCTATTTGTTATTCCACAGTGTCTCTCCATGTGTTTTATTCTGTTGCATTCTCTCACGGTCTGTTTGATGATCAATGTTATATCTCACTCTCTGTTCTGGTGAAGATCAGAAGCAGTGATATCTGTTTACACCACCCGACAAGTCGGTCTGAGGCTGTGCCTCGCTGATCATGTGGGGTTCGGAACATAGGAACAGGAGTCGGCCATTCAGCCCATCGAGCCTGCCCCGCCATTCAATATGATCATGGCTGATCATCCACTTCAATGTCCTTTTCCCCACACTTTCGTCATATTCCCTTATGTCATTTGTATTTAGAAATCTGTCAATCTCTGCTTTAAACATACTCAATGACTGAGCTTCCACAGCCCTCTGGGGTACAGAATTCCAAAGATTTACAACCCTCTGAATAACAACATTTTTTCACATCTCTGTCCTAAGTGGCTTCCCCCTTATTTTGAAATTGCATCCCCTGGTTCTCGACTCCCCAACCAGGGGAAACATCTTAGCTGCATCTACCCTGACTGTCCTTTAAGTATTTTGTAGGTTTCAATGAGTTCACCTCTCATTCTTCGAAACTCTAGAGAATACAGCCCCAGTTTCCCAATCTCTTTTCATGGAACAGGCCCACCATCCCAGGAACAAGTCTGATGAACCTTCGTTGAACTCCCTCCATGGCAATAATATCCTTCCTAAGGTAAGGAGACCAAAACTGCACACAGTACTCCAAGTGCGGTCTAACCAAGGTTCTATACAATTGAAGCAAGACTTCACTACTCCTGTACTCAAATCCTCTTGTGATAAAGGCTAACATACTATTAGCCTTTCTAATTGCTTGCTGCACCTGCATGTTAGCTGTCAGTGACTTATTGACATGGATACCAGGTCACCCTTATACTTTATACCTCATTTTAGTGCCTCCCTCTCTCAATTTGTACTCTCTCCATTGCCTCTCTGATATTTTGTCAAATTCCACTTCCTTAGTGATCACTGATACAATGTACTCATGAAGTAGATTAACATTGCCCTGCACCTCTCAGCTTATATTATCCTTTTTGTCCCGAATAGGCCTTACTCAACTTCTTCCTCCCCACTTATCATTTACATGCTGCTCGAAGATTTTTGGGTTCCCTTTCATGTTGACTGTCAGTCTATTCTCATAGAAATAGAGAATAAGCAAAGAGAAGGTATAAGTATTTCCCATCCTTGATGAGGTGGAACTTTTTTATGTTGTGGGTGGTAATGACTTGGCCCACGAGTGTGGTGGAAGCAGAGACAATCAATGATTTGAAAAGGAAATTGGATGGATACTTGAAGGAAAGAAATTTGCAGGACGAAAGGGATCGAGCTGGTGAGTGGGACTGACTAGATTGCTCCGGGGATAGCCAGCATGGACGTGATAGGCCAAATGACCACCTTCTATGCTGTAAATGGCTCTGTGTTGTTTCTTAAATTCAATCCACTGGTTCTTGGTAAATAATTTCAAAGGAAATTATGCAACTGGAAAATCAGAACCAAGGCAAGGGACGCATAAGGAAACGGAATTGCTGAAACCCAGGATTGAATCAGGAACTTTTAGATCTTCAGTCTAACGCTCTCCCAACTGAGCTATTTCAGTCCTAAATTAACAGTTTCTTGGTGTCCTTGTTTTGGAGGAAAACACATACATTCAAGTTTTCCAAAAAATTAAAGAACACAACATGTGAGTAATATTCCCCATTGCTTTCTCAGTACTGATGGATTGTGAAGCGGGAGACAGCCAGAAGTGCCACTGAGCCGCACAGACCCCGAGCTGAGAATGAAATGAGATCAAATTCAATCTTTCATAGTGAGATGCTGCTGAGAGGTAAGAGTCCTGAATCAAAGCGAGACTTGCTCATTTCAAACACTCCCTGTACTCTCTGCTCATGAAGCCTTAAAAAAGGGAAAAACAGAATGGCACTCAAACTCACAACCCTGCCATTAAAAGTCTCATGTTCGACTGACAGAACTGTCACTTCTACTCGGTCTTTTATTGGATGGATGCAACTCCAACGCAGGGGTGGCATTCAAATCCTCCCATGGGTCCACATGTCAGACTGAGTTCCATGTTGTAGACTCAAGCAAAGGAAATCTGCTCACTTCCAAATCTATCAGCAAATTGAAGCTGATTCCAATCAATATCATCAGAGGTCAGAACTACCTGGTGAAAGAAGACACCCTGAAGAAGGATCCACAATTAATCAAAGGCATCGACAAAGTGAAAAACAAGAAAATCGATGAGTCAATGCAAGCCAAACAACAGAAACACTGAAGAATTCCATTCCAATCCAGTCATGTTGTTTGTTGTGTCAGGTCTCAATTACTGCAACAACTTCATGTTCCCACTTGGCTATCTGTTCATTTAGTTAATTACAATTTTGTCGACAAGCTCTTTGAATCCAGTTGTCTGGTCCTCAAGCCAGCTCCGCATGGAAGTCAATTCCGCCTTCTGCAAGGCTGAAACAAATAGATAACCTTAATCTAAAAATGCCAGCAGACCAGGGCTCATCCGGAACTTGAACCCAATATCTCTCGCATGTTAATTAACCATACTCCCGAAGCGAGAATCATACCCCGAGACCAACGAGCCACTGATGGGTTGGGCTTCTTTAGCTGCTGTGGAATTTCACTGGAACCCCCCAGTCAATCATCCAATTTTTTCAGATCAAAGCAACATCCTGCAAATGCTGAAATAAAAACAGAAAGTGCTATAAATGTTCAGCAGCTCTGGCAGCATCTGTGCTGAGAGAAACACAGTTAACGTTTCAAGGCACTCATCTTTTGTGTCAGCCATCCTTTCAGACTGCTTCTGTCCAACCAATCTCACTTTCTATTCTATCCACATTCTAACCACTCACTACGTTACTACATTTTTCATGAATTCCTCATTTATTTTATTAATGACAATTTTGTATTTCTGGCCTTTGCTTCAGACACCACCACAAGTGGAATCATGTCTCCATCTACCCAATCAAACCACTTCGCTGTATCCTCACATTGCAATGATTCTTTAACCCTGACAGACTGTGGAGTTTCTGCTGCTTGATTGCAGTTCTTGCTTCCCGCCAGTAGATATCACCTCACTCCAAAACAGTGAAGTTTACAAATCTGAGAGAGACACAACAGGAAATAATTGTTCACATTATAGTGAATGTGTGGGATTTAGAAATACTAGGAGTGGAGACGAGTTATTATTGCACTCTGCTATTACATCTTTTATAATGGACTCCAGCATTTTCGCCACGACTGATGTCAGGCGAACCGGTATATAATTCGCTGTTTTCTTTTTGCCTCTTTTTTTAAATAGTGGAGTTACATTAACTACCGTCCAATCCATTGGAACTGTTCCAGAGTCTACAGAATTTTGAAAAAAGACCAGAAATGCATCTGCTATTTCAAGGGCCACTTCCTTAAGTACTCTGGGATGTAGATTATCAGGCCCTGGGGATTTATCGGCCTTCAATGCCATCAATTTCCCAAACATTCCCTACTAATACTGATTTCATACAGTTCCTCCTTCTCACAAGACCCTATGTTCCCCAACATTACTGGGAGGTAATTTGTATCCTCCTTTGTGAAGACAGAACCAAAGTATGTATTTAATTGGTCTGCCATTTCTTTGTTCCCCATTATAAATTCCCCCGTTTCTGACTGTAAGGGACCCACATTTGTCTTCACTAATCTTTTTCTCTACACATATCTATAGAAGCTTTTACAGTTAGTTTTAATGTTCTCTGCTGGCTTACGCTCATACTCTATTTCCCCCTTCTTCATCAATCCTTTTGTCCTCCTCTGCTAAATTCCAAACTGCTCACAATCTTCAGGTTTGCTGCTTGTTCTGGCCATTTTATATTTCTCCTCCTTGGATCTAATACTTTCCTTAATTTCTTTTGTAAGCCACAGTTGAGCCACCCTTCCTGTTTTACTTTTGCACAGACAGGAATGAACAATTGTTGTAATTCATCCATGCGCCCTTCAAAGGCTAGCCATTGCCTATCCACTGTCAACCCTTTAAGTAACGTTCCCCAATCTATCATAGCCAACTCCCGCCTCAGACCTTCAAAGTTTCCTTTGTTTAGATTCAGGACCCTAGTCTCGGAATCAACTCTCTCACTCTCCATCTTAATGAAGAATTTTATCAGATTAAGGGCGTACTTCCCCAAGGGACCCCACACAACAAGATTGTTAACTAATCCTTTCTCAATACCCAGTCCAGGATGGCCTGTTCTCAAGAGGTGTTTTACACCTCTATCAATTCTCCACTCAATCTCCTTTGATATAGGCCGAATAATCCTAGCTTTTCCAACCTAACCTTGGAACTAAAATCTCCCATCCCTTGACCCATTCTGGTAAATCACCTCTGCATCCTCTCAAGGACCCTCACATTCTTTCTAAAGTCTGCTGAGCAGAACTGGAAGCAACACTCCAATTGGGGCCTAACCAGAGTTTTATAATGGTTCAGCATAACTTCCCTGCTTTTGTACTCAATGCCTCTATTTATAAAGCCCAAGATCCCATATGCTTTGCTAACCACTCTCGCAATATGTCTTGCCACCTTCAAAGATCGATGCACATGAACCCCAAGTCCCTCTATTCCAGTACACTCTTTAGAACTGTGCCATTAAGTATATATTGCCTCTCCCTATTCCTTATGCCAAAATACATCACCTCACACTTGTCACTATTAAATTCCATCTGCCACCTGTCTGCCCATTCTGCTAGCCCATCACTGTCCTGTTGCAGGCAGTTCATATCATCCTCACTGTTTGCCACTCCTCCAAGTTTGGTGTCATCGGCATATTTTGAGATTCTACTCTGTATTCCAAGATCCAAGTCACTTACCTTTAGCAAAAAAAGCAGTGGTTCTCGCACTGACCCTTGGGGAACACCACTGTCGACTATCCTCCGGTCTGACCAAGAACCATTTAATATGACTCGCTGTTTTTAGTCTTTAAAACAATTTACTATCCAAATGGACACTGACCCTCCTAATCCATGAACCCCAATTTTGTTAACCACCCTTTTATGTGGTACTTTATAAAATGCTTTCGTAACATCCATATAAACAACATCCACTGCATTCCCTTCATCAGCATTCTCAGATCGTTTATCAACAAATGCAGTTAGATTCGTCAAGCATGAACTCCCATTTATAAATCCATGCCCACTCTCCAAAGGACTTTTTTTCCCTGACCTGTTGGTCTCGTGCTGATAGCAAGCTCACCATAGAGCATGTATTTGGCAATGTGACCGTCATCCATTTGGCCCAGTCAACAGAGTCACCGCTGACTCAAGAGGGCAAACATGCTCCGGATCACTGCACGCTGGTGTACTTCCGCATTCGGCACTCTGTCCTGCCAGGAGATGCCCAGTATCCATCTGAGGCAGTGGAGGTGGAAGCTGTTCAGCCGCTTTTTTTGGTTTGTGTAAGTTGTTGATGCTTCTCTACTATAAAGGAGGGTGCTGAGAACACAAGCCTGGTACACGTGGAGCTTTGTATTTTCGGTCAGTTTGCTGTCGGTTCACACTTGTCTTCTCAACTTTGACATGACAGCTGCAGCATTGGCAATCCTGGTGCTGATTTCAGTATCAAGGGACGGATTGCTGGTGATTGTTGATCGAAGGTATGTGAAGCTGTTGACAACCTCCAAAGTGAGGTTGTTGATGTTGATGGAAAGTGGAGTCTCTACGTCCTGGCCCATAACTTTCATCTTCCTGATGCTGATCGTCAGTCCAAACTCTTTGCAGGCCAGGGAGAACCGATCTACAAGCTGCTGTGACTGAACTTCATTATGGGATGTCAGCACAGCATCATCAGCAAACAGCAACTCACAGACAAGGAATTTACCCACTTTGGTCTTGGCGCACAGTCTTGCCAAGTTGAACAGCTTGTCGTCAGCTCTGATGTGCAGGTGAACACCCCCATCTGAGTCATTGAAAGTGTACAATAGCAGCATGGAGAAGAATATGCCAATTATAAAGGATGTGATAACTGGACAGTTCGAAAATGATGATATGATTGGGCAGAGTCAACATAGATTTATGAAAAGGAAAACAGGTTTGAAAAACCTCTTGAGTTTTTTGAGGATGTTACCTATTGAACAGATAAAGGAGAACCAGTGGATGTGTGGTATTTGCATTTTCCTTTGGTAAGGTCCCACACAGGAGGTGAGTAAACAAAATTAGAGCACATAGGCTTGGGGATAATATACTGATATGGATTGAGAATTGGTTAACAGACCTAAAACAGAGAGCAGGAATTACGGGTCCTCCTCAGGATGGCAGGCTGTTACTATTGGGGTACTGCAAGGATCAGTGTTGGAGCCACAGCTGTTAACAACCTATATAAATGATTTGGATGTGGGGATTAAACGTAATATTTCCAAGTTTGCAGATGGCACAAAGCTAGGTGAAGGATGAGTTGTGAGGAGGATGCAGAGAGGCTTCTAGGGGATCTGGAGAGGCTAAGTGAATGGGCAAGAACATGGAATATAATGTGAATAAGTGTGAAGTTATCCACTTTGGTAGAATAAACAGAAAGACAGAGTATTTCTTAAATGGTGAGAGGTTGGGAAGTGTCTATGTCCAAAGGGACCTGGGTGTCCTTGTTCCTGAGACACTAAAAGCTCTTGTGCAGGTGCAGCAATCAATTAGGAAGGCAAATGGTATGTTGTACCCACACGAGGGGTCATGAGTACAGGAGTAAAGATGTCTTGCTGCAATTGTATAGAGCCTTGGTGAATCCGCACTGGAGTACTGTGTACAGTTTAGTCTCCTCATCTTTTGAAGGATATACTTGCCAAAGAGGGAGTGAAACAGAGGGTCAACAGACTAATCTTTTTTTTGCATTTATTTCATTTCATCTCAGTTTGTTCAGTTTGCTTACCTACTGTTTTTTTTCAGATTTGTACTTGCTGCTGTTCAATATTCAGTCCGTTATCACCTAATCTGTACGAATGCTTTGTCTTTCAACACACCATTAACATTTTGTTTGCCTTTGCTGCATGACCTTTTGGTCAGCTATGTGGCCTTGTCCAATCTACACCTTCTCCTTTGTTATCTCTTGCCCCACCCCCACCTCACATGCTTATAACCTGTGACTTTTCTAATATATGTCAGTTCCGAAGATGGGTCACTGACCTGAAACGTTAACTCTGCTTCTCTTTTCACAGATGCTGCCAGACCTGCTGAGTGGTTCCAGCATTTCTTGTTTTTATGTCACCAGACTAATCCCTGGGATGGTGGGATTGTCTTATGAGGAAACTGGGCCTGTATTCCTTAAAGTTTCGAAGAATGAGAGGTGATCTGATTGAAACTGACAAAATTCTTACAGGGCGCGACAGTGTGGATGTTGACAGTATGTTTGCCCTGGTTGGTGAGTCTAAAACCAAAGGACATCGTCTCAGAATAAGGAGTAGGCCATTTAAAACTGAGATGGGTGGAATTTCTTCACTCAGACGGTGGTGAATCATTGGAATACTGTGCCCCAGAGGGCTGTGGAAGCTCAATCATTGAGCATGTTCAAGACAGAAATTGATAGTAATCTTGATACTCATGACATCAAGGGATATGGGGATAGCACGGGAAAGGGGCTTTGAGGTAGCTGATCAGCCATGATCGAATTGAATGGCAGAGCAGGCTCGACGGGCTGAGTGGCTTACTCCGATGTTCCTCTGTTCCTAAGAGAGTTGGCGTCAGCGTGCAGCCCTGCTTTACCCCATTGCTGATCTTGAAAGCGTCTGATGTTGCTCCATTGTAACTGATGGAACTGTGCATGTTCTCGTGGAAAGAAGAGATGATGCCCAAGAGGTCAGGAGGGCAGCCTGTGTTCCATCGCAGTTTGAAGAAGCCGTCTCTGCTGACAAGATCAAAGGCCTTAGTGATGTTAATAAAAATGTGTGAGGCTCTGTGGTGCAATGGATAGCGTGTTGGACTTCTAATTAATGATTACGAAGATATTCAAAGGTTGTGGGTTGAAGTCCCACCAGAGTCAGATTTTGGACCAGAAACAGAGGAGCACAACGGAACAACAAATGAAGAAATGCGCCAAAAGCACAGACTCGGTGACAGAGCGAGAGAGAGAGGAGCAGAGCAGGGGGAAAAAAAAAATCGTGGAGTGACGTCACAATGGAGAGTGAGAGCAGGGAAACAGAGAGCCGCTGGGGTGAGGATACAGGATTTGGTTCTTTCTTCGGTGCAGTGAAAGGAGCTGTTTGGTGAGGATCTGGTAAGCTGTGACATCACAGGCAAGCAGGTAGTTGATTGGTTTGGAAGAACCGACCTGCTTGATGCGAATCTGGTCAGTGATTAAGGTCCATTTTAGTCCTGACGTTTAAAATAGTAAACAAACTAGTGGTAAGTTTAATAAAATATACAGTAAAATGAATAATTGAATAAAATATTTAAGTAGTTAATTGAAACACATTAAGGATGACAGGACAGGTGATGTGTCACAGCTGCAGCATATGGGAGCTCCTGGATGCCAGTGTGATCCAGGGCAAACACGTCTGCAGTAAGTGTTTGCAGCTCAAAGAGGGAGAAAAAAGGAATGTAGTGGTAGTAGGGGACAGTATAGTAAGGTGGATTGACTCTGTTCTCTGCAGCAAAGAGCAAGAGTCCAGACGGCTGTGTTGCCTGCCGGTGCCAGGATTCAGGACATCTGCTCAGGGCTGGAGTGAAACATACAATGGGAGGGGGAGGATCCAGTCGTCGTGGTCCATGTCGGTACCAAGGACATAGGCAGGACAAGGATAGAGGTTCTGCAAAGTCAGTATGAGGAACTAGGCAGCAAATTAAGAAGCAGAACCTCAAAGTTAATCATCTCTGGATTATTACCTGAGCCATGTGCAAATTGGCATAGGACAAATAAGATTAGAGAAAGTAATGTGCGGCTGAAAGACTGGTGTGGTCGTAGTGGGTTCTGGTTCGTGGGGCACTGGCACCAGTACTGGGGAAAGTGGTGGCTGTACCGTTGGGACGGTCTACACCTGAACCATGCTGGTGCCGGTGTTCTAGCGAGCCAAATAACTAGAGAAGTAGAGACGGTTTTAAACTGAATAGTGGGGGCAAGGGATCAAATTTGGGAAGATATGGTGAATCAAGGAGGAGAGACAAAGCAAGAGAGAAAGGTATAAATATGGGAAATGATAAAGAGACCGAGACAGCAAGGGACAGAATGTACAAATCTAAGAGTAAATCGACAGATAAGGCTAGAGGTGACAAAAATAATAAAAGGACAAAACTAAATGCTCTGTATCTGAATGCATGGAGCATTCGAAACAAAACAGATGAACTGAGAGCACAAATAGAATAAATAAGTACGATCTGATAGTCATTACAGAGACATGGCTGCAGGGCGACATAGATTGGGATGTGAATATTGGAGGTGACATGGCATTTTGGAAGGACAGGAAGCTTGGAAAAGCTGGCGGGGTAGCTCTGTTAATTAATGATGGTATTAGCGTAATAGAGAGGGATGACCTAAGTTCAGGAGATCACGATGTAGAAGCAGTTTGGGTACAAATGAGAAATCATAAAGGCAAGAAGTCACTTGTGGGAGTGGTGTACAGGCCACCTAACATTAACCACACTGTCGGATGGGATATCAAGGAAGAAATAATGGCAGCTTGTCAGAAAGGTACAGTGATAATTATGGGGGATTTTAATCTACATATAGACTGGAAAATTCAGATGGGCAGAGGTAGCCTAGATGAGGAGTACATAGAATGTTTTGGGGATAATTTCTTGGAACAATACATTCTGGAGCCAACCAGAGAGCAGGCTATACTAGACCTGGCATTGTGCAACGAGATAGGATTAATTAATGACCTCATAGTTAAGGTGCCCCTAGGTAGTAGCGATTATAATATGATTGAATTTTACATTCAGTTTGAGGGAGAGGAGAGTGGGTCCCAGACTAGTATTTTAAATTTAAATAAGGGCAATTAAAAGGTCATGAAAGCAGAGCTAGCTAAAGTGAACTGGCAAATTAGGTTAAGGGATAAGTCAATAGAGATGCAGTGGCAGACATTTAAGGGGATATTTCAGAATACACAGAATAGATACATTTCAACGAGAAAGAAAAGTTCCAAAGGTGGGACTCACCATCCATGGTTCACGAAAACAGTTAAAGATACTATCAAACTTAAAGAAAAAGCCTATAATTGTGCAAAGGTGGGAGGCAGGTCAGAAGATTGGACAGAATATAAAAAAAACAGCAAAGAATTACTAAAGGATTGATAAGGAAGGTAAAATTAGAGTATGAGAGAAAGCTCGCAAGGAATTTCAAGACAACTAGTAAGAGTTTCGATAGATATTTTAAAAAGAAAAGAGTTAACAAAGCGACTGTTGGTCCTATAGAAAGTGTGTCTGGGGAATTAATAATGGATAATTAAGAGGTGGCAGATGAATTGAACAGATACTTTGCATCGGTCTTCACTATTGAGTATACAAATAACATCCCAGTATTAGCCGTATATCAGCAAATTGAAGGGATGGAGGAACTCAAGAAAATTACAATCACCAGGGAAGTGGTACGAAACAAATTGTTGGAGCTGCGGGTTGACAAGTCGCCAGGTCCTGAATTGGCTAGTGAGATAGTTGATGCGCTGGTTTTAATATTCCAAAATTCACTAGATTCGAGAAGGTTCCGTTAGATTGGAAAAGAGTGAATGTAACTCATTTATTCAAAAAGGGAGGGAGACAGAAAGCAGGAAACGACAGGCCAGTTAGCTTAACATTTGTCTGAGGGAAAATGTTTGGAGCTATGACAGAGGATGTTATAGCAGGGCATTTAGAAAAAAATTAAGGTAATCAGGCAGAGTCAACATGGTTTTTTGAAAGGGAAATCATGTTTAACCAATTTATTGGAGTTCTTTCAGGGAGTTACATGTGCTGTGGATAAAGGGGAACCAGTGGATGTATTGTATTTCGATTTCCAGAAGGATAAGGTGCCATATCAAAGGTTATTGCAGAAAATAAAAGCTCATGGTGTCGGGGGTAACATATTGGCATGGATAGAAGATTGGCTAGCTGACAGGAAACAGACAGTCAGCATAAATGGGTCATTTTATGGTTGGCAAGAAGTAACGAGTGGTGTGCCACAGGGATCTGTGCTGGGGCCTCAACTTTTTACAATTTATATAAATGACTTAGATGAAGGGACCGAAGGTATTGTTGCTAAATTTGCTGATCACAAAGATAGGTAGGAAAGTAGGTTGTGAAGAGGACATAAGGGGGCTACAAAGGGATATAGATAGGTTAAGTCATTGGGCAAAGACCTGGCAAATGGAGTATAATGTGGGAAAGTCGGAAATTGTCCACTATGGCAGGAAGAATAAAAAAGCATATTATCTAAATGGTGAGAGATTGCAGAGCTCTGAGATGCAGAGGGATCTGGGTGTCCGAGGGCATGAATTGCAAAAGGTTAGTATGCAGGTCCAGCACGTAATTAGGAAAGCTAATAGAATGTTATCATTTATCACCATGGGAATTGAATACAATAGTAGGGAGGTTATGCTTCAGCTATACAGGACATTGGTGAGACCTCTTCTGCAGTACTGAGTACTGTACTGGTCTCCTTATTTGCGGAAGGATGTAAATGCATTGGAGGTAGTACAGAGAAAGTTTACGAGACTAATACATGGAATGGGTGGGCTGTCTTACGAGGAAAGATTGGACAAGCTAGGCTTGTCTCCGCCAGAGTTTAGAAGAGAAAGAGGCGACATGATTTGTTATTTAATTTATTAATTAACAAATTAGCTATCCTCCAGTCTTCCGGTACCTCACCCGTGGCTAACGATGATACAAAAATCTCTGCCAGCGCCCCAGCAATCTCCTCCCTTGCTTCCCATAGCATCCCAGGATACATCTGATCAGGCCCTGGGGATTTATCCACCTTAATGCGATTCAAAACCTCCAACACCTCCTCCTTTGTAATGTTGATATGCTGCAGGATATCGCTGTTCCCTCGCTTGAACTCACTAGCTTCCATGACCTTCTCCACGGTAAATACAGACGAGAAATATTCATTTCAGACCTCGCCCATTTCGCGTGGCTTCACACATAGATTGCCACACTGATCCTTAAGGGGACCTACTCTCTCCCTAGCTACCCTTTTACTCTTAATACACTTATAGAATCTTTTAGGATTCGCCTTTATCTTATCTGCCAGGGAAATCTCATGGCCCCTTTTCGCCCTCCTAATTTCCTTCTTAAGTATACTCCTATATCCCCTATACTTCTCGAGGGACTCGCTCGATCCCAGCTGCCTATACCTGACGTATGCCTCCTTCTTTGTCCTGACCAGACCCTCAATATCCCTCGTCAACCAAGGTTCCCTAAACTTGCCAGCCTTGCCCTTCCATCTAACAGGAACATGCTGGCCCTGAACTCTTCCTATCTCACTTTTAAAAGCCTCCCACTTGCCAGACGTCCCTTTACCTGTAAACAGCCTCTCCCATTCAACTTTTGAGAGTTCCTGTCTGATGCCATGGAAATTAGCCTTCCCCCAATTTAGGACTTCAACCTGAGGACCAGTCCTATTCTTTTTCATAACTATCTTGAAGCTAATAGAGTTATGGTCACTGGTCCCAAAGTGCTCCCCCACTGACACACCAACCACCTGCCCATTCTCATTTCCGAAGAGGAGATCGAGTGTAGCCCCTTCTCTAGTCGGGCCATCCACGTACTGCTTCAGAAAACTATCCTGGACTCACTTAACAAATTCTTCCCCATCTGATCCCTTAGCACTAAGGCAGTCCCAGTCAATATTAGGGAAGTTAAAATCACCGACTATTACAACCCTATAATTCCTATACCTATCTGTGATTTCCCTACATATATGCTCCTCCACTTCCCTCTGACTATTGGGGGGCCTATAGTATAATCCCATCAAAGGGATCACCCTTTTATTATTTCTAAGTTCTACCAGTATGGCCTCACTGGACATTCACCCCGGGATATCCTCTGTAAGTACTGCCGTGATGTCCTCCCTAATCAATAGTGCAACTCCCCCTCCTCTCTTACCTCCACCTCTGTCACGCCGGAAGGATCGGTACCGCGGAACATTGAGCTGCCAGTCCTGCCCATCCCTCAACCACGTTTCCGTAATAGCTACAATACCACAATCCCATGTACCGATCCATGCTCTGAGTTCATCTGCCTTACCTGTAAGGATACTTGCATTAAAGTAAATTCAGTTTAGCCCACCAGACCTTCCACGCTCCCTGTCCTGCCCCTGCCTGGCCTGCCTACTGGACTTGCTTGCTTTAACCTCTCCATTTGCCTCAACTATCTCATCGGAGAGACTACTACTTTGGGTCCCACCCCCGCTGCAAGACTAGTTTAAACCCTCCAGTGTATTACTATAAAATCTCCCTACAAGGATATTGGTCCCCTTCCAGTTCAGATGCAACCCGTCCCTCTTGTGCAGGTCACCTCTGCACCAGAAGAGATCCCAATGATCCAAGTACCTGAAGCCCTCCCGCCTTCGCCAGTCTTCAGCAACGCATTCATTTGCCTAATCCTCCTATTCCTACCCGCACTAGCACGTGTCACAGGGAGTAATCCTGAGATTACAACCCTCGAGGTCCTGCTCTTTAACCTTCTGCCTAACTCCCTATATTCACTTTGCAGAACCGCATCTCTCTTCCTGCCTATGTCGTTCGTACCAATATGGACCACGATCTCTGGCTGCACACCCTCCCCTTTCAGAATTTCTGGCAGCTGCTCCGAAACATCCTCGACCCTAGTATTAGGGAGGCAACATACCATCCTGGAGTCTCGTTTGCGGCCACAGAAACGCCTATCTGCACCCCTTATGATAGAATCCCCTATCACAATAGCTCTTCCACCCCTTTTCCTCCCCTGCTGTGCGGCAGAACCCTTTGTGGTGCCACGGACCGCGCTGTTGCTCTTTTCCCCTGGGAGGTCTTCCCCCCAACAGGAACCAAAGCGGTGTATCTGTTTGAGAGGGGGATGGCCACAGGGGACTCATGCACTGCCTGCCTGCTCCTACTATTCCATCTGGTGGTCACCCATCCCTTTTCTGCCTGTGCATCCATTACCTGCGGTGCGACCACCTCACGAAACATGCTATCCATGACGCCCTCAGCTTCGTGGACGCTCCACAGTGAAACCACCCGCAGTTCCAGATCCATAATGCGAGTAGCCAGTAGCTGCAGCTGGATACACTTCCTGCACACATGGTCGTCATGGAGACTGGGAGGGTTCCTGAATCCCCACATAGCGCAGGAGGAGCATATCACGGGACTGAGTTCTCCTGCCATGACTTACCCTTAGATTAATTAGTTACTCCCTTAATTAAAAAACGCTAATGACACTCGGGGCCTTGTTCTACCCACTACAATCTAAAGTCCTTCATAAGTTACACTGAATAAAAAAAACACTTTAGTAGTACTCATCTTATCAGCAGAGGTTTTTTTCAACTAAAAAACTTTGCCCTTTTCTTTATGATATTTAAATACACTAACAGCAGTGACTCACCAACCAATCACCTTGCAGCTCTCCTCTGACATCACAGTTGGCTTCTTTTTTTTTCAAAACTCCAGCACACTGGAAGAGCTCCACTCCACTCCTGGAAGGTAAGAGACTGGGCCTCGATCCTCGGATTGGATTTATAGGCTCCGCTCTCAACGTTCTCCTCATATCGGTCCAATTAGGTCTGCTCCGCTCCGCTCCTCTCCGCTCCCGGAAGGTAATTCACCAGCTTTTGCAGAAAAGTAGGTCTTAAGCTGTTGCAGTACCTGTTAGAAAGATAGTCTAAGCTATTCTGAAGTCATCTTCCAATGTCATCTGCATGGAAGCAGGATTTTAAAGGACAAGATGTAGTTTTTAAAAGTCACTTCAATCTTGCTCAATAGTCTTTTCAAAGAAGCCAAGTAAATCTTGATAAAAAGTCATATACATTTAGAGATCTTTTAAAAGCACTTCAATCTTGTTAATAAAAAGTCAGATGTAAATTTAAGAACTCTGATAAGGCCATGCTAAAAAGTTACATACAATTAAGAAATAAAATACAACATTTAAAATGTCTGAACTCATTTCTGAAAGTTGACCACTGCTGCTGCCGGTGTCTTCCTGGAATAGTGGAGCTGTTGTGTCAACAGAAAAGTCCTTCCCGAGCAGGCCCTGAGCCTGTTGGTACCGGGTCTAATCCAACCCAGGTAAAAATCAGGGTACAATGTGGGCAATGAGCCCAAATTGCTGAACTACAGGTCCCTGTCACTTTAAAGAGTGGGCTGGTGCGATTATGATCAGAGGCTCCTTCTAAGCACATTTCTCACCACCACAACTTCCAGATGCTGGTGTTAGTGTGTGCATGTACTAGCAGTTGCAGTGCTGTTCAGACCTCAATAGCAGTGAAAGTCTCAGAGTTCACCGCTATTGGGGCTGTAAAATCCAGGCCAATATCTCACAGTCCTGTTAGATTTGCTCTCCCTCTGTACAAAATCAAACTCCACATATTGTCTTTCACTCACTCCTGTTTCCAGCCCTGATGGTGCAGAAATCCCCTCTCAAAGGTACACAATCCAGTTGATTTCTGATCAAATACCTCCTTCCTCATTCAATAGAGGAAACAGAGACATGAACAGGAGTCAGGTGCAAGAAAGTTTCACCAACAGAGCAAAGAAAGGCACCAACAAAAGTCACACCTACTTTCCAAATCATTTCATTGGAATATTCTTTCACTTGTTTTGTCGGATGACTGCAATAAATCTGAAAATGAGCACCATGAGGTTTGTGTTCACTCGTCACATTTTTGCAACACTTAAAATCCAACTTTTAGATGCAAACAAGTTTACATAAAATGTCAAAGGGAATTTATTTTGAAAAACATCCATTGCATCTTTGTCACTGGTCTGGAGTAACACAGAATTCTTCCCAATTATCTTCCGTTTGCTGATAAACATTGAACTCGTGGCCTGTTCTCGTTAATGGTCACGAGCAGCAAAAACAGACAGAGCAAGTCTGACCGCCCAGAGATGTGGAAAAGGCTTCAGTTTGGGACATATGCAGCAAATCAAATGTTCACCCGGCCCCGAAAGATTCAAAAACTGGGGAAAAGGACACAAGGAGATAGAGAATAAGCTAAAGCTGACAATGTAAATATTTCCCATCCTTGATATCTCTCTATTCCAATCCAACCTTCAGAGTTGTGGAAATAATTTTAGTGTAAATTGTGCAGCTCAAGAGTCAAAACCAAAGGGCGATGCAGAATAAAGGAGAACTGCCAAAACCCCAGATTGAACCAGGGATCTTCAGTCTAACACACTCCCAACTGAGCTATTTCAGTCTCACAGGCTTGGGATGATAAGTGGCAAGTAACATTCGCACCACACAAGTGCCAGGCAATGACCATCTCCAACAAGAGAGAATCTAACTATCTCCCCTTGACATTCAACAGCATTACAATCACTGAATCCCCCACCATCAACATCATGGAGGTTACCATGGGTAGCCATACAAATAACGTGACTACAAGAGCAGGTCAGAGGCTTGGAATCCTGAGGCGAGTAATTACAGTGCAGCTGTTGGCTCCACCCCAGGGGCTGAATTTGTTCTGTAAACCATGAAGCAGCTTCCTCTCAAATCCCAGGTTTATCAATAAATCCTCTTACAAAAGCCCCAAAGAGTGATATATTCCTCTCACTCATCCATGACTACTGACTCCCCAAAGCCTGTCCACCATCTGCAATTCACAAGTCAAGAGTGTGATGGAATACTCTCCACTTGCCTGGATGGGTGCAATTCCAACTCAAGAATCTCAACACCGTCCAGGACAAAGCAGCCCACTTGACTGGGACCCCATCTACAAACATTCACTCCCTCCACCATCGGCACACAGTGGCAGCAGTGTGTACCGTCTACAAGATGCACTGCAGCAATGCACCAAGACTCATTCGACAGCACCTTCCAAACCCAGCGACCTTTACCACCGAGAAGGGCAAGGGCAGCAAATGCACGGGATACCACCACCTGCAAGTTCCCCTCCAAGCCACACACCATCCTGACTTGGAACTATATCGCCGTTCCTTCACTGTCGCTGGGTCAAAATCCTGGAACTCCCTTCCTCACAGCACTGTGGGTGTACCTACCCCACATGGACTGCAGCGGATCAAGAAGGTAGTTCACCACCACCTTCTCATGGGCAATTAGGGATGGGCAATAAATGCTGGCCTAGCCAGCGATGCCCACATCGCATGAATGAATGAATAAAAAAGTGAAGTATCCCTTGTGTCATTGTTTTGGTAGAAAATATAACCCTGGTGGAATTGCCCCTCCCAATCACACCTCACTTCATAGAACATCGAAAATGGAGAACATTTATGGCACAGAATGAGACCATTTAGCAATCGTGTCTGTGCCAGCTGAAAAAGAGTGATCCAGCCCAATCCCACTTTCCAGGTCTTGGGAATGGGATCTGAACAGATCTCAGAGCTCACATTATGTGAATGTTCTGTTGAAGTGTTGATGAGCTGATATACCAGGGGAGATTCACACTGTTAGACACAGTGTGAAATACAATCAAGTATTTATAAAACATTACAACATGTGAGTAATATTCCCCATTGATTTCTCAGCACTGATGGATTGTGAAGTGGGAGACAGCCAGAAGTCCCAGTGATCCACACTGACCCTGAGCTGAGAATGAAATGAGACCAAATTCAATCTTCAGCCGTGAGATGCTGCAGAGAGGTAAGAGTCCTGAATCAAGGAGAGACTTTCTCATACTGCTGTTAAATCTCATTTCAAACACTCCTTGAACTCTTTGCCGAGGAATTTAGAGCTGGATAACGCCTGTAAAATCAGCCTAAAAAGGAAATAGAAAACACCCACCGTGGGCTCAAACTCAAAAACTTGAGATTCAGAGTTTCATGCTTTCATCGACTGAGCTCACCAGGCCTGAGACAGTGTCCCCGTCCTGTCTGTTATTGGACGGTGCAGCTGTTGGCTCCACCCCAGGGGCTGAATTTGTTCTGTAAACCATGAACCAGCTTCCTCTCAAATCCCAGGTTTATCAGTAAATCCTCTTGCAAAAGCCCCAAAGTGTGATGTATTCCTCTCACTCATCCAGAATAAAAGTTACATCTTTTGCTCTTTTTACCTTCCAAACATTGACTTCTATTTTACTCAGCATTTATTTCTCTCTCCTTTTTATGTTGTGCATTTCCTAATAAACATTTAATTTCAATTATTTATGAGGGATGAAATGAACAGAAAAGATTTTCTGCAATGGTACCGGGGTGTGGGACAGAGTGAGTGGTTCGGATCTGGAATACACTGCCTGAGAGTGTGCTGGAGGCAGATTCAATCGTGGCTTTCAAAAGGGAATTGGATAAACACCTGAATAGAGAAAATTTGCAGGGCTACACTGAAAGGGCAGAGGAGTGGAATTAGCTGATCTGCTCTTGCAAAGAGCTGTCATGGACATGATGGACTGAATGGTCTCCTTCTGTACTGTAACCATTTGAGTCCTTGATTCTAACTCTGTCAAATTTGTTCTGAACTTGCTCTGCTCCAAGGAGAACAACCCCAGCTTTTCCAGTGTCTGCACATAACTGAAGTTATGAGGAACCATGGGGAACCCACTGTAAACCTTCCTCCAGACAGAAATACAACTGTTCACCACCACACTGTCACCCAGCTGTTCACATGATTTGGATGTGGGGACCAAATGTAGTATTTCCAAGTTTGCAGATGACACAAAACTAGGTGGGAATGTGTGTTGTGAGGAAGATGCAAAGCGGCTTCAAGGGAATTTGGACAGACTTAGTGAGTGGACAAGAAAGTGGCACATGAAATATAATGTGTAAAAATGTGAGGTTATCCACTTTGGTAGGAGAAACAGATGTGCAGATTATTTGTTAAATGGTAAGAGTGTGAATGTACAAAGGGGCCTGGGTGTCCTTGTCAATAAGTGACTGAAAGCTAACATGCAGGTGCAGCAAGCAATTAGGAAGGCTAATGATATGTTAGCCTCTTTCACAAGAGGATTTGAGTACAGGAGTAGTGAAGTCTTGCTTCATTTAACCTTGGTTGGTCTGCAGTTTGGAATACTGTGTGCAGTTTTGTTCCCCTTACCTTAGGAAGGATATCATTGCCATCGAGGGAGTGCAACGAAGGTTCACCAGACTTGTTCCCGGGATGGTGGGACTGTCAAATGAAGAGATATTGGGGAAACTGGGCCTGTATTCTCTAGAGTTTTGAAGAATGAGAGGTGATCTCATTGAAACTTACAAAATATTTAAAGGGATAGACAGGTAGATGAAGCTAAGATGTTTCCCCCGGTTGAGGAGTCTAGAACCAGGGGACACAATTTCAACAGAAGGGGAAAGCCACTTAGGACAGCGATGAGGAGAAATTTCTTTACTCAGTGGGTTGTGAATCTTTGGAATTCTCTACCTCAGAGGGCTGTGGAAGCTCAGTCATTGAGTATGTTTAAAGCAGAGATTGACAGATTTCTAAATACAAATGACATAGGGGAGATGGAGATAGTGTGGGAAAAAGGCATTGAAGTGGATGATCAATCATCATCATATTGAATGGCAGGGTGGGCTCGACGGGCTGAATGGCCTACTCCTGCTCCTATGTTCCTATCAGTCTGTAAACTTCATATGCATGCTGTCATTGTCCCTTTTATTCCATGGGCTTCAGTTTTACTGGCAGTCTAGTATGTGACATCATCAAGAAGGTTTTCAATAAGTTAAATAAGGAGAAATTGTTTCCAGTGGCAAAAGGGTCAGTAACCAGAGGATGTATTTATCAGGTGATTGAGAAAAGAACCAGAGGCGAAATGAGGAATGATTTTTTATACAGTGATGTGTTGTGATCTGGAATGCACTGTCTGATCAGGACTTGAAAGCAGATTCAGTCGTAACTTTGAAAAGCAATTGGGATAAATACTGGAAGGAAAAATGTACAGATTACAGGAGACAGCACTGACACAATGGAACAAATGGTCTCCTTCTTTGGGTATCATTCTATGGTTTTATGAACATAATGTTGATACAATTCGCTGAGTTGGAAGGGAAGTGAACCCAGATTGCGGGTATTCTAAACACCAGACCCAAACCAAATGAACAAGCCCGTTGTTTAATCTCTGTTTTTCACACCAGCTTCTCCTCGCTCTTTCTGTGTTTCCTGCCTGGTCTGTTCCTCTGACCTTCATTCCTGACACTCTATTGAGAATGGCCAACTCACTGCGCCTCTCACTCACACCGTCACTCCACCCCTTCACCCACTTCCAAACCTCTCTGTTCAACAGTACCTCACATCTGCTCCTCTGCTCCATTAATATAACAGGAAAACATTTTCAAACAGACATTTCCAGACAGTGAATGTTCCAGTAAGACAAGGTAAAGAGCAGATTCATTCACTTTAAATACAGAGAGAGCAGCTCTCCCTGTTCAGTCTAAGGAGCAGATGTGGTTTCACTCCCATTAGTCTTAGAGACATGGGCCAGAATTTTAAGGGACCGTTGGAGACGGGAATGGAGGCTGGGGAGGGGGAGGGGGGTGTATAAAATAGGGATGGAAGACGTTGGACCGGATTTTTCTGTCAGCGGCTGACATGGAGGGCAGACTTCGCACATCCACACGGCAAGAAGGCATTTAAAGTATGTATGAGTCCAATTGTCAGCAATTTTATTCACTGGATCCAATTGAACTAATAGCACACGGGAACCACGGGGCTTCAGAGCCTCGCCTGGTTAAAGGAGGTGACTGGGAGGTGGGAGCTGAGTGTTGGCTTCACTGGGAAGCTATCGGGTGAGGCAGCAAAACTTGGCAGCAAGGGTGGAGGGGGAAAGGGCATCAGGAAACACTGTCAGGAGTGGGGGCCAATGTGCCAGCTCTGCAGAGGGAACAACACCAGGGTGCCATTGGGGCAGTGCCACTTCATTGAGGATGACAAGTGAGGTAAATGTGGCTGGGTGTTGTTTACTGTGAAGGCCTTGCACTCAGGGAGGGGCAACCTGTCATGGGCCTCATTCGAGGCTCTCATTGGATTCGAGGCTCCCATTGAGGAGGAGGAGGAGGAGTAGAGAGGAAGGGAGGGAGGCACAGGCACCAGCAGGGGCACCACAGCAGCTTGGGGGCCCACAGGAAGGCCAGCCTCGAACAGGAGGCTGGAGAAGGAGGCAGAGGAACACGTCAGCCGAGGTTCAACTACCTGCAGATGTCCGAGTGACAGTGTCTCCGCAGACTGCACCTCTCCACGGAGGTCGTCACTGATCTCTCTGCCATGATGCAGCTGTGCCCACTGCGACTTGGTGGGCACCTGATGCCAGTGTCACTGAAGGTCACCGTGCCACTGAACTTCTTCACCACCAGATCATAGCGGGGATCCACTGGAGATATGTGTGGAATCTCACAGTCTGTAGTGAATCAGTGCATCAAGGAGGTCACCAATGTCCTGTTCAGGAGGGCCAGTGACTATGTGCACATTGATCCAAACAGTCAAGCTGAGAGAGGTATAGGATTTGGGGCCATCGCTGGATTCCACCAGGTGTAGGGTGTCATTGACTGCACCCATGTGACCATCAAGGCTCCTGCAGACCAGCCAGCAGCCTTCAACAGGAAGGGCTTCCACTTGCTCAGTGTGCAATTGGTCTGCGACCACTGCAAATGGATCCCATAGGTGTGTGCACAAATCCCGGGAAGCAGCCACAACGCCTGCATACCAAGGCACTCCCAGGTGCCAGAACCTTTCCGCGGCCCCATCCGCTTTCAGAGATGGATCCTTGGAGACAAGGGCTACCCACTGAGGACGTGACTACTGACGTCTGTGAGGAACCCACGCACGGATGCAGAGGAGAGGTACAACACCTGCTGCGGGTCAACCAGAGCGACCATCAAGGAGGCCATTGGTCTCCTGAAGATGAGATTCAGGTGCCTAGATCGATCCAGTGGAGCCCTTCAGTATGTCCCAGCGAGGGTCTCGCATATCGTGGTGGTTTGCTGTGCACAGCACAATCTGGCATTACAGAGGGGCGAGGTGTTGACTAGTGAGGATATCGTGGTGTGTGATGTCTCCTCTGATGATGAGGATGTGGAGGAGGATGCTGCCCAAGCAGTGCCAGATGAAGAACCTCAGGCACAGTAGGAAAGGGGCCATGAGATACACACAAGGGAGACATGAGACACCCTTATACATTCAAGTTTCCTTTGAGCCTTACCACCTTCTGGAACCACAGCAAAAAAGTCTTAGCTTTAAGCAGCCCTGTTGTCGCCTCCTTCCTTCTGCACTGCAGTGTCCAGGTACACATCGCACAGTGACAAGGCCGAAGCTTTGTGAACTCAGGGCTTGGTCCCTCACTTCCAGCCCCTTGGGAGGAAGGGTTTAAATGAAGTCCCAAAGGGCATAAACAATGGGAATGAGACATAGTGAGAGAACATCATTTCTTTCTTCCGTGTGACACCAAACACAACCCTATCCATCTGGAATGTACATTCACCCGTGAACCCCTCAGTGAATCTAGGTGCTCTTCTTAAATCTTTTCCGGGTGCTCCTACGTGGTGCTCCCCCTGCTCTGTCAGCTGAGGTGGAGACAGGCTGCTGACCTTGCTGCCCCATGGCTTGGGATGACATTGGTAGCCGTCCTCTTGCTGCCTGAGGAACCTTGAGGGCCCCGGCACACTGAGGGCCTCCTGCACAGGTACAGGGACCCCCCTCTGTCATCGAGGATGATGGAGGCAGGCACTGGCATCACTTGTGTCACTGGCAGAGGGGCTTTGGAGCTACTGTCCACACCAGGAGCACCCTGAGAGGAGACCCCAGATGTAGCAGCCAGCTGCTCCTCCCCCTTATAAGACACACTTGTAACTCCCTGCTGACCTGAGAGGGATGTGGACCTGGTGAAGAGTTCAGGTGCCTCGTCCCCCCTCTCGCCTTGTCACCGCTGGATGGAGCTCATGGACAAAGCGATGGAGTGCAGGTCTGCGCACATCTCCGGCAGCCACTGATTGGTCGACTGGATCTGGCTCTCCATCAGAGTTACCAATCTCTCAAGGAAGGAAGCCAGACACACCCCCATCAGAGACAGTACAGCATGCAAGGCCTGGATGGACTCCTCCATCATCCGAACTTGGGTACACATAACCTCTGGCAACTCTGCCAGATGTTGCCTGACCTCTTGCTGCAGCTGCAGCATTTCCCGTGTTGCTGGTGACACCAGAGGCACGTCATCAGCCTGGGACTCAGCATGGGCCTGGCCTCCCACAGACTTCCAACTGCCAGTGGCCTCGGCTGTCACAGCCTCCGTCAGCTGCCCGGGCCTGTCTGTGACGTGCTCACCAGCTTGTGTGCCCAAATCTAACAGCAGGTGGATACCCACAGATTGAGGGTTTCTGTGCTGGTGGAGGGTGCAGGGGAATGAGGTGATGGTGCACCATCTGAGGCTCCCTCCTCCTCCTCAGAGGTGTCTGTCTGTCCCACAGTCTCTCCAGCTCTTCGCTCTTGTCATTCATCCTAGCCTGCATGTGAAAACAGGGACATTGAAGGGTTAGGGTCTGCCCATCGTGACATTCCAACCACCCCTACTGTGCAGCTCCATTGATGCAGTGGTGAACAGATGAGCAGTGTGGCTCCTTTGCAGCGGATGCTCCCTTGTGCCCCAGGAGATGTTCACTCACTCTCTTAGGTAGGTGTCCCTGTCTCTCCATCAGCTATGGAGCAGCTG
Source organism: Heterodontus francisci (assembly GCF_036365525.1). Classification (NCBI taxonomy): domain Eukaryota; kingdom Metazoa; phylum Chordata; class Chondrichthyes; order Heterodontiformes; family Heterodontidae; genus Heterodontus; species Heterodontus francisci. Next base: position 4,411,706 of record NW_027141852.1, on the reverse strand, counting down.
CTTTGCTGCCCGGCCTGTTCCATGGCCTCCTCCTCCATCGGGATGAGGACATGGAGATAAGGCATCCACTGCCAGTCTTGGCACGCTCTTTCCGATTGTGGGCTGTCTTCTCCTGCAGCCACTATGATCAACAAAGTTAGTCTCCCAGCGGGGACAAGCCCAATATCTCTGATGGTGATAGTCCAGCAGTCCATGATGTGGACACACATATTCCTCCTGCATGTGGCCCCTCTCGAGGGACTGTGTGAGTTTATACAATGACTGACGTGCACCTCCCACCGAGATGCAGCCAAGCCTCAGGTGCATGTCCTGCTGCCCTTCCCCAATACACATGACTGGGTGGTCACTCCCTTTCCACCAAACACTGCCTCTCACTCTGCCATGCGCAATGTCCAAAGAGTCCAAAGTGTTTTGAGTTTGCGCCTGAGCAGCCCGGATCCGGTCATTGACCCACTTCGTGCACTGGATCCATGTCTTGGGGATGACCCCACGGCTTCTGACTTCACCTTCTATCTCAAAGCAGCTTTGCTTGGTCAGGTGGACAGTTTTCCACCTCCCATCCCTGGGGAAGAGGATCTTCCACCTATCTGTTGTCAGCTGGAGGCGAACCTGCACGAAGGCATCACCAAACCATTGGACCATGGTCACTGCAGGCTCGCATTCAGCTCCTTACCTATCATGCAGCAGAGACAGCAGAACGGGTCCTGGGGCATCAGTGACAGCAGAACGGGTCCTGGGCAGCAGAGGCAGCAGAACAGGTCCTGGGGCAGCAGATGCAGCAGAACAGGTCCTGGGGCAGCAGATGCAGCAGCACTGGTCCTGGGGCAGCAGAGGCAGCAGAACAGGTCCTGGAGCAGCAGATGCAGCAGAACTGGTCCTGGGGCAGCAGATGCAGCAGAACAGGTCCTGGGGCAGCAGATGCAGCAGAACTGGGCCTGGGGCAGCAGAGGCAGCAGAACAGGTCCTGGGGCAGCAGAGGCAGCAGAACAGGTCCTGGGGCAGCAGATGCAGCAGAACAGGTCCTGGGGCAGCGGAGGCAGCTGAACAGGTCCTGGGGCAGCAGATGCAGCAGAACGGGTCCTGGAGCAGCAGATGCAGCAGAACGGGTCCTGGAGCAGCAGAGGCAGCAGAACGGGTCCTGGGGCAGCAGAACGGGTCCTGGAGCAGCAGAGGCAGCAGAACGGGTCCTGGGGCAGCAGAACGGGTCCTGGGGCATCAGAGGCAGCAGAACGGGTCCTGGGGCAGCAGAGGCAGCAGAACGGGTCCTGGGGCAGCAGAACGGGTCCTGGGGCAGCAGAGGCAACAGAACGGGTCCTGGGGCAGCAGAGGCATCAGAACGGATCCTGGGGCAGCAGAGGCAGCAGAACGGGTCCTGGGGCAGCAGAACGGATCCTGGGGCAGCAGAGGCAGCAGAACGGGTCCTGGGGCAACAGAACGGGTTCTGGGGCAGCAGAGGCAGCAGAACGGATCCTGGGGCAGCAGAGGCAGCAGAACGGGTCCTGGGGCAGCAGAACGGGTCCTGGGGCATCAGAGGCAGCAGAACGGGTCTTGGGGCAGCAGAACGGGTCCTGGGACAGCAGAACGGGACCTGGGGCAGCAGAGGCAGCAGAACGGGTTCTGGGACAGCAGAGGCAGCAGAACGGGTTCTGGGACAGCAGAGGCAGCAGAACGGGACCTGGGGCAGCAGAGGGCTCTCAGGAAGACAGTCCTTTAAACCAGGCAGCAGTGAATGCAGGGCTGGCAGCCCTTTAAATATGGTGCCAGCACCTGCCGTTGTGTCAGATGTCGGTGCCATCGGTGCCTCGTTCCCTACCTCTGGTCGTTGTTTACATGGGCCCCACGCCTCCCCTTCATTAATTGGTCGGCTGCTCCGTGATCGGGGTCGGTCGGCCACATTTCACTCGTGTGGTGACGACACCCACTTCCGGTGCCTCTGCCGAGAGCCGCACCGTTAGTTTAAAATTCAGCCCATGGGGTCAAGAGTGGAAAATCTCCCCTCTGATTCTCTCTACTTAAAATGAAGGAGACACCAAATTAAAACTGATGAAACCAGGGATTGTATCCTGGTTCTTCAATCTAATGTTCTCCCAACTGAGCTGTTCCAGCCTCACTGTGAACTCATCTTCATTGGAGACAAATATAACTCCAGGCGGAATTTCCCCACCCGTTCATTCCTCACTTCAGGGGAATGGGACCCGACCAGATCGCGGAACTCAGATTATGTTAATGTTCTGCTCTTGATATCTTAATATTATCTTGCGTTTGAGCCACTTTTAATCAGGTTCACGGACAAATTCTTCCATCATCCCTTCTCCCACATTCTCTCTCTCTCATTCATTCTTTATTCCTCACAATCCAGAAAGGGTTAGGAATCAGAGCTCACCCCCAAACCCTCTGCACACAGACCTCTGTCTGTTACCCTGTTTGATCCAAGAGACCAGTCAATAAATTACACTCATTATAAACACAGAAAGCTGCCTCAGAGTGTTGGACAGAGATAAATGCACTGAAGTCTTTTGAAAAAAGTTCATCTTACGGGTTGTTACTGAGCCCACAGAGCAGGGCGAGCCCAGGCTCCAGCCCCAGCCCCAGCCTGTGCTGTGTTAGCTGATGCCACCTGGTGTGATACTGAGCCACACGGAGCAGGAAATGGCCTGGTTGTATTCATGGCCTGTGTTGTGTTAACTGATCCCACTCAGTGTGGTAGGATCCACACAGAACAGAATGGGCCCAGGCTCCTTCCTCAGCCTGAGGGATGATAGTTCTTCTCACACGTTGTTGTCCAGAGCCCCACACAGAACAGGGAAATCTCAGGCTCCATCCCCGGCCTGTGGTATTTTACTTCATCGCACCTGGCATGGTAAGGAGTCCCCAGAGCAGTAAAGATCCAGCTTCCATCTCCGGCCTGTGCTGAATTAGCTGATCTGACCTGGTTGGCACTGAACCGCAATCAGGGGAGGATGGGCCGAGGCTCCATGGCCTGTGGTGTGTTAGTTATTCTCATTTGGTGAGGGACTGAGCACTATATAGAGCAGGATGGGCCTGTGCTCAGTGAGCTGATCTCACCTTGTGTGGTCCTGAGACCCACACACAAAGCAGGACAGGCCTAGGCCTCATCCCCGGCCTGTGTTCAATTAGCAGATCTCAGCCAAAAGATTTTGATAAGGTTCCACACCAGAGGCGTCTCTATAAGATTAAAGTCCCTGGTATCAGTGGTAATATATTGATCTGGATTGGGAACTGACTGGCAGACGTAGGCAGAAATTAGTTACAGATGGATCTGGATCTGTTTGGAGACCAGTTACCAGTGGTGTCCCACAGGGATCGGTGTTGGGACTGTTGCTCTTTACTATTTTTATTAATGATCTGGATGTAGGTGTAGGGGGCACCATCTGTAAATTTACAGATGATTTGAAGATCTGTGCGAGTGTTTAGACTGTAGACGATACTCGACTGTTTCAGGCTGATCTTCATGTGTTGGGAGATTGGGTTCATGACTGGGAAATGATGGTTAATTTGGGTAAGTGCAGTGTTATTCATGTGGACAGGGCGAATGCTCAACATTCATACACGCTTCAGGGAAAAACATTAAAGTAGGTGGAAAAAAGAAAATAATTTTGAGCAGAGATCTGGATGTTCTAGTGCACAGATCTCTAAAGTTACAGCAGCAATGCTGTGAAGTGATAGTTGGAGCAAATAGAGGGATGGGCTGCATTCAGAGGACAATTGAGTATAAAATGAGGCATATTCTTTCATGGGATGTGAGCGACACTGACAAGTCCAGAATTTGTTACCCATCCCTAATTGTCCTTGACAAGGTGGCGGTGAGCTCCCTTCTTGAATTGCTGCACTCCATGTGGTGTAGGTACACCCACAGTGCTTTTAGGAAGGGAGATCCAGAATTTTGACCCAGCATCAGTGAATGAACAGCGATATATTTGCAGATCAGATGGTGTGTGACTTGGAGGGGAGCTTGCACATGGTGGAGTTTCCATGTATCTGCAGCCCTTGTCCTTCAAGGTGGTGGAGGTCTTCGGTTTCGAAGGTGGTGTCTGCAGAGCCTTGGTGAGTTGCAGCAGTGCATCTGGTAGATGGTACACACTACTGCCACTGTGCGTCAGTGATGAAGGGAGTGAATGTTTAAGGTGGTGAATGGGGTGACAATCAAGGTGGCTGCTTTGTCCTGAACAGCGTCGAGTTTCTAGAGTATTGTTGGTGCTGCACTCATCCTGGTTTGTGCCTTGTAGATGGTTGACAAGTTTTGGAGAGTCAAAAATCACAAAATTATTGCAGTGCAGAAGGAGGCCATTCGGCCCATTGTGTCTGCATAGAATCATAGAACATAGAAAGTTTACAGCACAGGCAGGCCAAAAAACGAGCCACCCAGCTGAATCCCATTGTCCAGCATTTGGACCGTAGCCCTGCAGGTTCAGGTACTTGAGGTGCACATCCAGACTCCTTTTAAATGAGTTGAGGGTTTCTGCCTCAGCTACCCTTACAGGCAGTGAGTTCCAGACTCCCACAGCCCTCTGGGTGAAAAAACCTTTCCTCATCTCCTCTCTAATTGTTCAACACATCACTTTAAATCTATGCCCCCTAGTCACTGACCTCCCTACTAAGGTAAATAGACCCTTCCCATCCATTCTATCCAGACCCCTCACAATTTTGTACATTTCAATCAAATCTCCCCTCAGCCTCTTCTATTCCAAGGAGAACAACCCCAGTCTATCCAATCTTTCCTCATAGCTGCATTTTTCCAGTCCTGGCAACATCCTCGTAAATCTCCTCTGTAACCTCTCTAGTGCAATTACATCCTTTCTGCAATGAGGTGACCAGAACTGCGCACAGAACTCAAGTTGTGGCCTAACTAATGATTGATACAGTTCCAGCATAACCTCCCTGCTCTTATATTCTATACATCGGCTAATAAAGGAAAGGATTCCATAAGCCTTCTCAACCAACTTATCAACCTGTCCTGCTACTTTCAGGGATTTGTGGACATTCACTTCAAGGTCCCTCACTTCCTCTACACCTCTCAGCATTCACCCATTAATTGTGTATTCCTTTGCTGTGTTTGACCTCACCAAAGGCATCACCTCACACTTCTCCAAGTTGAGTTCCATTTGCCACTTTTCTGCCCACCTGACCAGTCCATTTCTCCAGCTCTCCTAATGAGCATTTCACCACGTGCCTTGAGCTGAGTTACTCATCACAGAATTCCCACTATCTGATTTACTCTTGTAGCCAGAGTATGTATATGAATGGTCCAGTTAAGCTTTTGTCAATGGTAACCCCCAGGATGTTGATGGTGGGGGGATTCAGCGATGGTAATGCTGTTGATCGTCAAAGGGAGATGGTTACATTCTCTCTTGTTGGAGATGGTCATTGCCTGGTACTTATGTGGTGTGAATGTTACTTGCCACTTAGCAGCCCAAGTCTGAATGTTGTCCAGGTCTTGCTGCTTCTGGACACGGACTCCTTCAGTATCTGAGATGTCCCGAATTTGTCCTTTTATGAAACCTTGGTCAGGACTCACTTGGAATATTGTATCCAGTCTTGGTCTCCTCACATGATGGGTGATATTGAGGCTTTGGAAAGGGTACAGAGGAGAGACATTCGACGAATTCCCAGTATAAGACATCTTGGTTATCAAGTTAGACTAAAAGAGTTGGGACCCTACACCTTAGAGAAACCTTGACTGAGGGGTGATCCGATTGAGGTTCATAAATAATGAAGGGTCCAATTTAGCATGGGAGAGGAGTCATAACTTTGTATTGTAAAAGGCCAGATGGCACCCGGATCACATTAAATTTCATTTTCAGTGTTGGGTTAATGTACGAGGATGGCCGAGTGGTTAAGGCGTTGGACTTAAGATCCAATGGACATGTGTATGCGTGGGTTCAAACCCCACTCCTGGTATCTGTGCTTACAAAATGTTACTTATTCTTTCCCTGACTTTTGCCTTGCACCATCATCTCTTCTGTCATTTAATCACTCTTGCCTTCCAACTGATCACAGCTTCCTATTATTTGATCTGCCCCAGCACCGTTCCTTGGCTCTGCGCTTGATTATAAACTGGTAAATCTTTAACTTAATCTCCTCTGTACCCTGACAATGACCTTCTCATCCTTCCTGGATTGTGGTTCCTCACAGGATCCGCTGCCTCTCCGACTCCCCTCCAGGTAACTGAAGGCCCTGAGCCTTGGTCTCGCTTTATACGCTAGCTGGTAGTTGATTCCTTGCAGGTCTGCCACCGGTCAGGAGAAGCTCAAGACCCAGATCAAGCAAAGTATCAAGAGGAATGTGAACAAAGGCTCCCTGGCGCAGAGCAAGGGACAGGGCGCCTCCGGCTCCTTCAAACTCAGCAAGAAGGAAAACCCAGGGAAAGTTGGGAAAGAAGGTGAAGAAACCAGCAGCCAAGAAATCTTTAGTGAAGAAACCAGCAGACAAGAAATCTTCAGTGAAGAAACCAGCAGACAAGAAATCTTTAGTGAAGAAACCAGCAGACAAGAAAGTGACAACAAAGAAAGTAACAGCAAGGCGGCGGCAACGCCAAATAAGGCGGTGAAGAAAGCAGTGCTTCAGAAAAAGTCTCCTGCGAAGAAGGTCAAAAAAGGCAAGAGTGCGGCGGGCGGAAAGGCGCTGAAGAAAGTGCAGACATGGAAGAGCAAGGTCAAGCCGAAAGCAGCGAAGTCTCAGAAAGCAGGGTCTGGAAAGAAGTGAAAGCGCGGGAAACTTGTAAACATCTGAACACAAAGGCTCTTCTCAGAGCCACCCACATCTCTCAGGAAAGAGCTGATCCCCTGATCAAATGATCCCTGTCCCGGCCCCGCCTGCAGATTCCACATGGAAATGATTTGGAGTAAATCCAGGATCCCTGGTGACTCCCCTCCACACAGCCCTTTCCCCTCTCTCTGTAATAAAACAGAGGGATATCCGGCCCTCACTCTAACTGGGGATGTATTCGGTGCAGTCTCAGTTCACAAATTCAGGGGGAGAGTCTGTAAGACAGTAACACTGGCGGAGAAACCCCACCTCACAACTCAAACCCCAACACATGAGTTTCTCCAATTCAGCTGGAGTCGGGTGACAACAGGAGCTGGGATAGGCTGTGATCGGGAATGTGAAGAATGGATTTGTTCAGGGAGGAATGTACCTGGAATCTCCGAATATAATAGTTCCTTATTTCCCCAGATGACACATTCTGCAGTGAGAGTGAAAAGTCTCTTCACTGCTTCACATTTACTAATTGTTTGGTTCTAGATGAATAATGAGTCAGAGAGTAATGACAGGATCTGAAGCTTCTCTCACACCAGCCCTTGAATGACTCAGTGTGAAGTGTCCAATGTGTGAAGCTACTGCCAGGGTTTGTCAATCTGAACAGTTTCAGCTCAGTTACTGGGGGCCTGGAATCCCCACAGTTTGACTCTGTCTCTGATTGGTCATCCTCTTCTCAATCCAATTCTTAACCAATAGGAGAATCACATATAAGTAAATAGAAGTTCTCATTGGCTTAGATTTTCCAATTGGAAAAAGCCCGGCAATTCCAGAGCAGGAAGGAATTGAAGTGATGGAAAATTTCAATTTTCAGGCAACAATTTTAAAACCTCTCATTTTATGTTCTGTTTTACAGTATTTACCGTCACAAAATCCTGACGCGATTTTAGGAATCGTTTTCATTTGTCAATCTGTTAACTGTAAGCGGAGGGAGGAAGGTCCAGTTCAGCAATTTAAAACGGGACAAATATCAGCTTCTTCTCTGTAAAAGGAACAAATTAGCGACTAACCGCTTCTCACAGGCTTCTCGGGGACTGACAGAAACGAGCGGTGTCTGATCTTTTCTCCTGAAAGAGGCGGATAATGCTGCAGGGAGCAATGAACTGCCCTTCACTTTCTGGCTGCTAATACACCCCTGACTTTAAACAGTTCAAACAGCGACTGATGCTTGTGCCGGAAAATAAGCAGATTCACCAGAATGATCCCGGTCCATCATGGCCAAAGACATCCAGCTGGCCCGCCGCATCCGCGGGGAACGCACCTAAAACCCAGTTTCAGTAACAAGTGTAACAAGGGCTCTTTTCAGAGCCACCAAATCAGCAAAGGAAAGAGCTGCCATCTCTGTTCATCATCAAACCCATTAGATTGGAGGGGCGGCCACATGGTTTCTGTTTTGTCACATCACTTTCCCGAAAGGCCTGTCGGACTGACAGCTGATCTGGAATTTAGAAAGCAGCATTACCGGAGACTCATTGCTGCTCAGCACAATCTCAACCCCGCTCCTGGGATCCGTTAGCTGGCATTTGGGGAAAAGAAATGGATCCCAGTTTTATTTGGAAGGCATTAATGGAGCCGGGTCCGTTCACATGAGGGTTATTTACAAACATTACCCAATGAGTTCACTAATATTTGAATCCATTGGAGATTAGTACACAGGATATGTAAGCCAGCTCGGTCACTCTGACTGAAACCGCCAGTTCCCCGGGGTTGCAGACCCTGACACTGCGGGGAGAGAATCCCCGACTCTATCCCGCCGCCGGGGGAAACAGACAGCTCTGTGTCCGGAGAATAGGGAGGGCTGGGGGAGAAGGCACATATTAAAGCGCTGCAATGGACTCAGCTCCTGTGTGTGCACAACTCTCACTGATTCCGTCCTCTGTGAACAGTGCGGTCGAAACAGATCAGGTTAGGAGAGAAACACACAGCCCGAGAATGGTCTCTTCCTTCCTGCATTTACTCTGTTCTGGGAGCAGATTCTCATTGAGAAGCGGCGCTCAGATCACCAGAGAGAAAAAAAACACACAATTCAAACTGTCCAAATAAAAAACAGAGAATTAACCCGGACACTTCCATTATTAAATTAATTCATCAGCTCCGAACCAGTTCCCGTTAATGTACCGGGATAATCTCGGGATTTATCAAATCGAAGGCAGCAGGATTTATTAAATTGTTGATTCTGACACCCTGTAGTTCAGTTCTTCACTTAACTAGAGGGGGAGATGTGTGAGCAGATAAACAGAGCGAAATCCACAGAGGGAACTGAAAACACACCTGGACAGATGTGAAACAGGTCAATCCACTGTCACAATAACTCCATCTCTGACTCCCTCCTGACAGTAACCAGTCCTTTCACAGAGACTGTGGGTGGCTCTGAAAAGAGCCTTTGGTTTATTAGATGACATTTTGGCCGCTTTACTTTTTCTGGGAGCTCTTGAGTGCTGGTTTTCTTGGGCAGCAGTGCGGCCTGTATATTAGGCAGCACCCCGCCCTGAGCGATAATCACCCCTCCCAGCAGCTTGTTGAGCTCCTCGTCGTTGCGGACGGCCAGCTGCAGGGGTCTGGGAATGATGCGGGTCTTCTTGTTGTCCCGGGCCGCGTTACCGGCCAGCTCGAGGATTTCAGTGGTCAGATACTCGAGCACAGCAGCCAGATAGACCGGGGCTCCGGCACCCACACGCTCAGCATAGTTACCCTTTCTCAGGAGCCTGTGAACACGGCCCACCGGGAACTGCAGTCCAGCCCGGGAGGAGTGAGACGTGGCCTTGGCCCGAGCTTTCCCGCTGGCCTTTCCTCTTCCAGACATTTCCACAATCTCACAAATACTTTCACAAAGAATGAATAACTTCCTTAGCATTGATACTACATCGCAAGCAGTCAGGATGGCTGAGCGGTCTAAGTCGCTGTGTTCAAGTCGCAGTCTCCACTGGAGGCGTGGGTTCGAATCCCACTTCTGACAAGTTGTGTTTTGACTGAACTGGAGGCGTTTGGGAGCAGCGGTGAAGAGCAAATAGAAAACAGGAAAGAACATGGACAAACAAAATAACAATGGCCCCAAAGATGTTGCATCAAATCATTCGAGGAAGAGGCAACGAAGCAAACAGCAGGGCACAGAAAAGATCAAAAATGTAACCTTTGTATCGGGGTGGAAGATGTTGCCAATATCCTTAATGAATACTTTACTGTTTTCCCGAATGAGAGGGTGATGCAGATATTGTTATTAAGGAGGAGGAGAGTGAAGTATTGGACGTGATAACTTAAGGAGAGAGGAAGTCTTAATGGGATGAGCATCCTTGAATGTAGATAAATCACCAGGACCAGATGAAATGTACCCCAGGCTGTTGAAAGAAGCCAGGGAAGAAATAGTGGAACAAAAACAAGAAATGCCGGATTCACTCAGCAGGTCTGGCAGCATCTGTGGAAAGAGAAGCAGAGTTAACGTTTCGGGTCAGTGACCCTTCCTCGGAACTCCGAAGTTCCGAAGAAGGGTCACTGACCCGAAACGTTAACTCTGCTTCTCTTTCCACAGATGCTGCCAGACCTGCTGAGTGAATCCGGCATTTCTTGTTTTTGTTTCAGATTTCCAGCATCCGCAGTATTTTGCTTTTAAGAAATAGTGGAAGGTCTGACCATCATTTTCCAATCCCTCACTGGATACAGGTGTGGTGCCAGAGGATTGGAGGTCTTGTAACGTTGCAATAAAAGCAAAATACGAGGCAGATCAAGCATGGCTGATCCTTTCGAGTAGAGAAACAGGGCTGAATTCCCTGAACCAGTGCTACAGCTTTCAAAATAGAAGGAGCCTATACACACCTGATGGGTTCCACTTAAACAAAAGAGCTGGAGGTGTTGACGGTCAGAACACATAAAATGTGGAGGAGTGTTTGAAGCAGATTCTGTGTGGTTACTGTAGTTGTACTATGGAGTTATTTCAAGGAGGTGATTCTGAATGTAATGGATCAACGTGGACCCGTCCAAGGCAAAGGTTCTAAACTTCCCTGTGGTCCAGCCTGGTTGAATGGAACTGAAGCAAACAAATCATCCAGAAGAAGAAAAGATATGTAAGGCCATGAAAGCACAGAATTTAGATGGATGCAATACCAGATGGTATGGCAAGAGTGTAAAACAGCAACAGACTGGTGAATAACACTTTCCCATTGAATGAGACAAGATAAAAGAAGGGTAATAATAGTGTCAGGTGAGTTGTGATACTATTCACATTCCACCTTGATCTGAATAGGACTGTTGAAGGGAGTGATTGAGAAGAATAGAGGAGAAATGAAAAGAAAGGAGAAATAAACAAAAGGTCTTTTGATTTTAGAATGCTTGTTTTTGGAAATGACAGACTGTAAAGTGTGTTTGTCAGAAGATATAGAGCGAAGTTGGGTATGACAAGATCACAGGAAAGTTGTGCCCTGAGACAAGGTGTGTGTTGACAGGAAAGCTGCTTTCTTTTGCACAATATGTATTTTATTCGTATAATTTGTGCAATTACATTGCAAAGCAGTTCAAATTTAATATTACATAAGGTACAATACAGATCAGTTTCCTTCAATAATGTACATGATGTATCTCACTATCCCTGCCTGCACAGGTTATATTTACAGTATTTACATTACACATCAAACATTCTCTGGTGCAAACAGCCCGAGGGGTTTTACACGGGTTCCAGCCCCTCACTGTACTATGGCCTACTAGGGCCTTAGACTGCAGCCTTTCCCCATTGAGTCTCCATGGTGGCTTCCCCAAGCTTTAATGCCGTCCCACAGCACATAGTCTTGGACGTTGCAATGTGCCAGTCTGCAACACTCGGTCATGGACAGCTCTTTGCACTGGAATACCTATCCCACGGCCGGGCTCGTTCTCAATAGAGATCATTTCAAATGAACATTTCCTAAATCCGTGCTTTCTCTCTCACAATAAAGAGAACAGGATGTCTAGCAGATTCAGTGTGAGACAATAACACTGCCGGGTAAAGGCCGCTTTCCAACTCCAATCTTAACACAGGAGATTCCCCAAGCAGCTGCAGGAAGGTGCTGTAAACTGCTGGAAGCGGATGTGTGTGGAAATGGTGATGTGACTGAGGAGGTTTCTTGTTATGGAATGGACTGTGTTTAGGTGGGAATATTACTGAGTGTTAATTGCCTCGGGACCATATTTAAAAGCTCCGGCTTTCTGGAAAGCCTTGACTATGAAGACCGAGTCTGGAAGGGTTTGTGTGGAGAGCTGGGTTTCGGTTCTACTGTTAATAAAGGGTTTGAAATTGGCAGCCCGGAGGAAACTGGAGGTGGAGCTGAAAGATGAGGGGCCATTCTCTCTCTGTCTGTCACTCTGGGTGTCTCCACCATCTAGCTCTCTGTTTAATCTTCACTCTTGTCTCCTCCCCTCCCTGCTCTCACTCTACCTTTCTCAGCCAGGTCCGGGTGGCCTGTATAAAAAGGAGCCTGACGGAATCAGTCTCTTTTATTGTGCACTGATTTGAGGCAAGAATCAACATGTCTGGCAGTAAACAAGAGTATGCTCCAGGCTGGCAGTATGTTAGAATCTATGAGGGAAGGCATCATCAGCCTCATCGACAAGCGGAAGGGGGAGAGGACAGAAATAAGAAATTGGTTGCCCATTTCACTGCTTAATGCTGACTACAAGATTCTGTCAAAAGTCATAGCCAGTCGATTCAAGTCTGCTCTGGAGTTGGTGATTCACCCTGATCAGACCTATACTATACCAGGCAGGACAATCTCTGATAGCATTGTGCTACTCAGGGATATGATCACCTATGTACGGGACAGGAGGGTGGACACCTGCCTCATCAGCCTGGACCAGGAGAAGGCTTTTGACAGGATATCGCACACTTACATGATGGATGTGCATTCCAAAATGGGGTTTGGGGAGGGAATCTGCAATTGGGTCAAACTACTCTACACAAACATCAGTACTGCAGTCTCAATCAGTGGGTGGGAATCAGAAAGTTTCCCGATCCAATCTGGAGTCAGACAGGGCTGTCCTCTCTCCCCTGTCTTGTTTGTTTGCAGTATTGAACCCTTTGCTGAGTCTATTAGGAAGAATGCGAGCATCAGAGGGGTGACAATCCCAGGCAGCGGAGGCACTCAGGTGAAAACCTCCCTGCACATGGATGACATCGCCATTTTATGCTCGGATCCACTGTCTGTGCGCAGACTGATGAGCATCTGCGACCAGCTCGAACTGGCCTTGGGAGCCAATGTTAAACACGGCAAGAGCGAGGCCATGTTCTTTGGGAACTGGGCTGACCGATCCTTTGTCCCCTTCACCGTTAGGTCAGACTACCTGAAGGTGCTGGGGATATGGTTTGGAAGGGCTGGGATGTGCACCAAAACCTGGAAGGAGCGAGTAGCCAGGGTACAACATAAGCTGAGCATGTGGGAGCAGCGATCTCTCTCCATTATGGGTAAGAAACTGGTCATCAAGGGCGAGGTGCTCACATTGCTGTACGTGGTGCAGGTCTGGCCCATACCGCATTCCTGCGCTGTGGCGATCACCTGAGCCATTTTCCGCTTCATCTGGGGATCCAAAATGGTCCGAGTCCGGAGGGACACGTTGTTCAAACCTCTGGATAAGGGCGGGAAAAATGTACCCAACGTCGCCCTCATCCGTATGGCTACCTTTGTGTGCGGCTGCATCAAGCTGTGTGTAGATCCCCAGTTTGCAAACTTCAAGTGTCACTACGTGCTGAGGTTCTATCTGTCCCCGGTGTTGCAAAGGATGGGCCTGGTCATATTGCCGTGGAATGCTCCATCCAGTTGGACTGTGCCGTACTGCCTATCCTTCATGGAAAAGTTTCTGTGGAAAAACAACTTTGACCACCAATCCATCAGGCAGTGGTCTGCACGGAATATCCTCAAGGCCCTACGGGAAAAGGAGATGGTGGATCCTGTCGGATGGTCCCCTGAGCAGAAGTCCAAAGTCATTTGGCAGAATGCCGCATCACCAGAACTTTCAAACAAGCACCAAAATGTAGCCTGGCTGATGATGAGAAGAGCCCTCCCTGTCAGATCCTTCCTGCACACCCGAAGTCTCACCCCATCCACACGCGGCCCTCGAGGTGGCTGTGGTGGGAAAGAGACGATGCCCACCTCTTTCTGGAATATGTCTTTGCAAAGCAGGTGTGGAAGAGATGCAGTGTTTTTTGTCGAGGTTCATCCCAAGCAGCTCTGTAGCACAGGAGTCTGTGCTCTGTGGGCTGTTCCCAGGGACGCACACCAAGATAAACATCAACTGTTGCTGGAAGACTATCAATTCGGTGAAAGACGCCCTTTGGTCTGCCCGAAACTTGCTGGTCTTCCAGTGCAAAGAGTTGTCCACGACCGAATGTTGCAGACTGACACATTCCAAGGGCCAGGACTACGTGCTGAGGGACGCACTAAAACTTGGGGCAGCCGCAGCAAAGGCTCAATGTGGAAAGACCACTGTGTAAGGTCCCCTCACCAAGCTGAACTGAGGGGCCGGATCCATGGGAAACCACTCGAACTGTTGCCAGAAAATATTTATTTGCTGTAAAATCTACATGGCATGACAATGAAATGGAAGGGTTGTGAGGCAACTCACTCCTGTATTGAAGGAAACTGATCTCCTTTGCATTCTTTGTATTGTTTGACTTGGTGCTTTTGGGAACTGTTTTGTAATGTATTTTTTTTTACAGATTTTAATGAATAAAGTATATTTTGGAAATTAATATAAGAAAGTCTGGCAGAGGTAAAGGAGGGAAAGGACTGGGCAAAGGCGGAGCAAAGCGGCACCGCAAAGTGCTTCGTGATAATATCCAGGGCATCACCAAACCAGCAATCCGCCGCCTGGCTCGCCGTGGTGGGGTCAAGCGGATCTCGGGTTTGATCTATGAGGAGACTCGCGGGGTGTTGAAGGTTTTCCTGGAGAATGTGATCAGGGATGCGGTCACCTACACTGAACACGCCAAGCGCAAGACGGTCACTGCCATGGATGTGGTGTGCGCTCTGAAACGGCAGGGCCGCACTCTCTACGAATTCAGCGGCTGAACAACTCGACCCTTTCCAGCAAACACAACAAAGGCTCTTCTAAGAGCCACCCACCGCCTCACAGAGAGAGCAGTGACCTAGAAACGGGAGCTGGGATAGGCTGTTTAGAACTGTCTGGAATAAATCTGTGCTCTGTTCGAGATACAAAACTAGAATCCCCAAATTTGACATTTCATTTGCAGCAAGGATATGCAGTGGATTTGATTTTCTGAACGGGCTGTGTAAACAGTGCCTGAGGCTCTACAGTTAGTTATTTCCCCAGTCGAAACATGCCCTCAGTGAAAAGCCACATCACTCCTCCAGAATCACTCATTGTTTTCAAAGAATTTCAAAATGATTTCGCTGCAATGAGGGAATCCGGGAGTTTTGCAGCAGCCGTTGAATCGGTCACTGGAACCAGACCCACTTGTGATGTTATTTCCCCCGAGACGGTGTTTCCTGCACTGAAACTGACAGGGTTTGTGAAACTGATCAGTTTCAGCTCAGTCATTCAGGGACCTGGAATTCCCGCAGTTTGAGCCCACGCTATCCAGAGCCCACTTCTGATTGGTCACCCTCTTCCCATTCGCATGTTTTAACAAATTGCCGAGCCTCGAATTAGAAAATACAGCTAATCATTGGCTTAAATTGTCGTCCTGGCAGAAAGGTTGAATTCAAAAAAGCCGCCAATTTCAGTGTTGGGCAGAATCGAATTACTCAACGAATCTCAATAACGAAATTGGCGGCACATTTTATACTTTCCCCGATTTTCCTTTCCATCGATTGGGGTGCTAATTCACTCGGGTGCGTTTGCTAATACTAACTGTAATCCTCAGATCCATTTAACATTTCAGTAATCCTATTAAATACAAAAGGAATTTTATGATTGAATTTCCATTGGAAGATAGTGAATTAGCACCCCGATCGATGGAAAGGAAAATCGGGCAGAGGATAAAATGTGCTGCCAATTCGTTATTGTGATTTGTTTATGTAACTGACCAGGACTGACTTCACCCGAACTCAGCTACTAGCTCCCACCTCACTGACCGCTCTCCCCCCTCTGCAACTCGCTTTCTCCCCCTCCTCCCTACTGGCGAAATTCCGCACTCTGGCTGTTCGCTCTCCGCACCCCCACCCCCCACCCTGTCCCAGCCCAGCCCACAGCTGCTAGCTCTGGCCGTGACACTCGCTCCCACATTTCTTCACCAGGCGCCACCTGTAGAAGCAGGAGGGCCGCAAGGGGTGACAGGGCGACGGAGGAGTGAGTGGCTGAGAGGAGGGAAGCGGCGCGGCCTGGAGTGAGTGGCCAGAGAGTGGGGTAGTGCGAAGCGAGGAACAACTGGCCAGGGGAGTGGGGAGGTGGGGGAACAGCGAGGTCTGGAGCGAGCGGCTGAGGGGGGGGAATCGTCGAGGCCTGGAGTGAGTTGCCGAGGGGGGAGAGCTACAGCTTCAAAATCTCCCATTCAGCCACTTCCTCCAGCCAAGTGGTGGGGGGATGGGGTGGCGAGACACCCAATGACGCATTTCACGCATGCACGAAGATGGATTTGTTGCGGAAATGTGATGATGTTGGCGCTGCAAAATGACATCATCCCGTGCACGCGCCAGTCAATCCTGGCAAGATGTCAAAAATCACTGTGATTCTTTGGTCTTTTCAGTGCACTCCTCTTTCTTTAGTTGCCTCTTAGCTTAATGTATTGAAGAAACATCTTTGGGTCCATTTTCATTTTCCTTGTCAATATTCTTCCATGCTTTCCCTTCACCGCTGCTCCCAAATCCCTCAAGTTCAGTCAAAACACAACTTGGTGGATTTGGGATTTGAACACACGCTTCCAGAAAACACTACGACTTGAACACAGCCCCTTAGACCACTCGGCCATCCTGACTGTTTCAAGCTTATGACAAAAGCTGAGAAATTATCCATTCTTTGTGAAAGTATTTGTGAGATTGTGGAAATGTCTGGAAGAGGAAAGACCGGCAGGAAAGCTCGGTCCAAGGCCAAGTCTCGCTCCTCCCGGGCTGGACTGCAGTTCCCGGTGGGCCGTGTTCACAGGCTCCTGAGAAAGGGCAACTATGCTGAGCGTGTGGGTGCTGGAGCCCCGGTCTATCTTGCTGCTGTGCTCGAGTACCTGACCGCTGAAATCCTCGAGCTGGCCGGTAACGCGGCCCGGGACAACAAGAAGACCCGCATCATCCCCAGACACCTGCAGCTGGCCGTCCGCAACAACGAGGAGCTCATCAAGCTGCTGGGAGGGGTGACCATCGCTCAGGCGGGGTGCTGCCTAATATCCAGGCCGTGCTGCTGCGCAAGAAAACCAGCGCTCAGAGCTCCCAGAAAAAGTAAAGCGGCCAAAATGACATCTAATAAACCAAAGGCTCTTTTCAGAGCCACCCACAGTCTCTGTGAAAGGGTTGGTTACTGTCAGGAGGGAATCAGTGATGGAGTTATTGTAACAGTGGATTGACCTGTTGCACATCTGTCCAGCTGTGTTTTTTAATTTGCTCTGTTTTTCTGCTCACACATCTCCCCCTCGAGTTCATTGCAGAACTGAACTGCAGGGTGCAGAATCAACAATTCCCAGGATCGGGGGTGAGATTGTGCTGAGCAGCAATGAGCCTCCAGTAATGCTGCTTTCTAAATTCCAGATCAGCTCTCAGTCCAACAGGCCTTTCATATTTTAAATATCACAACAGAGCTGAGCGTGGGTGAGCGCAGCCTCAGCTGCCCCGAGTCTCAGGGGCTCTCAGGACCCCAATCAGAGCCACCGGGCCTGGCGGACGTGCAGCGAGGACCCCGGGGGAGGGAGGGTGCACTATTAAAGTGATGGTGCAGCACCACCCCCATCCTCGCCGCCACTTCCCGGTTTCTTCTCCCGTTTATCTCAACATTAAGAAGACGCTTTTGCTCTGGACTGCACTGGTTATAAAGTAAGACCCAACTTTGTCTCTGAAAGTGATGAATAGCAGCAACAACAGCAGAATCCAACCCCTGCAGTTACATGTGAACTTGCTGATGTTGCTGCAGATTGAATGACTGAGTGAATCCCTTCCCACACACATGGCAGGGGAACGGCCTCTCCCCAGAGTGAATGTGTTGGTGTTTCAGCAGATCTTTACTGCTTTTCAAGCTCTTCTCACAGTCAGGACATTGAAAAGGTCTCTGATCAGTGTGAACAAGTTGATGTTCAGTGAGGTTGGATGACTGAGTGAACCCCTTCCCACACACGGAGCAGGTGAATGATCTCTCCCCAGTGTGAACTCACTGGTGTTTAAGCAGGTTGACTCTGGCTGGGTTCAGTTCTACACTCACTGGTTCCTCTCCCTCCCCTCCCCTGAATGTGCTGATTCTGACTGTATGTACATGCTCTCTCCCCCTCTGACCCTCCCTGTCCAATGTAGTATCTCCAGCTTTGGTGATGTGCTCTCCCTGACCTGTCTCCATTTCTCCTTCCTATACAGACTTGCCCTGACTGTCACTATTTCATAGAATCATACAGCACAGAAGGAGGCCAATCGGTCTTTTGTGCCTGTGCTGAATCTGTGAAAAAAATGATGCAATTAGTCCTACCCCCTGCCTATTTCCCCATAGTCCTGGAGAAATTCACTTTGAAATATTTTTCCAATTCCTTTATGAAAGTGATAATTGAATCTGTTTCCACCACCCTGTCGGACAATTCATTCCAAATCCGAATCAGTTACTTCTTAAATGTTGTGAGGGTTCCGGCCTCTACCTCCTCTTCAGGGAGTGCGTTCCAGATTCCAACCACCCTCTGGGTAAAAATGTTTTCCTCAAATCCCATCTAAACCTCCTGCCCCTTACCTTAAATCTATGCCACCTGGTTATTGACCCCTCCGCTAAGGTAAAATGTTTCTTCCTATCTAACCCATCAATGCCCCTCATAATTTTGTAAACCTCAATCTTATCTCCCCTCAGCCTTCTCTGCTCTAAGGAAAACAACGCTAGCCTTTTCAGTCTCTCTTCATAGCTGAAATGCTCCAGCCCAGGCAACATCCTGGTGACTCTCTTCTGCACCCTCTCCAGTGCAATCACATCCTTCCTATAGTGTGGTGCCCAGAACAGTACACAGTACTCCAGCTGTGGCCTAACTAGCATTTTATACAGCTCCGTCATAACTTCCCTGCTCTTATATTCTCTGCCTCGGACGATCTATATTGGCCTGTAATCTAAGGCTTTCCTCCTCACTATTTACAACACCACCAATTTTCGTGTCATGTGTGAGAAAGGGTTTGATTCTATCCCTATCAGTATCCGTTACATGCATGTGTTTTTAATCTGCACCCCCTCTATTTTATTCTCTGTACTTGTCAGCCTCTGGAAGGTGAGTCTGTGTTTTGCTCTTTATCTCTCAGTCTTCGAAGTATGAGCCTGGGTTTGTACCTAATTTTCTTTGTACCTTGCAGGATGGATATTGATGAGAGGTTTTTACACATTAACTGCCAAATCCTGATAAGTGATTTTTGGGTTTCACACAGTATCTGTCAGTTTCTTGTCTCGGACTGTTGGTTTTACTCTGTCCCTGGCATTTGCTGGTTTGTTAGTGTGGGGTTTACACGGTACCTGTCAGTTTCTCATATGTGAGTGTTGGTTTCACTTTGTATAGAATCAGAGATCACAGAATACTTACAGCACAAAAGGAGGGATTCAGCTCATCGTGCTTCTGCTGCCTCTCTGCACAAGCAACTCAGCTCATGCCACATCCTCATGTATTCCATGAAAAGCTGATTTTTTTTTTCCCTTCAGATAATTATCATATATCCTTTTGAAAGCGATGGTTGAATCTTCCTCCGTCACACTCTCAGGCAGTACATATCAGATCTTAACCATTTGCTGCATAAAAAAGGTTTTTCCTCATGTTGCCTTTGGTTCTTTTCCCATTCACCTTAAATCGGTGTCCTCTGCTTACTCAGCCATGAGTAATATTTCCCATTGCTTTCTCAGCACTGATGAATTGGGAGGTGGGAGACAGCCAGAAGTCCCACTGAGCCGCACTAACTCCCAGCTGAAAAAGAAATGAGATAAAGTTCAATCTTTCACAGCGAGATGCTGCAGAGAGTTAAGAGTCCCGAATGAAAGAGAGCGTTTCTCATACTGTTGTTGAATTTCATTTCAAACACTCCTTGTACTCTCTGCTAATGAAGCCTAAAAAGTGGAAAAACTAAATGGCGCTCAAACTCACAACCCTGAGATTAAAAGTCCCATGATCGACAGACTGAACTGAATATGTCACTTCTCCTGTACCTCTGTTTTGATGGATGCAACTGTATGCTCCAATGCAAGGGCAGCTTTCAAATCCTCCCATGGGTCCACACGTCAGGCTAAGTTCCATGTTGTAAACTCAAGCAAAGGAAATCTGCTCACTTCCAAAACTATCAGCAAATTGAAGCTGATTACGATCAACATCATCAGAGGTCAGAACTACCTGGTGAAAGAAGACACCCTGAAGAAGGATCCACAATTATTCAAAGGCATCGACAAAGTGAAAAACAAGAAAATCGATGAGTCAATCCAAGCTAAACAGAAACACTGAAGAATTCCATTCCAGACCAGAACACAATTAGAGGCATTTTTTGTATTCAAAGCTGGGCATTAGTATTTAATAGTTGATATATAATTTTGAATATATTTGAATTTCTTTATTCATTTGGCACAGCTGAACATGAAGCAGTCTTAAATCATTTAATTTTTTTTTGTAAAATCTGACTTACCAGATTAAAATATTAGATCAAGGGAGAAATTTCAAAGATTACTGGACCAGTAATCCAGAGGCCTGGACTCAAGATCCAGTGACAGCCAGGACGTCAAGGCGGGAAACACTCCGCACTAGTCTGCAGTGAGCGGTTCCATCGAAGGTAGAGCACAATCTCTTTAATATAAGAATGTATATTTTATAATAATTAATCACTCAAGACCTTCCTGGTCTCTGCATCTCAGCTGCTCTCTGGATAAACTTGCAGAAAGTATTTCAACCTGGAAAGCAAGAGTCTAGGGAATGTATAATGATATTTTCTCGCCTTCGGGCAATATTTTAATCAATACAGTGTGGGACAACCTGTCTGGGCACAACTCCATGAATTTCTCTTGAACTAGTGACCTAACAATCACTAACTTCTATGGTAACAATCTTCAGCTCATCACCTCCGGTACGTAGCTCTAATCTTAATGTACATTTAAACAACCTTTCAAGTCCAGTTACAGTTTTTGTTGCTTACCTGCACAAGCTTAAAAAGTGAAAAACGGAAGCAAGTTTAACTGAACATTCTGGTGGTCAGTTCGGGCACGGGAAAAAAATGAAAGGACTCGGACCAGGTCGGATGCGGTGCTGTCAGGCTTGGGTCGGGTTTCATTTGCTGACCCGAGCAGGCCTTTACTTACTGTTGCAACCTTATATTCCCACTTGACAATCTGTATATTTTGTTCATTTCAATTTTGTCGTCAAGCTCTTTGAATCCAGTTCCCCTGTCCTCAAGCAGGCTCAGTTTGGAAATCGATTCCGCTTTCTGGAAGGCTGAAAGCAATCGATGACCTTAAACTAAAAATGGCAACAGAGAAGGGCTCGTCTGGGATTTGAACCCAGGACCTCTCACATTTTAATCACTTATATCCCCAAAGCGAGAATCATACCCCAAGACCAACGAGCCACCGTTAACACAGCTTTTATTCGCTCCTGTGGAATTTCACTGTTACCCACAGCCGATCATGCATTTTTCTCAGATCAAAACAATATCCTACAAAGCTGAAATAAAAACAGAAAGTGCTGGAAATACTCAGCACCTCTGACAGCATCTGTGGAGAGAGAAACAGAGTTAACATTTCAGGGTTTTCACCTTTTGTTTGAGCCATCTTTTCAGACTGCTTCTGTCCATCCAATCTCACTTTTTACTCTATCCACATTCTTAGGGTGGTGCAGTGTTGAGCACTGTAGCTTCACAACTTCAATGACCCCGATTCAGTTCTGTATACTGCCTGTGTGGAGTTTGCAAGTTGTTTATGTGGGCTTCCACAAGGTACTCTGGTTTCCTCCCACAACGAAAGACTTGTGGGTTGATAGATAAATTGACTGTTGCAAATTGGCCCTAGGGTAGGTGATAGGAGAAATGTGGGGATGTAGTAGGGAATTCTGGGTTAACATAGGATTAGTATAAATGGGTGGTTGATGGTCAGTGCAGACTCAGTGGGCCAAAGGGCCTATATCAGTGCTGTCTATCTCAATAACCATTCTCTAAGCAAATGCATTTTTCATGAATTCCTCATTTCTTTTATTAACGACAATTTTATATTTCCGGCCCTTGCTTCATACGATACCACAAGTGGAATCATGTTTCCATCAACCCGATCAAACCCCTTCACTATTTCCTCATATTGCAATGTTTCTTTCACCCTGACAGACTGTGGAGTTTCTGCTGCTTGATTGCAGTTCTTGCTTCCCGCCAGTAGATGTCACCTCACTCCAATATAGTGAAGTTAACAAATGTGAGAGAGACACAACAGGAAATAATTGTTCACTTTATAGTGAATGTGTGGGATTTAGAAATACTAGGAGTGGAGACGAGTTATTATTGAATTTGTCAAACCAAACATATGTTATAATGTTGTGTTAAATCTGTCACTCTGTTGTCTTGATTCTGAGAGTGACATAGACTCATCGAGTCATTGGGTCATTTGTGGTATAGAAGGAGGCCATTCGCCCCATCGAGTACAGGCCAGCTCTCCATGGAGCGATCCAGTCAGTCCCACTCGTCTGCTCGATCCCCCTAGCCCTGTAAATTTATTTCCTTCAAATGCCCATCGAAATTCCTTTTGTAACCAACGATTGTCTCCACTTCCTCCGCCCTCGGGGGCAGCGAGTTACAGATCATTACCAATCACTGTGTAAAAAAGTTCTTCCGCACATTCTCCCTGCGTCTCTTGTCCAGAACCTTCAATCTGAATCCCCTAGTCCTTGTACCAATAGTTAATGGGAACAATGTTTCCTTGCCAACTTATCTAAAACTGTCATAGCCTTCGACACCTCTATCAATTCTCCCCTCAATCTCCTTTGATACAGGCAGAAAAAACCCTGTTTTTCTGACCTAACCTTGAAACTAAAACCCTCCATCCCTGGAACTATTCTGGTAAATCTCCTCTGCATCCTCTCAAGAATCCGCACATTCTTTCTAAAGATTGGTGAGCAGATCTGGATGCAACACTCCAATTGGGGCCTAACCAGAGTTCAGCATAACAACCCTGCTTTTGTACTCAATGTCTCTATTGTTAAAGCCCAAGATCCCACATGCTTTGATAACCACTCTCGCAATATGTCTGAACAGTTGAGGTGACTGAGCGGTTTCAGATTCTCTGTTCAGATTGCAGCCTTCACTGGAGGCATGTGTTTAAATCCCACTTCTGACAACTTGATTTTCAGTTACTTTGCAGAGCTTCCTTGAAGGTTTGAGGTAGAGTAAATACTGAGGAACTGTTTCTAACTGCTGAACCGTCAATAACCGAAGGTAACAGATTTAATGTGACTCACAAAACTGGAAAGAACTTGAGGAAAAATTCCTTTCTGCAACGTGTGGTTAGGATTTCAGTTATGTGGATAGATTGGAGAAGCTGGGGTTGTTCTCCTTAGAGAGGAGATTTGATAGAGGTGTTCACAATCATGAGGGGTCGTGACAGACCCGATAGAGAGAAACTGTTGGTAGAAGGATTGAGACTCAGGGAAAAGCTGTGGCTCAGTTGGTCACACTCACCTCGAAATCACAAGCTTCTGGGCTCAGAGTTCACAGCTGACACTCCAGTACAGCACTGAGGGTGTTGAAGGTGCTGCCTTTCAGGTGTGATGTTAAACCAAGACCTGGTCCGCATGTTTGGGTGAATGTAAAAGATCCCATGCTGAAATTTCAAACAAGTGAAGAGCAATTCTCCCTGGTGTTGTGATCAATATTTGCCCCTCAATCAGATCAGTTGGTCATTATCACATTGCTGTTTGTGGGTATTAGCTGCTGCATTTCTGACATTACATCAGTGATTACACTTCAAAAGTATTTCATTGTCTGCAAAGTGCTTTGATATGTCCAGTGGTCTTGAAAGGTGCGATATAAATGCAAGTCTTTTCTTTCTTTATCACAACACATTACTGTGTAAAAAATGGTTCTTCATGTCACCTCTGGTTCTTCTTCCAATCACCTGATATCTGTGTCCTCTGCTTACTGACCCTTTTACCACTGGAAACAGTTTCTCCTTATTTAAACTATTGAAAACCTCCATGATTTTGAACAAATGTGTCAAATCTTTTCGGAACTTTCTCTGCTGCAAGGAGAACAACCCCAGCTTCTCCAATCTCTCCACATCACTGAAGTCCCTCACCCTGCTACCGTTGTGGCAAATCTCTTTTTTATTCTTTCACGGAATGTGGGCATCGCTGGCAACGCCAGCATTTATTGCCCATTCCTAACTTCCCTTGAGAAGGTGGTGGTGAGCCGCCTTTTTGAGCTGTTGCAGTCCATGTCGTGTAGGTAAATCCACAGTGCTGTTTGGAAGGGAGTTCCAGGATTTTGATCCAGTGACAGTGAAGGAACGGTGATATAGTTCCCAGTCAGGATGGTGTGTAGCTTGGACGGGAACTGGCAGATGGTGGTGTTCCTACGCATCCAATGTCCTTTTCGGTGGTCGAGGTTATGGGTTTGGAAGGCGCTGTCGAAGGAGTCTTGGTGAGTTATTGCAGTGCATCTTGTAGATGGTACGCACTGCTACCACTGTTCACTGGTGGTGGAGGGAGTGAATATTTAAGGTGGTGGATGGGGTGCTGATCAAGCGAGCTGCTTTGTCCTGGATGATGTTGAGCTTCTTGAGTGTTTTTGGAGCTGCACTCATCCAGGCAAATGGGGAGTATTCCATCACGCTCCTGACTTGTGCCTTGTAGATGGTGGACAGGAGGTGAGTGATTCACAGCTGAATTCCCAGACTCTGACCTGCTCTTGTAGCTACGGTATTTATATGGCTGATCCAATTCAGATCCTGCTCAACGGTAACCCCCAGAATGTTGATAGTGAGGGATTCAGCAATGGTAATGCCATTGAATGTCAAGGGGAGATGGTTAGATTCTCTCTTGTTGGAGATGTTCATTGCCTGGCACTTTTGTGGGTTGAATGTTCCTTGTCACTTATCAGCCCAAGCCCAATGTTGTCCAGGTCTCTCTACATGTGGACACGGACTGCTTCAGTAGCTGAGGAGTTGCTAATGCTACTGAACATTTTGCAATCACCAGCGAACATCCCCACTTCTGACCTTATGAGAGAGGGAAGGTCATTGATGAATCAACGGAATATGGTTGGGGCCTAGGACACTACCCTGAGGAACTCCTGAGTGCTGTTCTGGGACTGAGATGATTGGCCACCCACAACTACCACCATATTCCTTTGCGCTAGGTATGACTCCAACTAAAGAACAAAGAACAAGGAAAATTACAGCATAGGAACAGGCCCTTCGGCCCTCCAAGCCTGCGCCGATCCAGATCCTCTACCTAAACATGTCGCCTACTTTCTAAGGGTCTGTATCTCTTTGCTTCCTGCCCATTCATGTTTCTGTCTAGATACATCTTAAAAGACGCTATCGTGCCCGCGTCTACCACCTCCGCTGGCAACGCGTTCCAGGCACCCAACACCCTCTGCGTAAAGAACTTTCCACGCATATCCCCCATAAACTTTTCCCCTCTCACTTTGAACTCGTCACCCCTAGTATTTGAATCCCCCACTCTGGGAAAAAGCTTCTTGCTATCCACCCTGTCTATACCTCTCATGATTTTGTACACCTCAATCAGGTCCCCCCTCAACCGTCGGCCTTCTAATGAAAATAATCCTAATCTACTCAACCTCTCTTCATAGCTAGCACCCTCCATACCAGGCAACATCCTGGTGAACCTCCTCTGCACCCTCTCCAAAGCATCCACATCCTTTTGGTAATGTGGAGACCAGAACTGTATGCAGTATTCCAAATGTGGCCGAACCAAAGTCCCATACAACTGTGACATGACCTGCCAACTCTTGTACTCAATACCCCGTCCGATGAAGGAAAGCATGCCGTATGCCTTCTTGACCACTCTATTGACCTGCGTTGCCACCTTCAGGGAACAATGGACCTGAACACCCAAATCTCTCTGTACATCAATTTTCCCCAGGACTTTTCCATTTACTGTATAGTTCACTCTTGAATTGGATCTTCCAAAATGCATCACCTCGCATTTACCCTGATTGAACTCCATCTGCCATTTCTCTGCCCAACTCTCCAATCTATTTATATTCTGCTGTATTCTCTGACAGTCCCCTTCACTATCTGCTACTCCACCAATCTTAGTGTCGTCTGCAAACTTGCTAATCAGACCACCTATACTTTCCTCCAAATCATCTATGTATATCACAAACAACAGTGGTCCCAGCACGGATCACTGTGGAACACGTCTCCATTTTGAGAAACTCCCTTCCACTGCTATTCTCTGTCTCCTGTTGCCCAGTCAGTTCTTTATCCATCTAGCTAGTACACCCTGGACCCAATGCGACTTCACTTTCTCCATCAGCCTACCATGGGGAACCTTATCAAACGCCTTACTGAAGTATGTATATGACATCTACAGCCCTTCCCTCATCAATCAACTTTGTCACTTCCTCAAAGATTTCTAGTGGAGAGTTTTCTCCCTGGTTGCCATTGACTTCAATTTTGCAAGGGCTCCTTGATGCCCTTGGCAAGAGCAGTCACTGTCTCCTCACCTCACCTCTTGAGTTCAGCTCTTTTGTCCAAATTTGGGTCAAGGCTGCAACGAGGTCAGGAACCAAGTGGCTCTGGCAGAACCCAAAATGAGCATTGATGAGAAGGTTATTGCTGTGTAAGTGCTGCTTGATAGCACTGTCAATGACACCTTCCATCACTTTACTGATGATCAAGAGGAGGCTGATGGGGCAGTAATTGACAGGGTTGGATTTGTCCTGCTTTTTGTTTGCAGGACATACCTGGGTAATTTTCCACGTTGCTGTGTAGATGCCAGTGTTGTAGCTGTACTGGAACAGCGTAGCTGGTGGCGCGGCTAGTTCTGGAGCATAAGTCATCAGCACTACAGCCGGGATGTTGTCAGTATCCAGTGCCTTCAGCCATTTCTTGATATCATGTGGAGTGAAGTGGATTTGCTGAAGATTGGCATCTGCGATGCTGGAGACATCAGGAGGAGGTCGAGATGCATCATTTAGTTGATACTTCTGGCTGAAGATGGTTGCAAATTATTCAAACTTGTATTTTGCACTGATATGCTGGTCTCCCCTATCATTAAGGATGGGGATATTTGTGGAACCTCCTGTTGATTGTTTAATTATCCACCACCATTCAGGACTGGATGTGGCAGGACTGCAGAGCTTTGATCTGATCTGTTGGTTGTGAGATCACTCAGCTCTGTCTATTGCATGCTGCTTCCACTGTTTGACATGAAAGTAATCCTGTGTTGTAGCTTCACTCATTTTTAGGTCTGCTTGGTGCTGCTCCTGACATGCCCTCCTGCACACTTCATTGAACCACTATTGCTCCCTTGGCTTGATGGTAATGGTAGAGTGAGGGATATGTCAGGCTATGAGGTAACATATTGTGTTTAAATACAATTCTGCTGCTGCTGATGGCCCACAGTGCCTCATGGATGACCAGTTTTGAGTTGCCAGATCTCTTCATTTCTTCCCTCAGATATAATTGGAAAAAATTCCAAAGGAATGCATGAACTAAATAAAAAGGAGAGAGAAATAAATACTGACAAAATAGATGGCAGCATTTGCAAGGTAAAAAGATTTATAAGTTTTATTATCGATGAGTGAGAGGAATATATCACGCTTTGGGGCTTCTGTAAGTGGATTTACTGATAATTTTGGGAATTGATAGGAAGCTGCTTCATGGTTGGTGGAACAAACTCCCGCCCTCGGGGTGGAGCCAACAGCTGCATCCGTCCAATAATAGACAGAGTAGAAGTACTGTATCAGGCCTTGTTAACTCAGTTGGTAGAGCATGAGACTTTTAATCTCAGGGTCTTGGATTTGAGACCCATGTTGTGTGGTTGTTCTTACCTTTTTCAGACTTCATCGGCAGAGAGTTCAAGGGGTGTTTGAAATTAAATTCAACAACATCACCAGATTTCAACTCCCCCACTCCCAGTGGAGTTGAATGGACCTTCAACCTCTGCCCTCCCCCTTCCCCTCCCTCCCAGGACTGCAACAGGGATCCCCTTGTCCTCACTTTCCACCCCACCTGCCTCCACAGCAGCACAGTGGCGCAGTGGTTAGCATTGCAGCCTCACAGTTCCAGCAACCCGGGTTCAATTCTGGGTACTGTCTGTGTGAAGTTTGCAAGTTCTCCCTGTGTCTTTTCGGGTTTCCTCCGGGTGTTCCAGTTTCCTCCCACAAGCCAAAAGACTTGCAGGTTGGTAGGTAAATTGGCCATTATAAATTGCCCCTAGTATAGGTAGGTCGTAGGGAAATATAGGGACAGGTGGGGATGTGGTAGGAGTATAGAATTAGTATAAATGGGTGGTTGATCGTCGGCACAGACTCGGTGGGCCGAAGGGCCTGTTTCAGTGCTGTATCTCGAAACATAAACACATCCAAAGGATCATCCTCCACCATTTCCGCCACCTCCAGCGTGATGCCACCACCAAACGCAACTTCCCCTCCCTTGTCAGCATTCCGAAGGGATTGTTCCTTCCACAACACCCTGGACAACTCCTCCATTACCCCAACACCTCTTCCCCTTCCCAAGGCACCTTCCCATGCAATCGCAGGAGATATAATACCTGCCCTTTTCCGTCCTCTCTGCTCATTATCTAAAGCCCCAAACACTCCTTTTAGGTGAAGCAGCGATTTACTTGTACTTCTTTCAATTATGTATACTGTATTCACTACTCACAATGCGGGCTCCTCTAAACTGGGGAGACCAAAAGCAGATTAGGTGGAACACCTCTGCTCAGGCCGAAAGCATGATCCTGAGCTTCTGGTTGCTTGCCATTTCAACACTCCCCCCTGCTCTCATGTCAACATTTCTGTCTTTGGCCTGCTCCAGTGTTCCAGTGAAAATCGACCCAAGCTCGAGGTGCAGTACCCGACCTTTTGATTCCGCACTCTACAGCCTTGTGGATTGAACATTGTGTTCAATAACATCAGAGCATGACTGGTGTCAGGCAACCACAAGCATTAACACACTTTGTCCCAGGACAGCTTTGTTATTTAATCTCTCCTGCCCTCTGCCCTTTCAAATACCTTCCCCTTTGTTCTCTCCCACATGCCCCTCCGCTTCACTTGTTTAAAACCTAATTCTTTTCTAACCTGTGTCAGTTCTGATGAAAGGTCACAGACCAGAAATGTTAACTCCGTTTCTCTCACCACAGATACTGCCAGAGCTATTGAGTATTTCCAGCACTTTTTGTTTTTATTTCAGATTTCCAGCATCTGCAGTATTTTGCTTTTATTGTGTCAGAAAGTCTTTCCTTGATTCAGGACTCTTACCTCTCTCCAGAATCTCTCTGCTAAAGGTTGAACTTTATCTCATTTCACTCACAGCTCAGGGTGAGTGTGGCACAGTGGGACTTCTGGCTGTCTCCCACTTCACAGTCCATCAGTACTGAGAAAACAATGGGGAATATGACTCACATGTTGTGTTCTGTAACTTTTTACAAACACTTTAATGTATATATTGTCTTCCAAAGCAGTGACAGAATGGTGGCTTTAGTGTGTTGTTGAAATAGCTTTGTTGAGTTCGTGCTGTACTAACAGTTAAACAGTTCTTGGTTCAATACCAGGTTTTGGCACTTTCAACCTCTCCTGTGTCTTTTTCTTTGGCTCCAATTGTCAAGCTGCATGATTTACTCTGAAATTAGCACCCGAGAACCAAGGCACCAGCGAGCATGAGGAGCTGAAATTAGCACAGATCAAATCCACTTAATACTTCTGACTGAAGATGGTTGCAAATGCTTCAGTTTTGCCTTTTGCACTGACGTGCTCAGCACCACCATCATTGAGGATGTGAATGTTTTTGGAGCCTCCTCATCTTGTTAGTTATTTAATTATCCACCACCATTCACGACTGGATGTGGCAGGACTGTGGAGCTGTGATCTGATCCTGAGGGAGATATCCGTGCGTGGAGTGGCGGGATGTATGGAGAGTGATCCTGAAGAGGGTGTCTGAGCCTGGAGTGGAAGCTTTCTGTGGAGGTACAGGAGCAGGCCATTCAGCCCCAGTGTTTTATAAAGGTTTAGCATAACTTATTTGCTTTTACTCTATGCCTCTATTAATAAAGCCAAGTGTCCTGTTTGCCCTTAGCAACCTTTTCAAACCTTGATCAAAAAAGATTGGTGCACATTGTCTCATTCTTCCTCCCAAACTGTATCACTTCACAATTCTCTGTGTAAAATTTTATCTGTTGTGTGAAAGCCCATTTTACCAGTGTGTTTAAGTTCCTCTGAAGTGTGTTACTGTCACTGGCATCGGACGAAATTCACGAGCATTCTTTGATGCTATCTCCGTGGAAAGAGCAATCTTACACACTAGCTCAAATTGGGATTTTGTGTGTTTAGTAACTTTCCTCATCCACCAATATAAGCACAAATCTGTCTCATAATGTACGGTCTAAGAATGTGCCAATGTTGCAATGTAGTGATAAATTCTTCAGTGTCACAATGTACTCACCAACTGTTTCACTACTTTTCTGATTTCCGGATCCAAGTTTGTAGCTTTCCGCGATCTCTAGTGGCTTAGGGTTGAGCCTCACTTCAACGAAGAAACGGAAAATTATGATTTAAAGATTACACTGTCAATCATTCACATCTTTGTCTTCTCCTGAACTTCGAGTTCAAATTTGTTTGTGAAGTTGAGTCACTCGTTAAGACAGCACAGTCTTTTTCTTTGTGAAGGAAGTGATTAGGGAATGGCTGTTTGAAACTGTCCCTTCTTGCACAGAAATTCAGTGCAAATACTTGATCACTCACAATTTCCTTGAGAGAAATTTGTTCACAATCGCATTCGACACGGAAACAGCCTCAGCATTAATCTCACTGAATCAGAATGTGACCGTGTTGTTTGTTTCAGAATGTTGGTGCCGTTATTTGTCGCTTTAAACCGAGACTGTGAGACAGGGCAAGTTTGATCCGAGGTTGGAATATATTATCATTCAGGAGCAAGAAAAATCAAAAGGAACAAAATAAGAAAACCCAGTCTCTGGATTTGAGAATCTGTAGATCCGCTTTGGGAAAGTGAATCAGAGCAAAATGAAGGGTGAACTGTCCAGAAGAGATGAAGACACAGCTCAGTCAACACGTTCCCCTGGTTTATGATGCTGGAACATTCATCACACATAAATGATTCAACCCAATGACAAACATTCTTCCAGCTGATAATTTATGCTACTGATTTAAGGACTGTCTCATGTGGTTACCGAGTGATGACGAGAAGATATTAAACTTTGTTCTCTTCAATCTAGCTGTGATGAAGTTTGAATGTTTCTACCTTTTATAAACAGGATTTGAATGGTCTCGGTAACAATGTTCAGTTTTGATGAGAGTGGGGTCTGGGTGAGAAGCTGCTGAGTGTGACAGGGTCAGGACTGGATGCAGGAAGTTCTCTGACAGTCTCCCTCTATCTCTCTAATGGGTTTGAGTTGATTTGCGACTGGAAGCTTTTATTTTACTTTTCTTATTCAGAGACACAGCACTGAAACAGGCCCTTCGGCCCACTGAGTCTGTGCCAACCAGCAACCACCCACTTATACTAATCCTGCATTAATCCCATATTCTCTACCACATCCCCACCATTCTCCTACTACGTACCTGCACTCGGGACAATGTACAATGGCCAATTTACCTACCAACCTGCAAGTCTTTTGGAGGTGGGAGGAAACCAGAGCACCCTGCGGAAACCCACACAGACACAGGGAGAACTTGCAAACTCCACACAGGCAGTACCCAGAACTGAATCCTGGTCGCTGGAGCTGTGAGGCTGCGGTGCTAACCATTGCACCACTGTGCTGCTGTTGGTTTTTTGATAAATGAAGGAAGTTCCCTCCACCCATTTTTTTTGGACAGACAGTGTGGTATAAGGATGTAAAGGGTTAATGCTGAAGATAGTGGGATCAACCCCTCCCACTGTCAGAGTGATGATGTAACAGTCACATGAGATGAAGTTTGGGAGAAGAGAGAGCAGCACCAAGGATGCTCGCTTAGCAGGCTTGATGAGTGTGTACAGAGTATTGAGTAAATTAGAAAACAGTTCTTAGTTCTTTCAGCAGGAACTGTGTCCAGAAAATATCGACAAACTCACAATTTTATTATTCAGGAGTCGGAACACAGATATTAATTCCAAGTGACAGTTCTGGGACCAATTAACAAAAAAAGTAGAGAATAATATTGCTCACTGATTGAAATCCCCCAGTGAGGAGACAGTTAAACAGGTGATCTGTTGGGGCATCCTTCGATCCAAGGTTTCAGCAACATTTAATCTCCCTTTTTGGTGAAATTCTCTGTTATTTGCAACTTTTTTTATCAGCTTTCATGGGCGAGTGAAAAAACTGAAAAGATTGAACAGTTCCATCCTTTCTTTTCTTCCTTCTTCTCTTCTTTCCAACAGTTTCTCTTTTCTGTCCCAGATCAATATAATGATGAGAATCCCACTTTAATCTGTTGTTTCTGGTGTTTTATCCATTCCAATCAAAATTTCAACATTCCAATCAAATCTATTTGTTATTCCACAGTGTCTCTCCATGTGTTTTATTCTGTTGTATTCTCTCACAGTCTGTTTGATGATCAATGTTACATCTCACTCTCTGTTCTGGTGAAGATCAGAAGCAGTGATATCTGTTTACACCACCCGACAAGTCGGCCTGAGGCTGTGCCTCGCTGATCACGTGGAGTTAAAGCAATTCTTCCAGTCAGTTAGTTCAGTTGTAATTTCATGAGAAATTCGGTCATCATGACTTCGTCAGTGAACTAATAGTTCAGGTGTCTGAGTGATGTTAATCATGATGTGATGAAATGATTGTATGTTCTAGTCTTTCCGTGGTGGGTTTTCACATTGACTAGAAACGTGTTGGACATGGTCTGGAAATGTTTCACACCACTCCATTCCCAACTTCATTTTCTTCCAGAAGTTCTTTTTCCATCATTGCACAACTAGCTGCACAGCCAGAAACTGTGCTGAAGGTGACAGCTATGTCTACGCAACTGACAAGGTGGCCGAGAGGTTAAAGTGATGGGCTGCTAATCCATTGTGCTGTGCACACGTGGGTTCAAATCCCATCCTTGTTGCTAGTTTATGAACTTTTTAGTGTATTGTTTCTGTTGGGGGAGTTGACGTGTAAAGTCAGCCTCGAAACCTGTTCTTGTCCATGTCCAGACAGTGATTCCAGAATTGGTTATACTTTATTAAAATTGAGACAGACAATTGGAATTCTTCACCCAAACTGCACTGGAATGAAGATCAAATAGGGATCACGAAACGGAGCAGGATTTTTCCTCCCCTCCTTCCTTCCATCTTTACTTTCTCTCGATTTGCACCAAGTGAAAGACAAATGGGAAAAGCAAATGGCGAGGGAGCAGATGCAGAAAATTATCCTTTGGCAAGAAATTTATTTTCAAATCTTCTTGATAGATTAAGTGAGTGAGCAATGCTTTGGCAGATGGAGTTTAAAATGAGGGGTCATTTAGTACCTACGATAGATCAGAGTGTTTTTTTGTAAGAGGTGAGATGTTAGAAACGGTTGAGGAGCAGAGACCCGAATGCTGAATTAATAAAAGCTCGTAGACTGGTAGAAAATAATGTGAAAAGTGAACAGAATCTGAAGATTGGAACTCATGTTGCAGTGATATAAAGCTCTGTGCTCCTGAAGTAAATGTCCAAGCCCAGATTGTGGGGAATCTGTGGAGAGTGATTTGGTTTTTATTCATTCTTGGGTGTGAGTATCGCTGATAAGGCTAGCATTTATTACCCATTCCTATTGCCGTTGAGAAGGTGGTGGAGAGCTGCCTTCTTGAACTGATGCAGTCCATATGGTGCAGGAACACCCACAGTGCTATTGGGGAGGGAGTTCCAGGATTGTGACCCAACAACAGTGAAGAAATGGCGATATCGTTCCAAGTCAGGATGGTGAGTGACTTGGAGGGGAACCTGCAGGTAGTGAGTTCCCATGCCTCTGCTGCCCTTGTCCTTCGAGGTGGTAGTGGTCACGAGTTTGGAAGGTGCTGTTGAAGGATACTTGGCGAGTTGCTGCAGTGCAAATGGAGATGGTACACACTGCAGCCACTGTGTACTGGTTGTGGAGGGATTGAATGTTTAAGGTGGCGGGTTAGGTGCCGATCAAGTGCGCTGCTTTGTCCTGGATGGTGTTGAGCTTCTTGAGTGTTGTTGAGTGGGATGTATTCCATCACACTCCTGACTTGTGCCTTGTAGATGGTGGACAGGATTTGGGGTGTCAGGAGGTGAGATACTTGCTGCAGAATTCGTAATCTCTGACCTGCGCTTATAGCCACAGCATAGATGTGAATGGTCTAGTTACGTTTCTGGTCAAGATGTTGATGGTGGGGGATTTAATGATGATAATGCTTCTGAATATCAAAAGGTAGATTTGTTTTCTCTCTCATTGGAGATGTTCACTGCTTGGCACTTGTGTGGCCAGAAGGTTGCTTGTCACTTATCAGCTCAAGCCTGAATGTTGTTCAGGTCTTGCTGCTTGCAGGCACAGACTGCTTCAGTATCTGAAGAGTTGTGAATCATCATCTAACATTCCCACTTCTGACTTATGTTGAAGAGAAAGTCGTCAATGAAACAGCTGGGAAGTTTGGGTCTGCGACACTAGCCTGAGAAACTCCTGAGGCAATGTCCTGGGCTGAGATGATTGGCCTCCACTAACCACAACCATCTTGCTTTGTGCGAGGTATGACTCCAGCAAGTGGAGAGTTTTCCCCCTGATTCCCATTGACTTCAATTTTGCTGGGGATCCTTGATGCCACACTCACTCAAGGGCAATCACACTCACCTCTCTTCTGGAATTCCACTCTTACGTCTCTGTTTGGACCAAGCTGCAATGAGATCATACGAACATAAGATCAGAAGAACTAGTAGCAGGAGTAGGCCATTTGGCCCCTCGACCTTGCTCCGCCATTCAATAGGATCATGGCTGACCTGATCATGACCTCAACCCCACTTTCTTGCCTGCCCACATAACCCTTGGCTCGCTTGTAGATAAAAATCTTGAAGACATTCAATGACCCAGCCTCCAATGCTCTCTGCGGTAAAGAATTCCAAAGATTAATGACCCTCTGAGAGAAGAAATTCATCTTAAATGAAAAACCCCTAAATCTGAAACTATGTCCCCTCGTTCTAGATTCCACCACGAGAGGAAACATCCTCTCAGCATCTACCCTGTCAAGCCCCCTCAGAATCTTATATGTCTCAATACGTTCACCTTTCATTTTTCTCAACTCCAATGAGTATCGGTCCAACCTGCTCAACTTTTCTCAAAAGACAACACCTTCATCACAGGAATCAATCCAATGA